>NC_142027.1:92570224-92872340 GCF_982192425.1 Myodes glareolus | reverse complement strand
CCCTGATCGCTAAGGAGGTTGAGCATGACCTTAAGTGTCTTCTAGCCATTCGAAGTTCATCTGTTGTGAATTCTCTGTTCAGTTCAGTACCCCATTTTTTAATTGGGTTAATTAAACCCAATTAGAGTTTTATTGCCTAGTTTCTTGAGTTCTTTGTATATTTTGGAGATCAGACCTTTGTCTGATGAGGGGTTGGTGAAGATCTTCTCCCAGTCGGAAGGTAGCCTTTTTGTCTTACTGACAGTGTCCTTTGCTTTACAGAAGCTTCTCAGTTTCAGTAGGTCCCATTTATTCATTGTTTCTCTTATTGTCTGCACTCCTGGGGTTCTGCTTAGGAAGTGGTCTCCTGTGCCTATATCTTGTAGACTACTTCCCACTTTCTCTTCTATCAGGTTCAAAGTGGTCGGATTAATGTTGATGTCTTTAATCCATTTGGACCTGAGTTTTGTGCATGGTGATAGATATGGATCTATTTTCATTTTTCTACAGGTTGACATACAGTTATGCCAGCACCATTTGTTAAAGATGTTATCCTTCTTCCATTGTATACCTTTGGCTCCCTTGTCAAAAATCAGGTGTTCATAAGTTTGTGGGTTAATACCCGGGTCTTCTATTCGATTCGATAGGTCGACTTCTCTGTTCTTATGCCAATACCAAGCTGTTTTCAACACTGTTGCTCTGTAATAGAGTTTGAAGTCAGGGATGGTAATGCCTCCAGAAGTTCCTTTATTGTATAAGATTGTTTTGGCTATCCTGGGTTTTTTGTTTTGCCATATAAACTTGATTATTGTTCTCTCAAGGTCTGTGAAGAAGTTTGGTGGGATTCAATTGCATTGAATCTATAGATTGCTTTTGGTAGAATTGCCATTTTTACTATGTTGATTCTCCCAATCCAAGAGCAGGGGAGGTCTTTCCATTTTCTGGTATCCTCCACAATTTCTTTCTTCAAGGACTTAAAGTTCTTGTCAAATAGGTCTTTCACTTCCTTGGTTAGAGTAACCCCAAGATATTTTATGCTCTTTGTGGCTATCATGAAAGGTGATGTTTCTCTGATTTCCCTCTATGCTTCTTTATCCTTTGTGTATAGGAGGGCTACCGATTTTTTGGAGTTGATTTTGTATCCTGCCCCATTACTAGAGGTGTTTATCAACTGTAGGAGTTCTTTGGTAGAGTTTTTGGGGTCGCTGATGTACACTATCATATCGTCTGCAAATAACGAAAGTTTAACTTCATCCTTTCCAATTCGAATCCCCTTGATCTCCTTATGTTGTCTTATTGCTATTGCTAGAACTTCAAGCACTATATTGAAGAGATATGGAGAGAGTGCACAGGCTTGTCGTGTTCCTGGTTTTAGTGGAATGGCTTTGAGTTTATCTCCGTTCAATTTGATGTTAGCTGTCAACTTGCTATATATTGCTTTTATTATATTCAGGTATGATCCTCGTAAACCCAATCTCTCCAACACCCTTATCATAAAGGGGTGTTGAATTTTGTCAAATGCTTTTTCAGCATCCAATGAAATGATCATATGGTTTTTTTCTTTCAGTTTATTTATATGATGGATTACATTGATAGATTTGCGTATGTTGAACCAACCCTGCATCTCTGGGATGAAGCCCACTTGATCATAATGGATGATTTTTCTAATGTATTCTTGGATTCGGTTTGCCAGTATTTTATTGAGTATTTTTGCGTCAATGTTCATGAGTGATATTGGTCTGTAATTCTCTTTCTTGGTTGTGTCTTTGTGTGGTTTTGGTATCAGAGTAACCGTAGCTTCATTAGAAGAGTTTGGCAATGATTCTTCTGTTTCTATATTGTGAAATACATTAAGGAGTATAGGTATTAGCTCTTCCTGGAAGTTCTGGTAGAATTCTGCATTGAAACCATCTGGTCCAGGACTTTTTTTGTTATGGAGATTTTTGATAACAGCTTCTAATTCTTCACGACTGACAGGTCTATTTAGATTGTTCACCTGTTCTTGGTTCAACTTTGATATATGGTACTTTTCTAAAAAAATGTCCATTTCTTTTACATTTTCCAACTTTGTGGCATATAAATTTTCGTAGTAAGATCTAATGATTCTCTGAATTTCCTCTGTGTCTGTGGTTATGTCCCCCTTTTCATTTCTGATCTTATTAATTTGCATGTTCTCTCTCTGCCGTTTGATTAATTTGGATAGGGGTTTGTCAATCTTGTTGATTTTCTCCAAGAACCAGCTTTTTGATTCATTGATTCTTTGGATTGTTTTCTCTGTTTCTATTTTGTTGATTTCAGCCCTCAGTTTGATTATTTCCAGTCTTCTAGACCTCCTGGGTGTATCAGCTTCTTTTTTTTCTAGAGCTTTCAAGTGTGCTGTTAAGTCTCCAATGTGTGTTTTCTCCATTTCTTTAATTGGGCACTTAGTGCTATGAACTTTCCTCTTTCCACTGCTTTCATAGTGTCCCATAGGTTTGAGTATGTTATGTCTTTATTTTCATTAAATTCAAGGAAGACTTTAATTTCTTTCTTTATTTTTTCCTTGACCCAGGGGTGATTCAGTAGTTGACTGTTCAACTTCCATGAATTTGTTGGCTTCCTGGGGGTAGCACTGTTCTTGAATTCTAACTTTAATCCATGGTGGTCTGACAAGACACAGGTGGTTACTAATATTTTTTTGTATCTGTGGAAGTTTGCTTTGTTACCCAGTATGGGGTCAATTTTCGAGAAGGTTCCATAAGCAGCAGAGAAGAAGGTATATTCTTTCCTATTTGGGTGGAATGGTCTATAGATATCTGTTAAGTCCATTTGATTCAATACCTCCAATAATTCTCTTATTTCTCTGCTAGGTTTCTGTCTGATTGACCTGTCCATTGGTGAGAGAGGAGTGTTGAAGTCTCCTACTATTAGTGTCTGTGGATTGATGACTGCCTTGAGTTCTAGAAGTGTTTCTTTTACATAAGTAGGAGGCTTTATATTTGGGGCATAGATATTCAGGATTGAGACTTCCTCCTGGTGAATTGTTCCTGTTATGAGTATAAAATGTCCGTCTCCATCTCTTCTGATTGATTTTAGTTTGAAGTCAATTTTGTTGGAAATTAGAATGGCTACACCTGCTTGTTTCTTAGGATCGTTTGCTTGAAAAACCTTTTCCCAACCCTTTACTCTGAGTAGATGTCTGTCTTTGTGGTTGAGGTATGTTTCTTGTAAACAGTAGAATGTTGGATCCTGTTTTCGTATCCAATCTCTTAGTCTGTGCCTTTTTATAGGTGAATTGAGTCCATTAATACGAAGTGATATTAATGACCAGTGGTTGTTGACTCCAGTTAATATTATTTTTGTTTATTTGTTTAATAGAGTTTGTATGTGTCCCTTCTTTTTGTTAAGCTCATGAAGGGTCGCTAGATGTCTGAGTTATTGTAAGCAGTGCTGGCAATGTTGGACTCCTTGGGTTGCGATTTTCCTTCTATTACTTTCTGTAAGGCTGGGTTTGTGGCTGCGAATTGTTTAAATTTGTTCTTATCCTGGAATAATTTGTTTTCTCCATTGATAGTAAATGATAGCTTGTCTGGGTATAGTAGTCTGGGTTTGCATCCATGGTCTCTTAGTTTCTGCAATACCTCTATCCAGGACCTTCTGGCTTTCATGGTTTCCATAGAGAAGTCTGGTGTAAGTCTGATAGGTTTACCTTTATAAGTTACTTGACCTTTTTCCTTTGCAGCTCTTAATATTCTTTCTTTAATCTGTATGTTTTGTGTTTTGATTATTATATGGCGAGAGGATTTTTTTTTGATCAAGTCTATTCGGTGTTCTGTATGCTTCTTGAACCTTCATAGGAATATCATTCTTTAGGTTGGGAAAGTTTTCTTCTATAATTTTGTTGAATATATTTTCTGGTCCTTTGATCTGCAGTTCTTCTCCTTCTTCGATCCCTATTATTCTTAGATTTGGGTTTTTTTATTGTGTCCCAGATTTCTTGAATGTTTTGTGATGAGAATTTGTTGGATTTGCTGTTTTCTTTGATCAGAGCATTTATTTTCTCTATGGTATCTTCAGACTCTGAGAGTCATTCTTCCATCTCTTGTATCCTATTTGTTAGGCTTGATTCTGTAGTCTCTGTTTGTTTACCTAGATTTTCCATATCCAGCCTGCCCTCGTTTTTTGTTTTCTTCATTGCCTCCATTTCAGTTTTCAATTCTTGAACTGTTTCCATTACCTGTTTGATTGTTTTTTCTTGGTTTCCCAGTGTATCATTCACGGATTTACTCATTTTTTTTGAACTTTTTGTTATACTTCTCATCCATTTCTTTACTCATTTCTTCAATCTTTTTGTTGTTCTTCTCATCCAGTTCTTTAAGGGAGTTATTCATATCCTGTTTAAGGGCCTCTATTGCTTTCATAATGGCACTTTTTCCACTTCTTCTGAATTAAGAGGTTCAAGTCCTTCTATTGTAGGGTTGTTGGGATCTGGTGATTTCATGTTGTTTTTTAGATTGTTGGAGGAGTTCTTGCCTTGGCGTCTGCCCATCTCTTCCTTCAACTGCTCTATATTGGATCTTCTGGTACTAGGTCAGGTTCCCTTGTTTGGCAGGGACTTCACTGACAGAAGGTCTACCTTTCCTCAGGAAGTTTATTGAAACACAGGCACTCCCTCCTGCTGGGTTGCACTCACAGCCCTGGCCCAGCGCGCAAGGGAGCTGCTCTGGGGAGATCTTGTGGCCCCAGGGGGAAGGGGGGAAGAGAGGAAGGTGTACCTGGATGAAGGCTGGGATGGGATTCAAGAGAGCTCCGCAGGGTGGAGCCACCACTGCAGGGTGACCAGAAAGTCGAGGGGGGTGGGGAAAGTCTGAATTCCTCCTAGCCGAAGCCCTCGGGCCAGGAGCAAACTCACCCCTCCTCCAATGGATGTTTGCTAGAAGTTCACTGTCTCTTGCTGGCCAGGAATGTGGCTGAGCTGATTCAGGGCCTGCCTGTCCTCAGGCAGGCTCTCAAAGCACATGAACTGCCCCTGCCCGGCTGAGCCCACAGCCCAGGCTCAGCGTGCAAGGGAGCAGCTCTGGGGAGATCTTGTGACCCCAGGGGGAAGGGGGAAAGAGAGGACGGTGTACCTGGATGAAAGCTGGGATGGGATTCGGGAGAGCTCCGCAGGGTGGAGCCACCACTGCAGGGCGACCAGAAAGTCGAGGGGGGCGGGGGAAAGTCTGAATTTCTCCTAACCGAAGCCCTCGGGCCAGGAGCAAACTCACCTCTCCTCCAATGGATGTCTGCTAGAAGTTCACTGTCTCTTGCTGGCCAGGAATGTGACTGAGCTGATTCAGGGCCTGCCTGTCTCAAAGTACAGGAACTGCCCCTGCCCGGTTGAGCCCACAGCCCTGGCCCAGCGCACAAGGGAGCTGCTCTGGGGAGATCTTGTGGCCCCAGGGGGAAGGGGGAAAGAGAACTTATCTTCCATTTCTTTACGGCAGATTTTCACCTCCTGTTTAAGTTCCTCCATTATTTTCATAAAGATTCTCTTAGAGTCGATTTCTTCTATTTCTTCTGGAGTAGGGTGTTCAATTCTTCTAGTTTCATACTCCCTGGATTCTGGAGATGTCATGTTGCCTTTCAGGTTGCTGGAGGAATTCTTGCATTGGCGCCTGCCCATCTCCTCCTTTCTGAATGAAACTCCTCAGTACTCTCTGGGTAGAACTCCTCAGCACTGCAACAGGGCTAGCTGGTCTTCCCAGGACCCAGGAGACAAAAGGGAACCAGCAGTGGGGTCAGGGAGGGGTCCCGTGGAACACCGAAGACCCTGCTGCAGAAGCTGAGGGGGGAGGGGCTGTGCTCTCTTCCCAGACAAGCTGGCTGCCCAGCAAGCACCACTCACCTCTCTGGGTAGAACTCCTTAGGTTTTGCAAGAGATTTGATTCTGGAGGGGTTCCCAGGCCCAAGGAGAGGTCCCCAGATTGTACTCTGGGCAGCAGAGGAGAGGGTGCCTGAACTGGCCTTGGCCCATAATCATACTGACGAATATTTTGCATGTCACCAGAGAACCTTCATATGGCAATGGATGGAGATAGAGACAGAGATACATATTGGAACACTGGACTTAACTCCCTAGGTCCAAATGAGAAGCAGAGGGAGGGAGATCGTAAGCAAGGAAAGCAAAATCAGAGGGGGCCTTCATCCGACGATGGATGAAGATAGAGACGGAGACCCACATTGGAGCACTGGAAGTCAGGACCGCAAAAGGTGCATTCACCCACTGATACAAGAGGACTGATCAAATGAGAGCTCACCAAGGCCAGCTGGACTGGGACTGAACGAGCATTTGATCAAACCGAATTCTCTGAATGTGGCTGACATGGGGGCTGACTGAGCCCCTGAGGTCCAAATGAAGACTGAGAAGCCATTGACAATGGCACTGGGTCTTCTTTCGTCTGCATGGACTGGCATTTTGGGATCCTGGCCTGTTTGGATGCTCACCTTCCTGGACCCGGAGGGAGGGGGGAGGAACTTGGATTCCCCACAGGACAGGAAACCCTGACTGCTCTTGGGAATGGTGAGGGAGGAGGAGAGGGAGTGGGGGGAGCGGGAGGGTATTGGGAGGAGGGGAGGAAGTGGAAAGAGTGTTTTCAGATACTTGAATAAACAAAGAAAAACAACAAAAAAAAAGAAATAGAGATGACAAACAAAAAGGTAGAGGAAATGAATAAATCTCTCAAAGATACCCATGAAAAACAAGAAAAAGCAATCAATCACGTAAAGGAAACAGTTCAAGACTTGAAAAATGAATGGAGGTAATGAAGAAAACACAAACTGAGGGAAGGCTGGATATGGAAAATCTGGGTAAAAGAACGGGAACTACAGAGACAAGTATTACCAAAAGAATACAAGAGATAGAAGAAAGAATCTCAGACACTGAAGATACTACAGAGGA
Source organism: Myodes glareolus (assembly GCF_982192425.1). Taxonomy (NCBI): domain Eukaryota; kingdom Metazoa; phylum Chordata; class Mammalia; order Rodentia; family Cricetidae; genus Myodes; species Myodes glareolus. The sequence continues at coordinate 92,865,442 of NC_142027.1, read as the reverse complement.
AATAAACTCACTGATTAAAGAACAAAACAAATCCAACAAATTCTTAACACAAAACATCCAGGAAATCTGGGACACCGTGAAAAGACCAAACCTAAGAATAATAGGGGTAGAAGAAGAAGAAGAGTTACAACTCAAAGGCCCAGAAAATACATTCAACAAAATTATAGAAGAAAGCTTTCCCAACCTAAAGAAGGATATTTCTATGAGTGTACAAGAAGCATACAGAACACCAAATACTGGATCAAAAAAAAACCCATCCCCTTGCCATATAATAATCAAAACACAAAACATACAGAATAAAGAATGAATATTAAGAGCTGCAAGAGAAAAGCTCAAGTAACATATAAAGGGAAACCTATCAGAATTACACCTGACTTCTCAATGGAAACCATGAAAGCCGGAAGGTCTTGGATAGATGTGCTGCAGACACTAAGAGACCATGGATGCAAGCCAAGACTACTATAGCCAGGAAAGCTTGCATTCACCATCAATGGGGAAAACAAGATATTCCAGGACAAAAACAGATTTAAACAATACGTAACCACAAACCCAGCCTTACAGAAAATACTAGAAGGAACATCACAAACCAAGGAAGCCAACAACACCCATAAAATCTCAAGCATCTGACAACCCTCCACCAGCACAACTCAAAGAAGGGAAACACACAAACACTACCACTAGGAAAAATAACCCTGACTGCTCTTGGGAATGGTGAGGGAAGAAGGGAGGGAGTGGGGGGAGTGGGAGGGTAGTGGGAGGAGGGGAGGAAGTAGAAATTCTTTAAATAGATAAATAAGGGAAAAAAACCTCAGAGGGAAAAAAATTGTAGTAATCACCTGTGTACTATCAGATCACCATGGAATAAAGTTAGAATTCAACAATAATTCTAACCCCAGAAAGCCTACAAACTCATGGAAACTGAACTGTCAATTACTGAACCATCTCTGGGTCAAGGAAGAAATAAAGAGAGAAATTAAAATCTTCCTTGAACAACACACCCAAACCTATGGGACGCTATGAAAGCAGTGGTAAGAGGAAAGTTCATGGGGGATCCAGTCTGTTTGGACGCTCGCCTTCCTGGACCTGGAGGGAGGGGGAGGGAGCTGCAGCTTCCCACAGGGCAGGAAACCCTGACTGCCCTGGGGGATGGAGGGGAAGGAGGGGGGGAGTGGGGGGAGTGGGAGGGTGTTGGGAGGGGGGGCGGAAATGGAAACTTTTATAATTTAATAAAATTTTTAAAAAAAAAAGAGGAACGTTCATAGCGCTAAGTGCCCACATTAAAAAGAGAGAGAGAGAGAGAGAGAGAGAGAGAGAGAGAGAGAGAGAGAGAGAGAGAAAGCTCACATTAGAGACTTAACTGCACAGCTGAAGGCTCTGGAAAAAAACGAAGCAGACTCATCCAGGAGGAGTAGAAGACTGGAAATATTCAAACTGAGGGCTGAAATCAACAAACTAGAAACACAGAAAATAATACAAAGAATCAATGAAACAAAAAGCTGGTTCCTGGAGAAAGTCAACAAGATTGACAAACTGTAGGGAGCCGCCAGGATGTCGCCTTGGCGAGATAGTGCTAGCAGTCCTACAGCCTGGAGGTATACAAATCCTTTGTTGCTGCCGTCCAGGCCAGTGTGCTTGGAGCCTTGTTTTGCATTTCAGAGATGTGGTTCCCTGACCTGTCCTGTGGACTTGGGCCCTAGCAGAATGGCATCAACCAATCAGCATTCAAGCCTCTCCACCGTTTAAAAGCAGCTGCCTTTGGGCTCTGCTTGCTCTCTCTAAGCTTTCTCTCATCCCTGCACTCTCTCTTCCCTTCCCCCAATTTTCCTCAATTCAAGTGCTCCGAATAACGGCGTGATCAGGGAAGGAATTCTCGTTTTTCGTGGTGTTTATTCCTGCTGATCAGGAAGCGTGCTGCAACAAACCACTAGCCTAACTAATCAAACAGCAGAGAGAGATCACGCAAATTAATAAGATCAGAAATGAAAAGGGGAACATAACAACAGACACTGAGGAAATTCAGAGAATCATTAGGTCTTACTACAAAAGATTATATGTCATGAAGTTGGAAAATGTGAATGGAATGGACTTGGTTTTAGATAAGTACCATTTACCAAAATTAAATCAAGACAAGGTGAACCATTTAAATAGCCCTATAAGTCGTGAGAAAATAGAAGCTGTCATAAAAAACTTCCCAACCACAAAAAGCCCAGGACCTGATGGTTTTAATCCAGAATTTTATCAGAACTCCCAAGAAGAGTTGATACCGATACTCCTTAATGTGTTTCACATAATAGAATCAGAAGAGTCATTGCCAAACTCTTTTTATGAAGCTACAGTCACCCTGATTCCAAAACCACACAAAGACCCAACCAAGAAAGAGAATTACAGACCAATCTCACTCATGAACATCGATGCAAAAATTCTCAATAGAATTCTGGCAAACATAATCCAAGACCACATACTCGGTAACAAAGCAAACTTCCACAGATACAAAAAAAATATTAGTAACCACCTGTGTCTTGTCGGATCACCATGGATTAAAGTTAGATTTCAACAACAATGCCACCCCCAGAAAGCCTACAAACTCATGAAAGCTGAACAGTCAGGTACTGAATCACCCCTGGGTCAAGGAAGAGATAAAGAAAGAAATTAAAGTCTTCCTTGAATTCAATGAAAATAAAGACACAACATACTCAATATAGAAACAGAAAAGTCATTGCTGAACTCCGTTTATGAAGCTACAGTTACTCTAATACCAAAACCACACAAAGACACAACCAAAAAAGAAAATTACAGACCAATCTCACTCATGAACATCGACACAAAAATTCTCAATAAAATACTGGCAAACCAAATCCAAGAACACATTAGAAAAATTATCCATTATGATCAAGTAGGCTTCATCCCAGAGATGCAGGGCTGGATCAACATACGCAAATCTATCATTGCAACCCATCATATAAATAAACTGAAAGAAAAAAAAAACATAGGATCATTTCATTAGATGTTGAAAAAGCATTTGACAAAATTCAACATCCCTTTATGATAAAGGTGTTGGAGAGATTAGGGATACAAGGATCATACCTAAATATAATTAAAGCTACTTACAACAAGCTGACAGCTAACATCAAAGTGAATGGAGAGAAACTCAAAGCCATTCCACTAAAATCAGGAACGAGACAAGCCTGTCCACTCTCTCCATACCTCTTCAATATAGTACTTGAAGTTCTAGCAATAGCAATAAGACAACATAAATTGATCATGGGGATTCAAAATGGAAAGGAAGAAGTTAAACTTTCATTATTTGCAGATGATATGATAGTGTACATAAGCAACCCCAAAAACACTACCAAAGAACTCCTACAGTTGATAAACACCTTTAGTAATGTGGCAGGATACAAGATCAACTCCAAAAAATCAGTTGCCCTCCTATACACAAAGGATAATGAAGCAGGGAGGGAAATCAGAGAAACATCACCTTTCATGATAGCCACAAAGAGCATAAAATATCTTGGGGTAACTCTAACCAAGGACCTATTTGACAAGAACTTTAAGTCTTTGAAGAAAGAAATTGAGGAGGATACCAGAAAATGGAAGGATCTCCCATCCTCTTGGATTGGGAGGATCAACGTAGTAAAAATGGCAATTCTACCAAAAACAATCTATAGATGCAATGCAATCCCCATCGAAATCCCATCAAAATTCTTCACAGACCTTGAGAGAACAGTAATCACCTTTATATGGAAAACAGGATAGCCAGGATAGCCAAAACAATCTTATACAATAAAGGAACTTCTGGAGGCATTACCATCCCTGACTTCAAACTCTATTACAGAGCAACAGTGTTGAAAACTGCTTGGTACTGGCATAAGAACAGAGAAGTCGACCTATGGAATTGAATAGAAGATCCAGATATTAACCCACAAACCTATGAACACCTGATTTTTGACAAGAGAGCAAAAAGTATACAATGGAAGGAAGAAAGTATCTTTAACAAATGGTGCTGGCATAACTGGATGTCAACCTGTAGATGAATGAAAGTAGATCCATATCTATCACCATGCACAAAACTCAAGTCCAAATGGATTAAAGACATCAATATTAATCTGACCACTTTGAACCTGATAGAAGAGAAAGTGGGAAGTAGTCTCACAGACATGGGCACAGGAGACAACTTCCTAGGTAGAACCCCAATAGCACAGACAATAAGAGAATCAATGAATAAATGGGACCTCCTGAAACTGAGGAGCTTCTGTAAAGCGAAGGACACTGTCAGTAAGAAAAAAAGGCTACCTTCTGACTGGGAGAAGATCTTCACCAACCCCTCATCAGACAAAGGTCTTATCTCCAAAATATACAAAGAACTCAAGAAACTAGACACTAAAACTATAATTAACCCAATTAAAAATTGGGGTACTGAACTAAACAGAAAATTCTCAACAGAAGAACTTCGAATGGCCAAAAGACACTAAGGTCATGCTCAGCTTCCTTAGCAATCAGGAAAACACAAATCAAAATCACTTTGAGATACCATCTTACATCTGTCAGAATAACTAAAATCAAAAACACCAATGATAGCCTATGCTGGAGAAGATGTGGAGTAAAGGGAACACTCATCCATTGTTGGTGAGAATGTAAACTTGTGCAGCCACTTTGGATATCAATGTGGCAGTTTCTCAGCAAACTGGGAGTCAACCTCCCTCAGGACCCAGCAATTCCACTCTTGGGAATATACCCAAGAGATTCCTTAACATACTACAAAAGCATTTGTTCAGCTATGTTCATAGCAGCACTATTTGTAATAGCCAGAACCTGGAAACAACCTAGGTGCCCCTCAATAGAAGAATGGTTAAAGAAGGTGTGGACCGTATGCACATTAGAGTTTTACTCACTGGTAAAAAACAATGACATCTTGAATTTTGCATACAAATGGATGGAAATAGAAAACGCTTTACTGAGTGAGGTAACCCATTCCCCCTCCCTCTCCAGTCCAAAGAGCAGTCAGGGTTCTCTGCCCTGTGGGAATTCCAAGGTCCTCCCCCTTCCATCCAGGTCCTGGAAAGTGCGCAACCAAACAGATTAGGCTCCTACAAAGCCAGTCCATGCAGAAGATTCAAAACCCAGTGCCATTGTCCTTGTCTTCTCAGTCAGCCCTTATTCTCTGCCACGATCAGAGAGTCCGGTTTGATCCCATGCATTTCAGTCCCAGTCCAGCTGGCCTTGGTGAGCTCCCATTAGATCAGCCCCGTTGTCTCGGGTGGGTGCACCACTCGCGGTCCTGACTTCCTTGTTCATGTTCTCCCTCCTTCTGCTCCTCATTTGGGCCTTGGGAGTTCAGTCCAGGGCTCCAATTTGGGTCTCTGTCTCTATCTCCATCCATCGCCAGATGAAGGTTCTATGGTGATATGCAAGATATTCATCAGTGTAGCTATAGGATAGGGCCACTTCAGGCTCCCTCTCCTCAGCTGCCCAAGGAAATATGGTATGTACTCACTCATAAGTGGATTCTAGCCATAAATAAAGGTCAGTGAGCCTATAATTCGTGGTCCTAGAGAAGCTAAATAAGAAGGTGAACCCGAAGAAAAACATATAGTTATCCTCGTGAATATTGGAAGTAGACTAGATTGCCAGGCAAAAATTGGGATCTTGGGGGTGGGGGTGAGATGGAGGTAAGGGGACATGGGGAGAGAAAAGTGAGGAGGGGAGGATGGGGAGACCCTGGGGGAATAGGATGGTTGGGATGGAGGAAGGGTGGATATGGGAGCAGGGAAGAAGATATTTTAATTAAGGGAGTCATTTTAGGGTTGGCAAGAGACTTGACTCTAGAGGGGTTCCCAGGTGTCCATGGAATTTCATGTTTACTTGAATGTCTTTTGTGTGAGTATGTTGCCTGTGTATAATTACATCCTTGGAAATTAGAGACAGTAGATTCTTAGAACACACTGGCTAGAAAAGCTGGACATTTTGGTGAGACCTGGGTGTGACTGAGAGACCCTGCCTTAGGGAATCAAGTGCAAGAGCAGTCAGGGATGGTTCCTAATATCTACATCAGGCCTTCACGTGCACCTGCGCCCCCATATACCAACAGCCCAGTCACATGCAAATATCATATATGCACATCCTCCTTGTCAGCACACTTAAATGAAAAAAATTAAAGGCTATTACATAAGCTTCATTGTTTCTCCTGGACCCATAGTGAACATCACTTTTCCACACTTTCCAGGAAACCCAATCTTAACTTTCCCCAGATGTGCTGCCTTATTTTGCCAATGTCCTCGTTAATTGCAATTTCTAGTGACTGGCACTAAACTGTCTCTATTTAGATTTGCTTAGTCCTTGTAAGGAGAATAACCTAGAACATAGAAACTGACATAGCTGCAGGTTGTCACCCATAGCAGCTGGGGGGGGTTCTCTTCATCTTTTAGGGGTCCAACTAAGGTGAAAACAGGTCCATGACTTTGATGCAAAAAAAAAGGCTTCAGACCAAGATGGTGTCAAGCTGAGTTGGAGTTTCTTAAAAATGAATAGTGGTTGAACAAGATAGCTCAGGGGGTAGAGTCTTGCTGTCAAACCTGACCTCAAATTGATCCTGGGACTCACAAGGTGGAAGCAGAAAGGGAACTACCACAAGTTCTTTCCTGACCTTTACACACTCACCATGGCATGTGCACCCTCATACATGCGGAGGCACACACACAAGAAATAAGTGAATGGGGGCTGGAGAGATGGCTCAGTGGTTAAGAGCATTGCCTGCTCTTCCAAAGGTCCTGAGTTCATTTCCCGGCAACCACATGGTGGCTCACAACCATCTGTAATGAGGTCTGGTGCCCCCTTCTGGCCTGCAGACATACACACAGACAGAATATTGTATACATAATAAATAAATAAATAAATATTTTTTAAAAAAGAAATAAGTGAATGGGGGCTGGAGAGATGGCTCAGTGGTTAAGAGCATTGCCTGCTCTTCCAAAGGTTCTGAGTTCATTTCCCGGCAACCACATGGTGGCTCACAACCATCTGTAGTGAGGTCTGGTACCCTCTTCTGGCCTGCAGACATACACACAGACAGAATATTGTATACATAATAAATAAATAAATAAATATTTTTTAAAAAAATAAGTGAATGGATGAATGTAGCAAAAATAGAAAAATGGAAATGTGTTCAAAGAAAGTAAAAAAGTACACCCAACAGCTTCTTGAAGATTTTTATCTAAGTGTCTTAACATTGCCTGTAGAACTTTGGAAACTTGTTGAATTTCATTGCTTTTTGGGATTCTTGAGTTTCTTTCATAAACTTTCTGTCAGCTAACTTGTGTTTGTGTCTTTCTTTATTGTTTTTATTGGGCTGTACATTTTTTCCCCTCCCCTCCCTTTCTTTCCTTTCCCCTTCTACTCTTTTATAATCCTTTCTGTTAGTGACTGAACTCTGTTGACCTTAAGCTAACTGATGCCTACATTGGCATGACAGTCAGGTAGATATGATAACCAGACAGTGATGGAATACGGGCCTACTGCTACTTCGGGTGCTTCTGGTCTTCCCTGATGTACATGCACTGAACAGAACTAGGCTGGAAATCACTCTTTGAAGATGAACCAGAATTTTCTGCCCTTCAAGCACACTCTTTTAAAGTAGTAAAATTTGAGATCATAATCTAATTGCATTGTTTCTCATTTCCTTCTTTTCCTTTCAAATCCTCCCATAGACTTCTCCTAGATAATTTCTAATTTATGCCCTCTATTTTTTAATTATTTTTAATAAAAAATATATAATCTATATGTACATATATTTCTAAATACATGAGTACAACCTTATCAGTCTGTTTAATGTTACTTGTATGTGTGGTTTCAAGGCTGAGAAATTGGTTTTGGATAACCAATTGGTGAGCTCTTCACTGGGGAAGACTATTTCTTCTACTCTCAGTATTCATTAGTTGTCTGTAGTACTTTGTTCAGGGTTGAGATCTCATGGTCTTTCCTCAATTCACTTTGGCATGTCTGTTGTTACACCTGTTCAGCTCATGTTTAGATGGTCATGTTTGTGAGGCTTTATGTCTGTAACTTCTGACACCAGTTGGAGACATAATCTCACAGCAAACTGCCTGTTCCTCTGACCACTTACAATATTTATGGCCCTCTTTCACAATGTTCCCTGAGCATTAGGTCCAGATTTTTTTCTGTAGATTCATCCTTTAAGATTGGGCTCCACAACCATGCATTTTGGTTCATTGTGTTTTTTTTTAATGGTCAGAGTCTATTGCATTGAGAACTTTCCTTGATAAAGAGTAAGAACAACATTATCTGTGGGCATAAGAACAAACACTTAAGAGTGTAGTTGGGGATTATGATGGTTTAGTAAAGTTTTGGTTGTAGTTTTTACTCTAAAATATATGACTACACCAGTTCTGGGTAGTTGAATAGGTTTCCAATACAGGCATGATTTATCTTTTTGAGGGGTCTCAAGTCCAATTAGGGTGCTGTTGGTTGTCAAGGTATTTATGCCCCTACTGCTCTGTTAGTGTTATCAAGCCATGCTCCTCACTGTGGTGGTTCATAGGCAAAGGCTACACATTTTTAAATTGAAAACAGATTCTTCTCTCATACAATACCCCTGGCCAGAGTTTCCCCTCAGTCACTCCTCCCAGCTCCCACCACCTCCTCTCCCCCCATCAACTCCCCTTCCATTTCGTCTTCAGAAAAGATCAGGGCTCAAAGAGATGATAACCAAACACAACAAAACAAGATACAATAAAACAAGGCAAAAGCCCATATAATGAGGCTGGACAAGTTAAGTCAATAGGAGGAAAAGTGTACAATAAAAAAAATGCAAATAAAAGGCTTCAGAACAAAATCATGCTGAGTTGGAGTTTCTTAAAAATGAATGGTGTTTGGACAAGATGGCTCAGGGAGTAGAGTCTTGCTGTCAAACCTGGTCTGCAAAGAAAGATTTCCTTTAGCAGTGACTTAACTCCCAAGCCTTCTCAATAGTTAACTTTCAATTATGTCTCTGCTGTTCAACCTGTTTTGGTTTAATTTCTGTTGTGTCAAAATACCACAAGACAAAGAGGTTTATGGAAAAGAAGTGTTATTCAGGTTATGGTTCCTGATTACAGCTTATCATTGTTTGGGACACACGAATACAGAAGAGTGAAGTAGTTAGTCACATCCACAGTCAAGACCAGAAAGAGAATGAACATGCACAACTACTCAGCCACATACGGAATGGTACCACACACAGTGGACTGGGTCTTCCCTCATTGGTTACTGTGTCTAACCGGGAAAATCCCCATGGATATACTCAGGCTAGCCTGATCAAGATTTCCTTAAGACTCTCTTCTTGGGTAATTGTAGATTGTGTCAAGTTGACAATTAAAAGTAGCCAGTCTTATGTCATTGCTTACTGAGAGACAGAGATCTTGTTTCAGTAGCAAATAAGTTTCTTTACTATTTTGGTGGTAACAGGAATCATATGATAGAAAGTCCTGGGCACCTCACCTACCTGGCTCGGCATCTCTAACCAGCCAGTAGGAGAGTTTCCTGCGGGAAGATGCTCTAATACCCCCATCTCATCCATCGGACCCTGCAAGCTACAAGTCCCACTCTTCCCCCAAACCATCCTAATCCCCCATGCCAGCAACCTCAGCAGAACTCTGAAACATAGCCTGCTACTACACAGAGAAAATCAAGAGCTGAGTGACCGGCCAGCCTGCCAGAAACCCCACTCTCTAGGCCCTCCGTACCAGAGCAAAAACCCGGGCCCCTCCTCCAACTTCCTTGGCTTCTCTAGCCAACCAGCAGGAGAGTTACCTGCAGGTAGGCTGCTCCAATATGCCCATCACATCCATCGGACCCTGCAAGCTACAAGTCCCACCCTGCCCCCAAACTTTCCTACCGGCCCCTGCCCCTCACACAACCTCAGTGAACTCTGAAACACAGCCTACTACTACACAGAGACGACCAAGAGTTGAGTGTCCAGTCACCTGGCAGGATATCCCATTCCAGGACCTCCATACCAGGCTAAAACCCTCATCCCTCCCCCACACTCATCGGCTTCTATAGTCAGCCAGCAGGTGATTTTCCTGCAGGTAGGCTGCTACAATACCCCCATCCCATCCATTGGACCTGAAAGCTCCAAGTCCCACTCTACACCCAAACCCTCGAAGCCTCCCACCGCGACCTCAGAGGAATACTGAAAAGTAACCTGCAACTACACAGAGAGCACCAAGAAAGCAGATCAAGAGAGCAGACCAAGAGAGCAGGCCAAGAGATACCTTAGTGGCTCCTTGAGACAAAGACAGTGGCAGTACAGAATAGACCAAGAACATTCCAAAGACACAGACAGCCACTGCAAGGGTTGGAACAAGATGCAAAAACACTGCCAGCATCAATTGAAGGAAGAGATAGGTAGGTACCAATGCAAGAATTCATCCAACAAATTAAAAAGTAACATGGCAACACCAGAACCAGTGGTCATACAACAGGAAGACTTGATCATACTAACCCAGAAAATGCAGAACAAATTTAAAACTAACTTTATGAAGATGATGGAGATCTTTAAAGAGGAAAAAAAGCCTCCCTTAAAGATATGGAGGAAAAGACAAAGAATTGAAAGAAATCAATAAGTCTCTCAAAGAAACCCAAGAAAACCAAGAAAAAAAATATCAAACAGGTGAAATAAACAGCTAAAGGCTTTGAAGACTGAAATAGGGGCAATAAAGAAAACACAAACTGAGGGTAATCTTAATATGGAAAATCTGGGTAAATGATCAGGAACTACAAAGGCAAGCATAACCAACAGAATAGAAGAGATGGAAGAGAGAATATTGGTGTTGAAGATACTATAGGGGAAATAGATTCACTGATCAAAGAAAACATTAAATTCAAAGAATTCTTAACACAAAACATCTAGGAAATCTGGGACACCATGAAAAGATCAAACCTAAGAATAAAAGGGATAGAAGAAGGAGAACTCCAGCTCAACAGCACAGAAAATATAGTCAATAAAATCATAGAAGAAAACATTCACAACTTAAAGATGGACATCCCTTTATAAATTAATAAACTTCATAAATTAAAAAAAGATGGACATCCCTATGAAGGTGCAAGAAGCTTACAGAATACCAAATAGACCAGATCAAAAAAATTTCCCCTTGCTCCGTCCATTTGCTTGCAAAATTCAAGATGTCATTGTCTTTTACTGTTGAATAGTACTCTAATGTGTAAATTGCCACATCTTCTTCATCTATTCTTTGGTTGAGGGGAATCTTGATTGTTTCCAGGTTCTGGCTATTACAAATATGCTGCTATAAACATAGCTGAACAAATACCTTTGTAGTATGGTTGAGCATCTTTTGGGTATATGCCCAAGAGTGGTATTGCTGGATCCTGAGGTAGGTTGATTCCCAATTTTCTGAGAAACTGCCTACTGATTTCCAATGTGGTTGTACAAGTTTGCATTCCCACCAGCAATGGATGAGTGTTCTGCTTACTCCACATCCTCTCCAGCATAGGCTATCATTGGAGTTTTTGATCTTTGTCATTTTGACAGGTGTAAGATGGTATCTCAGAGTAGTTTCGATTTGCATTTTCCTGATGGCTAAGGATGTTAAACATTTTCTTAAGTATCTTATGGTCATTTGAGATTCTTTTGTTGAAAATTCTCTGTTTAGTCCCATATCCCATTTTTTAATTGGGTTCTTTAGAATTTTGATGTCGAATTTCTTGAGATCTTTATCTTTATCTTTATCTTGAGATCTTTATTTTGGAGATTAGTCCTTTGTCTGATGTGGGGCTGGTGAAGATCTTTTCCCATTCAATAGGCTGTCTTTTTGTCTTTTTGGCTATGTCCTTTGCTTTACAGAAGCTTCTCAGTTTCAGGAGGTCCCATTTAGTTGTGGCTGCTCTCAGTGTCTGTGTTACTGGGGTTATATTTATGAAGAGGTTTCCTATGTACATGCATTGAAGGCTACTTCCACTTTCTCTTCTATCAGGTTTAGTGTGGTCAGGTTAATATTGAGGTCTGTAATCCATTTGAGCTTGCGTTTTGTGCATGGGGATAGATATGGATCGATTTTCATTCAGTTGACATCCAGTTATGCCAGCACCATTTGTAAAAGATGCTTTCGTTTTCCCATTGTATAATTTTAGCTTCTTTGTAAAAAATCACGTGTTCATAGGTGTGTGAATTAATTCCATTCCATTGGTCAATTCTCTGTTTTAGGCCAATACCAAGCTGTTCTCATAACTGTAGCTTTGTAATAGAGATTCATGTCAGGGATGGTGATACAAGTACCTTTACTGTACAGGATTGTTTCGGCTATCCTGGGCTTTTTTTCATATGAAGTTGATTATCATTCTTTCATGTGCTGTGAAGAACTGTGTTGAGATTTTGAAGGGGATTGCATTGAATCTATAGATTGCTTTTAGTAGAATTGTCATTTTTATTATGCTGATCCTCTTTTTGTCACCCTGAGCACGCACTGTACATGTGTGCATACTCTACACTGCACACACTGAGAGAGTGGAATAATGTTTAACTTACAGAGAAACAGTAAATTTGTCTGAAGAATTGTAGGGACTGACCTAGGAGATGAAGATCAATTGTGTGATCATTAGGGTTTTTTTTGGGGGGGGAATATAATGCCTTTATATACATTCTAGACAAATGTCGGCTTGCGGGATCTTAATATTTCTTTTTTAAAAATATTTATTTATTTATTTATTTAAAATTTCCACCTCCTCCCATTTCCCTCCGCCTCCTCCCTTCCCCTTCCCCTCACTCTCCAGTCCTAAGAGAAGTCAGGGTGCCCTGCCTTGTGGGAAGTTCAAGGTCCCTCCCTTTGTCCTAGGAAGGTGTGCATCCAAACAGACTAGGCTCCCAAAAAGCCAGTACATGTAGTAGAATCAAAATCCAGTGTCATTTTCATTGATTTCTCAGTCCGCCCTCATTGTCAGTCACATTCAGAGAGCCCGGTTTGATCACATGCTCGTTCAGACCCAGTCCAGCTGGCCTTGGTGAGCTCCCACTAGATCAGTTCCACAGTCTCCATGGGTGGGCGCACCCTTCGCAGTCCTGCCTTCCTTTCTTACATTTTCCCTCCTTCTGCTCTTCATCTGGGCTTTGGGAGCTCAGTCCAGTGCTCCAGTGTGGGTTTCTGTCTCTATCTCCATCCCTCACCAGATGAAGGTTCTATGGTGATATGGAAGATATCCATCATCAATGAGTGTTCCCCTTACTCCACAACCTCATGATAAAGGTCTTGGAGAGAATATGGATACAAGGTTCATACCTAAATATGGATACAAGGATCATACCTAAATATTATAAAAGCTATATACAGCAAGCCGAAAGCTAATATCAAATTAAATGGAGAGAAACTCAAAGCCATTCCACTAAAATCAGGAACAGGACAAGGCTGTCCACTCTCTCCACATCTCTTCAATATAGTGCTTGAAGTTCTAGCAATAGCAATAAGACAACATAAGGAGATCAAGGTGATTCGAATCGGAAAGGAAGAAGTCAAACTTTCATTATTTGCAGATGATATGATAGTGTACATAGCGACCCCAAAAACTCTACCAAAAAACTCCTACAGCTGATAAACTGTGGCAGGAAACAAGATCAACACCGAAAAATCAGTTGCCCTCCTATATACAAAGGATAAAGAAGCAGAGAGGGAAATCAGAGAAACATCACCTTTCACGACAGCCACAAATAGCATAAAGTATCTTGGGGTAACTCTAACCAAAGAAGTGAAAGATCTACGTGATCATTAGTTTTTATTGTCAACTTGACGCAATCTAGAATCACCAGTCTCAATGAGAGAGTGTTTCGATCAGGTTGACCTGTGTCCCTGTCTTGATTGTCATGATTGTCTTGATTGCCTTAATTGATGTGGGAAGACCCACCCACATGAGTGTCACCATTCCCTAAGCAGAGGATCCTGAACTGTGAAAGAGTAGAAAACAAGCTGCCTACTGTGTTCGCTCTTCTGTTCCTGATTGTGGATGTGATGTGACCAATCTCTGAAAGCTCATGTCACTGTAACTTCTCTGCTCTGATGGACTGTAACATGGAACTGTGATCCAATAAGACACCTTCCCCCAGGAAGTTGCTGTTGGAGGGTATTTTATCATAGTGACAGGAAGCCAAACTGGGTTGAGTTGTCCCAAGAAAAATAAAGAAGAAAAACTAATATAGGAAAATGATGATAAAGTAATGCCATCCTACCCACTGTCCCCTGAAACTCCATATCATCCTTTAAAGCTCTTCTGTCTACTTCAGATCCCTTAGAAAGCCTTCATTTGGAGATTTTTATTATTCAGATATAAAAATCCCTTCAAAGAGACCACTTCCTAAATATAGCCACAGTAGCACACTCACTGAGAGAAAAATTAATAAATGGGACCTCCTAAAACTGAAAAGTTTCTGTAAAGCAAAGGACACGGTCAACAAGACAAAACAACAACATACAGAATGGGGAAAGATCTTCATCAACTCCAAATCAAACAGAGGACTGATCTCCAAAATGTACAAAGAACTCTAGAAATTGGTCATCAAAAGGACAAATAACCCAATAAAAGGAGGAGTCCAGACCTAATCAGAGAACTCTCAACAGAGGAATCTAAAATGGCTGAAAGATATTTAAGGAAATGAGAACCCTAAGAGAGACATACATGGATCTAATCTGCATATGAAGTAGTAAAAGACAAGCTCTCCTGAGTAAACTGGGAGCATGGGGACCATGGGAGAAGGTTGAATGGATGGGGAGGGGAAGGGAGGGGAGCAGAGAAAAATGTATAGCTCAATAAAATTGATTAAAAAAATCCCTCCAATAAAGTATATATTTAAGTTTGGTACTCAAAACAGCAGTAGTAATCAGAGGTATTTCTTTAAGAGGTGATCCAACAATAAGAACTTTAATTTGATAAATGTATTAATGGGTTGATTAATTTATTGCTGATGAGAAGTTATGAGATGGAGCCTAGATAGAGAAAGAGAGTCACTGGGCACGTACATAGAAGTCATTTCTTGTCACTCTGTTTCCTCTTGTCTCTTCCTCTTTCTTCCTTTGATCTTTCCATTTCTACTCTTTATCCTCTTCTTCATCCTTTAATTAAACATGTACATACATTGCATTTTAATCAAGTCTACCCATTACTTCCCCTTCAATTCCCCTCTATCCCTCACACCCTTTTCCCCTTCCTGCTTTATTTGTTCTCTTTGCTGTTTAAAACTCACTAGTTCCACTTAGTGCTTGGCTTTATGTGCATGTTTTTAGGGCCATCTATTACATAGAACATGGGTAGCTTCTCAGAGACCATGTCCCTGAATAAAAAAAAAAAAAAAGACTTGTCCTCCCCCAGCAGCCTTCAATTCCCCACATTCTCAGATAGCCTTGGAACTTCATGATACCATCCCCTGTTCAAGACTGGATTTTGGCTGGCTCAATCCTTGCATGCATGCAGTCACAGTTGCTTGAGTTCATATGTGCAACAGTTCTGTCATGTTGAGCAAATGATGTTTTGCTGCAGACATTCACTACCTGTGACTGTCACAATCTTTCTGCCCCTTCCTTGATGATGATCCCTGAGCTTTATGTAGGTGTATGAAATTGATGTTCCATTTAGATCGGAGAACAACAGACTTACTCTCTGCATATTTACTGTTGTGTTTCTCTGTATTTGGTGTGGGAGAATTGTCTGTATTTTGTCAATCATGCATTTTAATAAAACGCTGATTGGCCATGCAGGAAGTATAGGTGGATCAACCAGACAGGAAGTAGAGGTGGGGCGATGAGAACAGGAATATTCTGGGAAGCAGGACGCTCCCCCTGACAGTCCTGCGCAGACCACTGAAGAGGCAGCATGTAACTGTCCCAGCTGAGAAAGGTACGGAGTCCTTATGGCTAACATAGATGAGAATAATGGGTTAATATAAGTTATAAGAGTTAACAAGAAGCCTGACCTAATGGGCCAATCAGTTTATAACCTTATGGAGTCCAGTGTGTGATTTTCTTTGGGATTGCCGGTTGTGGGGTACTGGGCAGGACAGAAACCCCAACAAGCCAGCCTTCATGTTACATATGGCGCCCACGTGGATAACTGCATCCACAAAAAGCCTGAGAAAGCTTGGGAAAGAATAGAGTAAAGCATGTTTTCTTGGTGGCATCAATCTCTCAGGTCTGTACTGCTTGCTAGAACAGAGCGCAAGCAAGTGCTCTCATCTAAGAGAGGCTTCCTGACTCAGCTTTAGCTGCAAAACCTTGCAGCTCATTAAGAGGTCCTGCCACGAAACACTTAAACAGTGTTGATGAAAAGCTGAACGCATGCTTTTCGGTTTTAAGCTGTAGCAGGAAAAAAGCTGTGCTGTTTTAAAATGTCGGCTTTCTGGGCTGTCCTGCCAAGGCAATCTCTGACTCTTTCAGGCAGGCAGTCCGACTGAGTGTGGTCTGTGAGCAGAATGCTGCAGCTTGCTTGCTAGCAAGGACCTTGAAACGCCATAGAGTTGTGGCAGTGAACACAGCTCTGGCTGGTATCTCAGCCACAGGGGCTGGAAAGCTAAGGAATGGGCTAATTCCAGCCGTAGAAGCCACAATTTTAGTCCTCTCCTTAAAGACTCATGTAGTCAAAAAAGAGAGAGAGATACAGTAAAGAGAGGTTCAAAAATGAAGAAAACCTCTAAAGAGTTTACAGTGTGTTAGAAATACATGCAGGTTAAAGGTTAAAGTTCTTAGGGTAAAAAGGGAAGAAAGAGAGTAGTTGGGTGTGGTAGAACACACCTTTAATCCCAATGCCTGGGAGGCAGAGACAGACAGATTTCTGAGTTCAAGGTGTGGTAGCACACACCTTTAATCCTAGCCCTGGGGAAGCAGAGACAGGTGGATCCCTGTGAGTTCAAGGACAGCCTGGTCTACAGAGTTATTCCAGGACAAAGATATACAGAGAGCCTGTCTCAAAAAGTCAAAGTAAAAATAAAAGAAATAGAGGTTAAAATAAAGATGGAAAATACACGGAGAATCTTGATACTGTATGTTATGATGCTCTCTTTGAATTGTTTGAATGCTGAAGAAGGAGAAATAGCTGCTAAAAGACTTTTGTTTATAAATGGTGCTGAACTAACCCAAGATAGGTACTTTGAAAATACCTTGGCTTCAAAATTGAAGTCAAAAGGTATGTTACTTTGGAGAAGAGATTTTGCTTTTGTTTCCACAGAAAATGTGAGGCTCTGGATTTATTCAGAGTTAAGAAAAATCATCTTTGGCCAAGGGAGACCACCTGAAAAATCTCCAACAGGAACAGATGGCCCAGATGTCTGAGTTCTACATCCAGAACAGATTCAAGACTGCTGCCTGAGATGATCAAGACTCACAGGATACTCCAGTCAGGACTTGATAATAATTCTAAATTTTCTTTAGGTCCCCATAAGATTATCAGCGCCCCCAACCAGCAGGAAGTAGCCTGAAATACTACACCCATATTCCCAACAAATGGATTATGGGTATTTTCCTTTGTTTAAAAAAAAAGAGGGAAATGGTGTGGGAGAATTATCTGTATTCTGTCAATCATATTTTAATAAAACGCTGATTGGCCAGGCAGGCAGTATAGGCGGGAAAGCCAGACAGGAAGTAAGGGTGGAGCAAAGAGACTGGGAGTATTCTGGGACACAGGAAGCTCTCTCTCCATTCCTGTGCAGACCACTGAAGAGGCAGCATGTAACCTGCCCTGCTGAGAAAGGTACGGAGCCATGTGCTAACATAGATAAGGATAATGGGGTAACATAAGTTATAAGAGCTAATAAGTAGCCTGACCTAATGGGCCAATCAGTTTATAATCTTATGGAGTCCTGTGTGTGATTTTCTTTGGGGTTTGCCAGCTGTGGGGTACCGGACGGGACAGATACCCCAACAAGCCAGCCCCTCATACTACATGTATTAACTAACACCCATGAAAGAAGCTTTTCTGATAAGTATTGAAAGATGCACTAATTTGTAAAGGTAAGGGTTTAGGTTGCAGACTGATACTATATTTATTAAGCAGAAAGATAGTATTAGATTTTCTTATAGGTCTTTGACCTACCTAGTCACATGTTCTTGGTCCCAATAATGGTGGCATTATGGTTCAGATAATGGTGCTCTCTTGTGGAGTAGGCCTGAAATCTAATCAGAAAGAGGCTTGTTATACCTATGACATTCATGCTTCTATTATGACAGTAGGTATGTCTTTTGATGCCAGCCATAACTGAAACTCTCAGAATTCACAGCTGGGTAAGATTGAAGGCTACTTTTCTCCCCTGGTAGCATCACAGCACCTTCCAATGCTGTCAAACCTATTCTCTAGAGGTGAAGCTTCCAGGTGGGTATCAGCTTGCTTTCTACAAGTTCTATGTCTCACAAATGTGGTCTCTTCAACAATAGGGTCTTATCATCCAGTTCTGGGGGTGTGTAACTGTAAGCATTACAGCACTGATGGAAAGGTATTCTGGCAGCTTAGAGCCAAGAAATAACACAAAGTCACACTAAACAACCAACCTCACACAAGAGATTTATTGGGAGGGAAAACCAGGAAGGTGGCTGCCTCCACTCAGATGAGAAACAGCAGCAAACTGAACAGGATACAGGGTTTATATAGAGTTTCTTGGAAAGGGGGTGGAACTTTTCAGGGTGGAGCTTTCCAGGGTGGAGATTGGTGGGATTTCATGTCCAGAAATGGGGTTTTTCTCTTTAGGGTAGGGCCCAGTAGTTAGGGCAGTTAAGGTATTCTTTAAAGAATAGTCCTAAATGGATAAAAACTTGAAGTACTTTCTAAAGAATACTCTAACTGCCTTGAGAGTGGGTGGAATCTGGCAATTAGGGGGTCTCAGGGGAGGAGCCTGGTTACTATCTTGAACAGGAGTAGAGAGGGTGGTATTATTGTCCTGTTTCTGATTTTGGTGGAAATGCTTCAAACTTTTATCCATTTAGGATTGTATTGGCTGTGGGTTTGTTGTATACTGAGTCTATTATGTTGAGGTATATTGCGTCTATCCCCAGTCTCTCTGGAGTGTTTTTTTTTTTTAATCATGGAAGGATGCTGACTTTTGTCAAATGCTTTCTCTATATCTAATAAGGTGATTGTGTGGTACCTATCCATGAGTATATTAATGTGGTGGATTATTTTAATGGTTTTTCCATTCCTCTGTCTTTTATTAGTCTTGATTTTTAAAATTTTTGTTACATTTCATTATTATTTAACAATTTATTGTGTTCTTTCTCCTCCCCGAAGACTTCCCAGCTCTTCCTCATCTACCATCCAATTTCTTGTTCTTTCTGCTTATTTTATTCAATTAATAACTTCTTTATTCTGAATGAATAAATCAAGTTCATATTCATATAAACACTGAGATTACATAGTACAGGGACAAGGGGGAGGGGAGGGAACAAACCCTATACAAACCTGTGAACATTGTGTCACTAAACACAGAAACATGCCCTGCATTCAATTATTCATATAATAAACTTCAAATAAAATATTTTCTAGATGATATACTTCTGTTTTTGAAGGTGGGGAAAAGACCAGAGCTTGGAATAGGAGACTTTACTTTTTTTGGAGATCTTTTCAGTCATTATAGATATTCCTTCACTCGCTACAAATTATAAGTTCTTCTGTAAAGAATTCTTTAAAATCCTAGGGATATGAAGGACTCAACTCAAATATCTCCAAATATATTCATCCACCCCCCAGGACTTCTGTATCAATTATCCCAAGGTTCAAAGACTATCATATGAGGAAGAGGAGGAGGAGCGAATGTAAGAGCCAGAGTCTAAGGAGGGGCTGTGAAATACTGTCTTATGGACACAACATGGCCATGGTGCTCATCACAGCATCTATAGTTACTTACCCAAGTCTTCAACAAGCTCAGACCAGCAGGATCAGTCATTTCAGGAGTGGGCAGCATTAAGTGGACTCTATATGTTACAAAAAAGGAAGAAAGAAAAAAAAGCACATGAAAGTTGGAGGGAGGCGCATTGTGGGTTTATCCTACAAAAGTAAAAGGGGAAATTGGAAAGGATATGATAAAGATACATTATATACATATATGGAACGGTTAAAGAATGAATAAAAGCTTTCCTTTTTTAAAGGGAGAAAGCAAATTCTTGATTTCCCACGAAGGACCTGTATAGCTGAGAGCCTGAACCCCAACTTGTCATGCTTTGGTTTTCCTTACCTGCTAAGTAGACAGTGGATTAACTATCAATGGGGGAGGGAGTTCAGTGAACAAGTTGAGGAAATCATCTATTAACATGACTGAAGGCAATAGCCACTAAATAGCCATCAGCAACAGTGGTTCCGCAAGCAGAAACCACCATGAAAGCAAAACAGTGAAACAAAGCTTGGGTTGGACTAGATGGCATTGATGAAAAACTCGGAGAATTGTTTGACTCCCTCCAACAAAGATTCTTATTTCAGAAGTCATTGAAAATATTAAAGGAAACTCTCATCTTGGTCACACCCTAAGTGGAGTAGTTCTTTCTGTTAGAACTGTCAAATTTTTGCAAACCAGTTTTCTAGAGTATTCTATAAGTACCATGCCACATGAGAATCTCAACCTCCACTCTATCTCTTTCCGTGTAGAAACCACTTCCTTTTTTGTCTTCCTGAGACTGAGCAACAGGGTGTGACAATTGAGAGCAGGGTACAGTAGTGACCAGGAGGAACTCCAAGGCAGTCAGCGGGGAGAGAGCAGGTCCCACTGAACTAATGGGAGCTCCCCTGGGGCAGTTCAGGCTCACCTTGCCTCTTACTGACACTTTTATCAATCAGAGCTGGGACTGAAGACCAGCGGCACCCGATCTTCCTCTAAAGGCTCTGAGCTCCAGCCAGCTTCTGGACTTTATAGCTTTCCAGGTACAGCAGGGATAAGAGACTGAGGGGTGGGCAGTTTCTCTCACATGCCTGTTTTCTGTTGGAATTTTTATGGAGGTTGTTCCTCTAAATCCCTGGGTCTAGGTCTAAGGAGGTAGCATTTAGGACTCTGGGCTTCCAGGTCCTGGATGGTGAAGGCTTACACCACTGGACTGAGATTGACTCCGGGGTAAAAAATGATGGGTGGAAGCGGTTGACTTTTGAATTTTTGTAGGGAGTCACCAGGATGTCGCCTTGGTGAGATAGTGCCTACAGCCTGGAGGTATACAAATCCTTTGATGCTGCCATCCAGGCCAGTGTGCTTGGAGCCTTGTTTTGCATTTCAGAGATGTGGTTCCCTGACCTGTCCTGTGGCCTTGGGCCCTAGCAGAATGGCATCAACCAATCAGCATTCGAGCCTTTCACCCTAGAAAAGCAGCTGCCTCTGGGCTCTGCTTCCTCTCTGGCTAATCTTTCTCTCGTCCCTGCACTCTCTCTTCCCTTCCCCCAATTTTCCTCAACCGAGTGCTCCGAATAAAGCGTGATAGGGAAGGAATCTCGTTTTCGTGGCCGTTCATTCCTGCTGGTCAGGAAGCGCGCCACAAATTTTATTCACTTAAAAGTGTGTGTGTGTGTGTGTGTGTGTGTGTGTGTGTGTGTGAGCGCGCGAGTGCGCGTCCTTGCGTACATACTCATGAATGTTGAGGTGTGTTTGTGCAAATGCAGGTACAAACAAGATGTAGTGCAGTTGTGGAAGTCATAGGATAACATTGTTTGTCAGTGCTCACCTTCACCTTCAGGTAGGCTCTCACTCACTGCTGCATATGACATTCTAGCTGGCCCCACAAGCTTTCAAGGATTCTCATGTTTTTAGTGTCTCCCTCACTCAAGGAGCACTTGCATTACAGATACACATCACTCTTTTGGGATTGACATGGGTTCTAGAGATTTAAACATAAGCCTCAATGCTTTCTCAGCAAATGCTTTACCTACTGAAGCTTCTCCCTAACCCAGTATCTTGCGCACCCTTTAGGAGAAGCTGGGTGACCAGGTCATCCCTCAGATGCAGAGGCAGTGACTCGGATGAACTAGAATGTCTAATTCTCTCCTAAAAGTTATGTGTTCTGCAGCTGCTCTCCTTTTCTCTGTTGGCTGTGTTTATGTTGGACTTCCTTCTTTAAGGTCAGAGTTGACCCACTACAGGGCTGACTTCTAATCTGGAGCAACCAGTTCAGAAGGAAGGTGGACCTGAAACTGGAATTTAGTCTTAAAGTAGATGTTAGGGGTTAATCATGGTCTCATGGTCTCTAACACCACTGATGTAGACGACCAGAGGAAGAAGCAGCAATACAGAGCAATGCAACAGCACCAATACAACTTGATGCAACCCATGTTAAAGCTTTTTTTAACTAGGGTTTCTCCTGTTTAAATGGTATTAAACAAGATGTTGTCTCAGAAGTCAAGTTCCTGGGATCTCAGTACAGATATGGTACTCACTACGTGTTTCATAGTGATGATTTCTTTAATATTAATGTACAAGATATTGGACTTCATTATGGCATTTTTTAACAAACTGTGTTCTTGCCTAATTTCTGTGTCCGTGATAACTACTCAGACTGAAAGCACCTGAGACAGGAAAGGTTTAATCCAGGTTACAGTCCACTGCCGCATAGAGGTCATAGAGGGAAGAGCTTGAAATGGCTGGTCAAGGGCAGAGAGAAATGAACCCTCCCATGCTGCTGTCCTGCTAATGCTCAGATAGCCTTCTACACTCTTAACACACCCTAAGCCCAGTCCATGGAATGGTTCATCAGGTTTTTGTCTTTCTGAGTCTGGATTACCTCATTAAATAATACATTTTCCAGATTCATTCATTTATTACAAACTTCACCTTTCTTTACAACTGAATAAAATTCTACTGCATATGTATCATGTTTTCATTACCAGTTCACCACAGATGAACATTAACTTCTTTGTTTCTTCTCACAGCTGTGGATATGTCCTGTTCCACGGGTGAGCAGCTGAACTATAATGAAGTAACAGAGGTGAAAGCTGATATCGGTGAGTGACCAAAAACCAACTTCCCAAGAGCCTGCAGATGTCTCTGTTCTGTTAGACACTGTGTCCCTGGCCGCCAACACCTCTGTGGTGTAGTGGCTTGCGTCTCTGGCCTCCAGTGTGCTTTATCTGTTTCAACTGTGAAGTAGAGACAAGAGGCAATACATGTTGTTCACAAGTATCCATACAGTCTTCTGGATTTCTTCAGAGTTATAAAGTCCTTACTTTCCTCATTTTGGAATAGATGTGGCTAAGATTCTTGTATTCTTCTGGAAGTGGGAAGCAACTGCTGGAAGTGGAGCTTTGTATATGTTCCCTGTCAAGGGAATGTCTTAACTCTGGAGTTCTTTTTATTTTTTTATAAGTTGCTTTAGAAAATGTGCGATATAGTGTGAGCTTCTTTGTGACATTGTCCACAAGTATAGTATTGGATTTTCTAATTCTCACCCTCTTGTCTCTGTTTCCCTACATATTTCAGAGCGTATACCCCCACAATAGCTTCATTTATGTTTTATGTTATATACATGTATGTATTCCAAGTAGAAGAATGTATCATGATAGCTTCCTTTCTTGCAGTTTGTTGTTGTTGTTGTTGTTGCTGCTGCTGCTGTTCCCATCATCCTTCTTATCATCCTCTTCTTCTAGGATTTCTCGGTGTATCTCTGATTGTCCTGAAACTTGCTCTGGAGACCAGAATAGCCTTGAACTCAGAGATCCCACTGCCTTTACGTCCTAGATGTTGGGATACTAGGCATATGCCACAATCACCTGGCTCTCTTCCTTCATTTTATATATAATTTCCACTCATACTATCATTTGTATTTTAAGATATATAGATAATATATAGACAGATGATAGATTAGATAGATAGATAGATAGATAGCACACAGATGGATAGAAATAAGTGTTGTATGTATGAGAGAAAACCTGTAATATTTGTTTCTCACTTATTTGCTTAGTATGATAACTTCCAATTCCACCCATTTCTCTGAAAATGACATATATTTATTCCTCTGCATGACTGAATAAAGCCTTAGTGTGCATATATGCCAATTTTTGTCCATTTTTAAAATAATAATCAAAATTTGTATTTAAATATCTCAAAATATCTTACTAGAAATTCCCAAGCATCTAGTTCATGGCTTTCTAAGTCATATTTTGATTTCTTTTGTAACTTTTTTTAAAATTTGTATTTCTTTTTTTTTGCTTTTTTATTGATTTTATTAAGCTATATATTTTTCTCTGCTCCACTCCCATGGTCCCCATGCTTCCAATTACTCAAGAGATCTCGTCTTTTTCTACTTCCCTTGTAGATTAGATCCACATAGGTCTCTCTTAGGGTCCTTAAAAAAAGTGGCTGCTTGTACATGAGAGCTTCTGACACAGCAGCAACTCCATAGCCCCCAGAGTAACATACAGTGGCAACATGGGTCCATGATAGGGTATGTGTGAGAACACAGATTACAAAGCACATACAGAATGTGAATTAGAAATACACAAAATTCCAAGATACACTACATGTAAGACTGTTCCCATACAAAGGGTTCACAAGTGGAACTGTACAATGTTACAATGTGCAGTGTTAAGAGAAACACTGTAAACAAAGCATTCAAATATGAAAAGATGACATGTAAACAACATATAATTACTGAGGACTTTTAGGTAAGGTTTTCAGAAAACCCCAACAAACAAGCCTGGTCCTTTCATGTTACACAATGGCACCCAAGTGGATAACTGCATCCACAGAAAGCCTGAGAAAGCTTGGAAAGACTTGAATAAAGCATTTCGGTTTTCAGCCGTAGCAGGAAAAAAGCTGTGCTGTTTTAAAATGCGGGCTTTCTGGGCTGTCCTGCCAGGGAAAACTGACTCTTTCAAGCAGGCAGTCTGGACTATGGATGGACACACTGTTGCAGCTTGCTTCCTGGCAAGGACCTTAAAACACCATAGAGTTGTGGCCAAAAACTTCTCCATATTCCTTAGCAAATTAAAGACTCACATGGTCAAAAAAAGAGAGCGATATACAGTAAAGAGAGATTCAAAGAAAAAAAAACTCTAAATGGTTTAAAGTTCTTATAAATAAAAAAAGGTTTAAAGTCTTAAAATAAAAAGAAAGAAAGAGAATAGTTGGGTATGGTGGTACACACCTTTAATCCCAGCACTGGGGAGACAGAGACAGACGGATCTCTGTGAGTTCAAGGATAGCCTGGTTTATAGAGGGAATTCCAGGACAAAAATATTCAGAGAACCCGTCTCAAAAAGCCAAAAGTTAAAAGTAAAAATAAAAGAAATAGAGGTTAAAATAAAGCCACGTAAAGATGGAAAATACACAGAGAATCTTGATACTGTATGCTATTATGCTCTCTTTAAATTGTTTGAATGCTGAGAAAGGAGCAACAGCTGCTAAAAGATATTCACTTATAAATGTTGCAGAATTAATCCAAGATAGGTATTTTGAAAATACCTTGGCTTCAAAATTGAAGTCAAAAGGTATGTTACTTTGAAGAAGAGATTTTGCTTTTGTTTCCACAGAAAACTAGAGGCTCTGGATTTATTCTGAGTTAAGAAAAATCCAGTTTGACCAAGGGAGACCACCTGAGAAATCTCCGGTAGGAACAGATGGCCCGATATCAGAGTTATTCATTCGGAACAGGTTCAAGACTGCTGCCTGAGATGATCAAGACTCACAGGATACTCCAGTCAGGACTTGATCATAACTCTAAATTTTCTTTAGGTCCCCATAAGATTATCAGCATCCAAAACCAGCTACAATTAGCCTGGGATACTATGCCCACATTCCCAAAAAAATGGACTATGGATATTTCCTAAAAGAGGGAGAAGTGGTGCAGGAGAATTGTCTGTATTCTGTCAATTATGTTTTAAATAAACGCTGATTGGCCAGGCAGGAGGTGTAGGCAGGAAAACCAGATAGGAAGTGGAAATGATGCAAGGAGAGCAGGAGAATTCTGGGGAGGAGGAAGTTGATTCCTCTCTCTCCTGCCCAGACCACCAAAGCAGCAGAATGTGATCTGCCAGCTGGAAAAGGTACAGAGCCATATGGCTAAAATAGATCAGAAAATGGGTTAATCAAGATGTGAGCATTAGCTAATAAGTAGCCTGACCTAATGGGCCAATCAGCTTTATAACTTATAGGAGTCCCCGTGTGATTTTTTGGGGGGCTAAACAGCTGTGGGAACCAGGTAGGACAGAAAACACAAACAAACAGGCCCCCTCATGTTACAGGTCCTCATTGTTGTCTAGGTTCTCTGGGATTGTGATTTGTAGGCTGATTTTCTTTGCTTTATATCTAAAAACCATTTATGAGTGAGTAGATATGATATTTGTCTTTCTGGGTCTGTGTTGCCTCACTCAATATGATGTTTTCTAGATCCATCCATCTGCCTGCAAATTTCAAGATGTTGTTATTTTTTTCTGCTGTGTAGTACTCCATTGTGTAAATGTACCACATTTTCCTTATCCATTCTTTGGTCAAGGGGCATTTAGGTTGTTTCCAGATTCTGGCTATGACAAACAAAACAAAACAACAACAAAAAGAAAGAAAAAAAGAGGGGGGAGGAAGAAAGGAAGGAAGGAAAGAAGGAAGGAAGGAAGGAAAAGAAAAGAAAGAACCAGTCTAGACAATAGGTAACACAAGTACTGGACAAAAGTTACAAGGGTTCTTTTGTAACTCATGTCTAGTATTTACTTGTGTTTTCTGCACTTTAACTGGTCATGAGTCTCTGTATTAACCACCATCCACTGCCCAAAGAAATTTCTCTGATGAGAATTGAGAGATATACTAATCCACTGAATATAGAGCACTTAGAAAGTAGTTTCATGCCATGTCCACATGTACAAACAATTATTAGGTAACCCCTATGGCCTCAAACTACCAAGATATACATTCTTGGCTAGATTTCCATTGTGGGCATGAGCTGCATTTTATGGCGCAGGCTTTAAATTTAACCAGAAAGTGGCTGGTTCCCTGAATTGCATCAGTGACCATATCTTTCCACACTGATCATCATTGTAGTTCTCAGTGTTCATGTCTAGGTGAGACTGTTGGTGGCTTTTCTACCCCCAGAAGTCTGCACAGCACTTTGCAGGATTGTGAAAACTTGTAAGCAGGGAGGAGGTTTCCAAAGCACTGTCAATTTGAATTTTCCATGTCCTGTGGTTAAACTGTGTGATCTCTTCAGCAATTGATCTCACCATCAGTTTATAGTGGGCTATTACTAGCAATCTGGCCAGGTTCTTATTTTTTTCTCCTCTGATTTGAAAAGATAAGAAGCTGGTGATTTGTGTCAAGCTCTGGGTTCCAAATAGTTTTTGGATCAAACAGTTTTATAGTCACTGTACAGAGAGATGCTGAGGAGAAGTGGATGCTTCCTAGATATTTGTACCTGTGAAATGGAAGATGGAATTCTGTACTCATGGGTCATGGGAGATTAAGACTTAGAGTTGTGGCTATGGGAACCTAGAAGCTTGAGTCCTAAAGTCATGTGTCTGAGCAGGCATAAACTGGTGACCCGTGTGACTCTGAGACTAAGTGACACAGGCCACATGTGTGCTGAAACCCATCCTTCTCTTCCACAGGGTGTGTGAGACATGACCTGGTCCCCTTGGTGCTTCAGCTGCTTTTCCTCATTCTCTTCTCTGGGGTCCTTGTGGCATTTCTTCTCCAAGGTCAGATGCTCTGAGTACTTTGGCTCTTAATACTGGTCTCTTGGCTGATGCATCCAGATCTAGGAGGGAGACAAGACCAAAATTGGAACCTGGTCCTTTTGTGACTTCTGAGCATATCTCAGAACTCCTGCAGCCTATACAGCAGGGGAAATGGAGGAGGAACAGGAGAGGGTCTTTGTTACATTTGTCCCTGTAATTTAGTCTTTTTGGGTGGTGAGATACTCCTCTCACTGTGGGGTATATGTATGTATGTGTGCTTATATGCACTTCACCTCCAGGGGTGAGCATACACATTGTGTGTGTATGTATGTGGTTGCCGAGGGATAGCCTCAGTGGTCATTCCTCAGATTCTGCCCACCTTGTTTTTTGAAAAATGGTTTCATTTGGCCCTAAGCTCATCAAATAAGCGAGTCTGACTGATCAGTGAACCCAAGGGATCCACCTGTTCTTGAATTTCCAGAACTGAATTACCAATGTACGCCAACATGCCTGGTTTTCAGAATGTGGGTTCTGGAAGATTGAACTTAGGTCCTTGTGTTTACAGGATAAGACGTTACCAACTAACCCATCTCTTCAGCCCATCATTCCTCAAGTGTTGTATAGCAGTAGTTAGCTCTCAGATACTATGTTCCTATATAGGCAGTGTAGACCATGACACATTGTAGGTATTTAATAGTTGTAGTTCCTTTTTTTGTCTTGACACAGTTCCAAAGGTTCCCTGCACCCAGGATCAGGAGAAGATCTACCAGGAGCTCATGCAGCTGAAGCCTAAAGTCGGTGTGTAATCAGAAGCTGGCTGTCCAAGTGTCTTAATGGGCATTCATATGGAGATACTTTGGTTGAGTTTGACCCTTTTAAGTCTTAAGGCTCTTCCTTGTCAATTGGAAACACAGAATAACACCAAAACTGGTTTTTTAGTGTTCACAAGAAAGTATATATAATAAGGATTCAATTATGCCAGTTTCCTGGAGTCTGTTCTGAGGTCTTAGCCCATGCTTCTCCCACTGAGAATGAGATGGGGCCAGGATTCCTGGACTCTTTTAGAATGAAGAAGAACTTGGGAAATTGAGAGGGTAGCATCTTCCCACAGTGATGCTTGAGGGTTCCTGACTCTGGAGGGCTGGAGGGCTGAGCTTACAGAATACAGACCACCAAGTGTGGGTTTATTCTAACTAGCCTCTTCCAACAGACTCCCTGTGCCGTCCCTGCTCCTGGGACTGGATGTTCTTCAGTGGAAATTGTTACTTTTTCTCCATAACTAAACGTAACTGGAGTGATTCCCTCAGTGCTTGCCAAGAAGTGGGGGCCCAACTAATCATCATTAAAAGTTATGAGGAGCAGGTATGCTTAATTATGAAGTAGAACATGCATCTTTTTATTGTTATGGATTTCATTCATCATATCTTGTCTCTTGGCTAAACCTACCCCTAACATCCCCCCTCAATTCTTTTCTTGCCCCAATAATTTTCCCTTCCAAATTCATGTACTTTATCTTTCTATAAGGCTATATACTAGGGCGTGGGTAGCCTCTCAGGAGCTACATGTCTGAAAAAAATTGACTTTCTTTCCTTAAACACCTTCAATTGTTAATAGTACTTCAGTCAAGGTTGGAACTTTATGAGCCCCCTCCTGTCTAGGCTGAAAATTTTGTTTACTTGACCTTGTGCAGCAACTATGAGTTCATGTGTGCAATTGCCCTGTCCATTTCACCTCAAATGTCCAAAATCTGAGGGGAGTGACGTGACACAGATGGGGGTGTGCATTTCACTACATAATAAGCAGTTGAAGGTGATAGCCGTACTGATTTTCAAGGGGGAATGAAAGAGAAGTGAGCTATGAATTGAGACATCACAAATGCCTTACACACACACACACACACACACACACACACACACGAACAAGTCTTGACCATGTGCGTAAGATTTGGGAGAAGACTTGGAAATGTAAAAAATGCCTAGTGATAGATTGGCTGGTCTATAATAACTTGCTTTCTAGAGGGAAAACTCGGCTGTGTGTCATTGACTAATTGCTAGAACGTGGCTCACACATTCATGACCAGGCATGAGTAAATCCAAGTGGGCCTGCTCAGAACTCACAAGCCAGAGAAACATACAGTGAAAAGAAGTGTATGCAACAAGAGGCCATCTGTGCACTTCTCTGTGCAAGTCATTTCCTTATAGGGCACAGGAACGGGAGGACTCAGAGCTCCTGAACACTTGTTAGAGAGCATGGTGTAGTTCCTTAGAAGGAATAACTGCAAATAGGACTTTCTATTGAGACTTTACAAGGACACTGGATGGAAAATTAAATGCTCAACTGTATCTCAACTACTTTTCTCCCTTTCCAGGACTTTCTACAGAAGATGTTTAAGATTAGAGGCAGTTTCTGGATTGGGTTGTCAGACATGAAACATGAAGGCTCATGGCAATGGGTGGATGGTTCACCTTTGTTGTCAAGGTAGATCAAAAAACAAGGGCAAAATTGGGGTGAATGGGCTGGTGTCTGAAATGCTAATATTCTCTCTTGGGGTTTTTATCCCCTAGACATAAAAAAAAAATGTCACTTACTGAGTGGAAAGGGGGAATTCATGCCCAAGTTCAGGGAAAATATGAAGACATCTAGTTTCCAGGAGCTTCAAAATTTGTTTGTAGGGGAGGGGAGGGACACATGTTCTCAGTGTGCATGGGTTTTGCAGCTTTAAAAAATACTGGACCTTATGGAAAAGTGAAGACCCTTCAGAGACTGACTGCACAGAACTGACAGATCATGGCTGGAATGAAGACAACTGCAAAAACAAGAAATTCTGGATCTGCAAGAAGTCCCCAGCATCCTGATCCAACAACTGATGCCCAGGTCCTCCCATCAGCCCTCACAGCTCCAGTCTCCCTGACAGATGACCGAACTTCATCCACACTTAGGCCAATTCCTTCTCCCTATTTTCAGGCAAGGAGCTCTTAGCAATAGCTCTGCTGTATTTTCTATCAGGTCTCTCATTCCCTGGGGGGCTGGTCCACCGCTGCCTTCCCTCAGATATATCCAGACCCTACTTGGCTTAGTGGTTACTGTTCTGGCCTTTGCTTACAATTTAATACATTGACTAAGTGTGGGATATCCTCAGGGACTATGTGGTTATCTTTAAAATGCTGTTTTCCTTGCTGAGATTAGATGGTCTGCATTGCTATGTTTAGCTCCACAGTACCAGAGGCTCTACACTATCCCATCCCTGCATCTTTTCCTTTCATTCATTTGTGTTACATCTCTTTCCCTGTACACATTTACTGGTGATTGTTCCCAATTACTTCAGCTCTGATATCAGCCTGAGAGCACCGGAGAATTAATCCACCAATCAAATGATGCTTTAGGGATCAACTTTCTCTTCCACTGGTGGTTGTGTGGCAGATGTGTCTCCCACATCTCTCTTCAAAGAAGGACATGTCGCCATCACAGAGATACTTACAAAAGTTTGTTGCCTCCACTATTCATAAATTTTGAATTATGGAATCCACACTAGTGGCCAACAATGGAGGAATAAAGAAAGATTTCTATCGCTGTGATAAACACCATAACCAAAGGTAACTTGTGGAGGTCAGGGTTTATTTCATCTTACAGTTTCAAAGGAAGTAAGGGCAAAACCTCACTCCCCATGGCTTTCTCACTCTGCTTTCTTATACATCTCAAGTATTCTTATACTGCCTGCCCAGGTATAGCACCACCCATAGCGTCCTTCCCATATCACCACCAACAAAGAAAATGTCCTATAGACTTGAATGTCGGCCAATCCTATGGAAGTATTTTCTCAATTAAGATTCTTTTTTCTCAAATTACCCTAGCTTGTGTCAAGTTGACATAAAACTGACTCAAACAACAGAATAGCATTTTTCTCCATCAAAAGTCAACATAATTTGAAGGAAAATGAATGCAACTAGCAATAATCACATTAAATTCCAACCAGTCTCAGAAAGATAAGTCCCATGTATGCTATCCCATTCATAGCTCCTATATAGTCACATAAATCATGTATGCATATGTTAAATAAAAGTGGAAATAAAGTTGTCCAGAGGAGCAAAGGGAGAAAGAGTGGGAGAGGGTAGGATGGGAGGAATGGGGTAGGTGGGATGCACTCAGCGTATGATATATACACTGGTAAGAAATTTTACACTTGTATTAAATTTATTTATTTGTATGTGGGTATGTGCATCACATTTGTACAGAGGTCAGAGAATAGCTTACTGGAGTCAGTCTCTCCCTCTACCATATGAGCCCCAGGGATTAAAAGCAGGTCATCAGGTTTAGCAATGAGTGCCTTTCTCCACTAAGTCATCTCATGAAAAGATTCCTCTATTTTGGGTGAGATTACCAATTCTGTGACATTTATCTGTAGATTTTGTAAACTTTTAGGTTTTGTTTTACTCATGCTAAAAGATTTCCTTGCATCTAAAGAGACTTTGAATTTTGACCTTTGAAAAGTATGAACTCTTGGTGGACATTAAATATATTTTGCATTACAAAATGACTATAAGATATTTGGGAAAACTGAGCTGGGATACTGTGACTTTAATACACAATTTGCTTCCCCCACAGTCACATGTTGTGGAATAATCTTTTCGTGCACTGTGAAGAAGGGACCTTCTGATTGGTTTAATAAAGAGCTGAATGATCAATAGCTAGGCAGGAAGAGGTTATGCAGAAGTTCTGGGAAGAGAGAAAAGAAGAGGAGATGAATCTGGGAATGGGGGAGATATCAGAGGAGATGAAGAGGAAGTAGGACATGAAGGAGCAGAGGTAAAAGTCATGAGTCAAAAGACAGAACATAGATTAATAGAAATGGGTTAATCAAGTTATAAAAGCTAGTTAGAAACAAGTCTAAGTTAAGGTTAAGATTTCATAATTAAAAAGACGTCTCAGTGCTGATATTTTTGTGAGCTGGCAGTCTAAAGGAATGTCTACCTATGGCATATGGTATCTGATGTGAGAACTCAAATATCCAAACAAAGGCTTGGGAAAGCTAAGAAAAGTTCTAGAAAATGAACTGGATATGGCTTTCTAGTCCTGTAGTCTCTCAGGTAGACCAGTGACCAGCCTAGAGGTACAGCTACCAGCCACTGCCTGGGTGCTTGAGTCATGCTCTGGCACCATGTTCTGGTATCATGTACTAAGCTGAGCCATGAGGCAGCTGCCACGCCAGTTTAAGATTTGCCTCATGTCATGTATGCTCCTGGGAAGAGTAAATAGATAAGATCTCCTGAGTAAGTTGAAAGCATAAGGGAGAGAAGGGTGAAGGGGAGGAGGGAGGAGAACATGAGGGAATGGGATGGTTGAGTTGGGGGAGGGACAGAAAGGAAGAACAAAAAAAGAGATTATCTTGATAGAGGGAGCCATTATGGAGTTAGCGAGAACACTGGTACTAGGTAAACTCCTAGAAACCCACAAGGATGACCCCAGCTAAGACTCCTAACATTCATGGAAAGGGTGCCTGAACTGGCCTTCCCCTGTAATCAGATTGGTAACCACCCTAATTGTCATCATAGAACCTTCATCCAGTAATTAACAGGAGCAGACGAAGAGATCCACAGCTAAGCTCCTGGAGTCCAGTCAAAAAGAGGGAAGAGGGATTATATGAGCAAAGGGATCAAGATCATGATGGAGAAACCCACAGAGACAGCTGGACCAAGATATTGGGAACTCACTGACTCTGGGCTGATAGCTAGGTAAACTGCATAGGACCTAACTAGGCCCTCTGAATATGGGTAATAGTTGTGTGGCTTGGGCAGTCTGTGGGATCAGAATTTACCTCCAGTTCATGAACTGGCTTTTAGGCACCTATTCCCTGTGGAGGGATACCTTACTCAGTCATGATACAGAGGGTGGGGCTTGTTCCTGCCTCAACTTGATATGCCAGACCTTGTTGACTCTCCATGGGAAGCCTTACCCTTTCTGAGGAGTGAATGCGGGGTTGGATGGGAGGATGGTGGAGGAAGTGGGAGAAGGGAGGGGGAATTGTGGTTAGTATGTAAAATGAAAAAATTTTTAAATAAAAAATTTTTAAAAAATTGTCGTGCACAGTCTGAGAATGCTGCAGGTACTCAGCAAAGACAGATCCAGATGGAAAAACCTCTGAATAGGTTACAGTATGTTTAAAAAATCTGCATAGGCTTAAAACAGAAAAGAAAATTGGTATAGACTGTCATAGAATAATTGTTTATAAATAATAAAATAAAGTCCTTAAAGAGAATAAAATAATATAAAAAGGATAAGCCACATAAAGATGGAAAATACACAGGGAGTCTGGATCCTGTATGGTGTTGTGTTGACTCTGAATTCTTTGATTGCTGATGAATTAACAACAGCTACTGAGAGACATGGAATTGTAAAAGGAACTGCTGAATTAAACCAGCCTAGATCCTTTAGGAATGCCTTCACTTTAAAGTGGAAGTCGGAAAAAATATTTTGTTGGGGGAAAGGTTTTGCTTTTGTTTCCACAGAAAACAAAAGGCTGTGAATTCATTGAAGGTTGACAGAGATCAGGTTTGGGAGACTCCCTGAAAACCCTGGCTACAGACATAAAGAAATAACCCTAGAAAGACTACAAGACAGGTGACATATATTTTCCCTGCTCAAACATAAAACAGAAATCATCTTTGAAGGGCAAGAATACACAAAAGAGGTGTAAAGTGTATAAGGCTTAGAGACACAAAAACTTAAATTATTTATATAAAAATATTTTAAGGTTTAAAGAATAGTTTTGAGTTGGTAATGCAAGTTAGGATAGAAAGTGAACTAGGTACAGAATTTTAGACATTTTATACCTTTTCTTTTTTTTAAATTTGGTAACAAGAAAAAACTGAAGCTATAAATATCTAATCTTAAACTTCATCAACACCTGAGAAGGCGATAATAGTATCTGATCAAACAGGAAGTGCAGAACAAGCATATTCCAAAACTAAGAAATAACAGAGACATCTGGCTGCCTAGATAGGATGAATAGGATAGAAAATGGAGTATTTTCTCTGAATTTATCAAAGGCAAATGGTCTGAACATTATGAATGTGATTCTTAGCTGATAATTGTTTTTATTATATATAGTTTTACTGTATTAAAGTTAGAGTTAAAATCTTTTTTTATTTAGACAAAAGGGGGAAATGTTGTGGAATAACCTTTTTGTACACTGTGAAGATGTGCCCTATAATTGGATTAATAAAGAGCTGAATGGCCAATAGCTAAGCAAGAAGAGGTTAGATGGGATTTCCAGAAAGAGAGATAAGAAGAGGAGATGAATCTGAGTGTGGGAGATGCCAAAGGAGATGGAGAGGAAGCAGGACATACAGGTGGTGAGGCAAATTTCATGAACTATATAAAAGCATGTAGATTAAAAGAAACGGGATAATTTAAGTTATAAAACCTAGTTAGAAACAAGCCTAAGCTAAGGCTATGCTTTCATAATTAATAAAAAGTCTCCATCTCCATCTCATTATTGGGATCTGGTTGACAAAAAAGGCTTGTTACATTTGTGCGTTACATAGTTGGTCTCTAGACAGTGGCAGTACTTAGAAGATTCTAGAAAGTAAGATGTGAAGTATAATTAGACAATAAAGTAAGTAGGTAAATACCTTTGAAGGTTCTGTCCAATTCCCACTCAGTTCTGCCTTTGCTGTCTGATTTCTGCCCATCATTAAATGAGCAGTAATTTTCTGTACTTGCTTTAGATACCATGATGCTATGATTTACTATTGGCCCAGAGACACAGATCCAAGTGTTTTAGTACTGATCCATCTGAAAATAAACACTTTCTCCTTTTAAGTTGTTCTATCAGGTATTGTTTACAGTGGCAAGAAAAATCTGATTATCTGACTAACATACTTTATTATCATAAATTCAAATAGGATAAAAGAGCTCATGATATATATGATGACTAATAAAAGACATTACCAACAATAAGAAACCCACAAAAGGTCAAATACAAGTACTTTTAAAATTAAAATAAAATTATTTTGTGTGTGTGTGCATGTGTATGCAAGTACCAGAAGAGGAAATCCTGGAACTATAGTTACATATTGCTTTGAGGTGCTTAAAGTGGGTGCTGGGAACAGAGTTAAGGTCCTCTGTAAGAGCAATGAGAGCTGTTAACTGCTGAGCCATCTCTTCAGTCCCAATATGTGTATTTCAAAAACAATTTTTATCTTTGTTTTTATTTTCTGTTTTTCCACTCAACCATTTCCATGTACCTATGCTCTTTGAGACTCATACTGTGCCTTAAAATCATTGGTTTTGGTTGCTGTTAAATATATATGTAGGAGGAAGGCTGCTTGTTTGTTTCCCAGCTTCCCAGACTCCCAAAATAATCACACAGAAACTATATTAATTAAATCACTGCTTGGCCCATTAGCTTTAACTTCTTATTGGCTAATTCTTACATCTTAATTTAACCCATTTCCATTAATCTGTGTATCATCATGTGGCAGGAGCTTACTGGCAAAGTTTCGGCATGTTTGTCTCTGGTGGCAGCTCCAGGGCTTCTCTCTGACTTCACCCT
Source organism: Myodes glareolus (assembly GCF_982192425.1). Classification (NCBI taxonomy): domain Eukaryota; kingdom Metazoa; phylum Chordata; class Mammalia; order Rodentia; family Cricetidae; genus Myodes; species Myodes glareolus. The sequence continues at coordinate 92,829,291 of NC_142027.1, read as the reverse complement.
CTTTCTCCCAGCATTCTGTTTAGTTTTCCCTGCCTAGCTCTGTTCCCCTATAGGTCTGCTATAGGCCTAAAGCAGTTCTTTTATTAACCAATGATACTCACAGCATACAGAGGAGAATCCCACATCATATATACATACATGTATAGATAATTTGTATGTGTATACAATTTATTCAGTTCATAAGAAGTTATTTGTGTATATGTGTTTCCAAGAATGGTCAGTCTGGATAACCAATTTGGGATTTTCCCTAGGAAAGATCGTCTCACCCACTCTCAGTATTCTTTAGTTGCCTGTAGTTCTTTGTCTAGTTAAGACATAAAAAAGGATGAAACCAATAGATGTACTAAAATGAAAGGGAGAAATCCCAGGGTGCCTCAACCATAGACAAAGAATATATGCATATTTAACACCACAATATGGAAATACTGATAAGAATAGCACTCAAGTCTGAGAGTAGCCATAAGTGACTTCATGGAATGATCTCAAGCCCAGACAAATTGTCACAGACTGTTCAACACAACTAGGAGGTATGTCTAACTGCATAAGTGTCCTGGATGTGGTACATGACTGTAACAGAATCTTAACTCTGTGGATCTGGTCCTGAAGGTGGTACATAGCTGTAATGAACTCTGATCTCTTGTCTTTTGGACTTTCTTTCAGGCTGTTAATTTTGAAAAAAATAATCTTTGAAAACTTCATACATGTATGCAATATATTCTTAACATTTTCATCATTATTTTAAATTACATGTATGTGTGCAGGGGCTTCTATGTACGAGTACATGCCAGTGAAAACCAGAAGATGGCATGTAATCTCCAGGAGTTGGAGTTACTGGAGACACTAGTGTGGATCTAGCAAGCACTCTTCCGTCAAGAGCCAGATCTGCAATCACCTTTCTCCATTTTGGAGTAGTAGGTATCTATCTTGCGCCTGTCTCACTGTACTGTGGATAATGGTGTGGCATCCCCAACATCACCCACCCATTCATTCTAGGGCAGTTCTGCTTTAAAAAATTGTCTTTTGTAGAGTTTTCTTTTCTTCAGCAGCTATGTAGATTTGAATGCAAACCACTTTGAATTACTGACATACTGTTGTTAATATATCAGGAAAAGGGAAGTAGCTAACACTGGCCCCATGATGCTTTATCAGCTTCACTAGATTATAGAGCTCAAAATATGTGGTCTTCAGATAACAACATTGGTGCTAATGTGGTCTGAGCTCAAAGTCTGTAATGGTCTATATGTGAAGCGCTATATATGACAGTATATATGTGGCCATAAAATGACAATCTATGGAAGTCTTGGATTAGGACTTATTTATTAAGGGATGGAATGGCACACTCACATATACAAATGAAGTGGTACAACTGCCTCTTCATCCCACCAGAGAAGGATGGGGAAAGCTCTGGACTAGGTCAATGAGCCATAGCATCAGGAAGCCTTCCATGTCCAAGAGAGAGGAACTATGTGGCCCTCCTCCCTCACTTCTTAAGGTGTCACATATTCCCCAGAGAAGGCTGTGTCCATTGGGCTGACCTACCTCATTCCATTGATCATTTGACCAAATGGACAGATTCCCACAACATTTCCCCATTTACCTAATTAAGAAGATTCTAATCCTAACATAAAGTAAGAACAATTGTCAAGTATTTTCCAGAAGTTTAAAAAATGTGATAACATAAACAAAAATGTAACTACAACCAACAAGAACAGTATCAAACAAAAAAATACATTCTAGATAACCAGATCATAGGTAATTGGCAAATTACAGCGACTACTTCAATAGCTGTCCTTCCCTGAAGAGTTTAAATCTTGTACCTAATATGCACTTAGCTTGGAATCAAAAGGATTGTAAATATAACTGTCTCATCTTTAATCCCATCAAAGACCTGTGAAGTAATAATACCTGAGTAAGCAGGAAGGGCGAGTAGGCAACTTCTAAAAAATATTTAAAAAGAAAGAATATGAATATGTTTTATTACCACTGGTTAATAAAGAATATCCTTTTTCCTATGGCAAGATAAGATAGACCCAGGTGGGAAATCCAAGCAGAGATACAGGAAAAAGAAAGGTGGAGTTTGGGGAGATGCCAGTCAACCACCCAAAAAGCAAGATGCCAGCAGACAGTAACACCACAGTCCATGTGACAATACATAGATTAATAGAAATGGGTTAATTTAGATGTAAGAGTTAGTTAATAATAAGCCTGAATTGTAGACCAAGCAGTTTGTAACTAATAATAAGTTTCTGAGTGATTATTTTAAAAACAACAGTGGGTGGAATGGAAAATCCTCCATTTACATGGCTGTCTTTATGGCTTTGATTTGGAATACTCATAGAAGTCAGAAATTTACCAAGGGGCCATGGAAGTTTTTTTCAAGGAAGGAGAGAAAAGGCAGTAGTGTGAAGTGTTAAAGGGGAATAATAGATCAGAAAATATTAAATTGGGTGGGGATGGGAGGGCAGGATAATAAAGGAAGTATGAGTAGGGATAAACACAATGAAGATGTTTGGAAAGTGTCATATAGAAGCCTACTACTGTAGGAGTTTCAAAAAGAGTTAAAATGGAGTCATCCTATGAGGGGGTGACATCATAAACTAATAAACAAAAATCCTCATGTCAGAAATGAATTTCCTCTTTGGGGTTGTTGTTCAGTGATGTTCTATAGACCCCTAAATCTTAAAGGCTATTGTCAATGCTCTTGGTTACCCTCCAGAACTTGATGGTATGACCCTATTTGAAGGTGCCAAACACGTGAGTCACAGATCACAGAAAACCCAAGTTGGCACTCATCCAGAAGCTTCATCCTTGCTGTTTAGGCTTCATAGTGGCCGAGGTGCTTTGCATGCTACTGCGGGAGAAAGTAATCATCAATATTACCCAGATGAGGGTTTTCTGAGCTACACAAATGATAGGCTTGTTCACTAATGCAATAGTGATACAAATGTCATGGGAGTAACCAACTACTTTCTGATTAGATTTTATGCTCACACCATTTGGAAGTTACTTGCTCTACATTGCCTATTTATTTGGGTAATATCTTACATGTCTCAGGTTTCTGATCATGTTGAAGTCTGGATAGCTATAGTTTTAGTTTTCCTTGTAACCAAATTCAGAAAAGAAACTTACAAAAGAGATGTAAAGTTTATAAGATTTAGAGACATAAAAGCTTAAGTTGTTTAGCTAAGAAAATATTTTAAGTTCTAAAATGATAATTTTAGTTTAATAATACAAGTTATAATAGAATGAGGTCTTGATATAAAACTTTGAACTCATATAGAGTCCTTTCTCAAAATTTTCCAAATATGAATGGAATACAAATTACAAATTGTGAATTAATTCTTACCTGATAATTTTTCCTATTGTATATACTTATACTGTGTTAGAGTTAAAAACTTTCCTTTTTATTTTGACAAAATGGGGCAAATGTTACAGGATATTTGATCACACCATGTGAAGATGTGTTTCTGTCTTTCCTTGCCTGCCCAAGGCATATTCTAATTGGCTTAATAAAAAGATGAGTGAGCAATAGCTTGGCAGGAGAGAATAGGCAGGACTTCTAGGCAGAGATAAAAACTGTAGGAGGAATTGGAGGCACAGAAGATTCACTAGTAAGATGCAGAGAAAGTCAGATGAACAGTATGGAGAAGAGGTGAACAGGTATGTGGCAGAATGTAGATTAATAAAAATGGGTTAATTTCAGTTTTAAGAGCTAGTTGGAAACAAGCCTAAGCTAAACCAAGTTTTCATAATTAAAAAGTCTTTATGTCATTATTCAGGAGCTGGCAGTCCAAAGAAAGTCCAACTACCATGAACATCTATGTAAAAAGTCAGGCACAGCTATATATAACCCAGTGCATGTAATCCCATTGCTGGGAAAGCAGAAGCAAGAGAATCCCAAAGCCTTGCTGCCAAGAAAAACTAGCTGATCAGTGAACTCCTAGTTCAGTAAGAGACCCTATTGCAAAAAATGTGAAGGATTTTGGAGAAAGACACTGGACATAGAGCCCTGGCATCAGCATATGTGTGTACACACAGACACACAGATACACACACACACACACACACACACACACACACACACACACGAGCAAATAAGAAAACAAGTAAAAAATGAGAAGAAATGAAGAGAACAGTGAGTCAACTCAGCAGAGACATAACTGCCAGTGATGCTAACTTTACTAGTGTTTTAGAGAGCTGGTATGTTTTTTGTAATCTTGACTTTTTACTTGTATTTCTGTATTGGTGAATGATTTGGACACCTTTCCATGTGTTTACTGACCAATTTAAGATAGGTAGGTAGATGATAGATAGATAGATAGATAGATAGATAGATAGATAGATAGATAGATAGATACATACATACATACATACATACATACATACATAGATACATAGATAGATACATAGATAGATACATAGACAGAATCATACATACATACATAGATGTTAAAGAGAGAGATGGATAGACAGATGATAATTAATTTTTCATGTTGATGTAGAAATCACAGTCTGAAAATGTATCTCACTTGGCAGGACATTTATCTAGCATACATAAAACCAAGTTCCAGCACTGCAAAAGACTTGGCATGTCAACACACACCTGTCATCCTAGCACTAGAAAGATAGAAGGTCTTGACTGGTCAAATCAATATAGTGATGTGTGGTAGATGGTTCTTAATACGAATAACAAGGACACTTATCACTTGGTATTCAGGCACAAACAAAACATACACTTTATGCCACAGGAGGAAAGCCAGTATTGGCAGAAGGTGCATCCAGCAGAGGATGTCTGGCAGATTCTGCAGCAGCTGACCCAATAGGGAGTTCATAAGTCTGAATAATCCGTCAAAGTCCCCCCGCCATGTTGGCTTATTATGGACATATCCTCTCAATCCCATATCCATGAGATTTGTGCAGGAAAGATTCTAGCTTTGGAGCAGAGAGATCCCATGGCAGAGTCAAGGAAGGAACTGACAGGTGATGTCTGCCTCCAGCAGGTCTCCAGTGAAGCAGGGCAGAAGGGCAGGGGAAAATCTGGGGGATATGATAAAAGAAAGAAGCTGTTTCAGTTTTCTATCAATGTGATAATCACTATGACCAGTAGCATCTTGAGGAGGAGTTTATTTTACCTAGAGGATTACACTATTCATCATCAAAAGAAGTCAGAAAAGGAATTCAAACATGGTAGGAACCTGGAGACAGGAGCTGATGCAGGGGCCATGGAGGAACTCTGTCTACTGGCTTGTTTCTCATGAGTTGCTCAGCCTGCTTTTCATAGCACTCAGAACCACCAGCACAGGGTTGACACCACTCACCATGTGCTGAGCCCTCCCACATCAATCACTGCTGTGGAATAATCCTTTTGTATAATGTGATTTGTTGCTGTGATTCATTTAATAAAGAAGCTGAGTGAGTACATACCATATTTATCTTTTTGGGTCTGGGTTATCTCATTCAGTAAAGTGTTTTCTATTTCCATCCATTTGCATGCAAAATTCAAGATGTCATTGTTTCTGGCAAAGGATAGAGATAGAGACAGAGACCCACAATAAAGCACTGAACTGAGCTCCCAAGGCCCAAATGAAGAGCAGAAAGAGAGAGAATATGAGCAAGGAAGTTAGGACTGTGAGGGGTGCATCCACCCAGAGACAGTGGGACTGATCTAATGGGAGCTCACCAAGGCCAGCTGGACTGGGACTGAATGAGCATGTGATCAAACGAGACTCTCTGAATGTGGCTGACAATGAGGGCTGACTGAGGAACCAAGGATAATGGCACTGAGTTTTGATTTTACTGCATGTACTGGCTTTTTGGGAACCTAGTCTGCTTGGATGCTCAACTTCCTAGATCTGGATGGAGGGGGGAGGAACTTGGACTTCCCACAAGGCAGGGCACCCTGACTGCTCTTAGGACTGGAGAGGAAGGGGGAAAGGGAGTGGGAGAGTGGGACAGAAATGGGAGGAGGAGAGGAGGTGGAAATTTTTAATAAATAAAAAAAATGCAAGAAGAAAAAAATAAAGAAGCTGACTGGCCAATAGCTGAACAGGATAAAGTTAGATAGGAAAGCCAAATTGAGAATGCTGGAAAGGAGAAGGGTGAAGTCAGGGGTTCACCAGCCAGGCACAGAGGGAGCAGAAGATGAACACTCCATGTTAATAAACCACGTGGCAAAGTGTAAATAAAGAATATAGTTAACTTAAAATGTAAGATCTAAGTAATAAGTCTGAGCTATTGGCCAAACATTTAAAATTAATGTAAGTCTCTGTGTGATAATTTGGAAGTGGCTCCCAGGATGGGAAAACTCCACCTACAAATCACCAATTGGGAAAATGTACCAACATGTTGCCCATAGGCCAATCTCATGCGGACATTTTCTCAATGGAGATTTATCAAATGACTCTAGGTTGTGTCAAGCTGACATAAAACTAGCCAGCAAAAAGTCCCTCACCACAGTGTCTGGTTTAAGATTCTCAGCAGCTAAGAATCAAAAATTCCAGCAAATTAACAATTAATGTAAAAGCTGCCAACATAAAGAAAATACAATATTTATTTCATATGTAGATATATGCTTTATGTTAAAATAGGATGAAAGACAACCTTAGAGGGTATAGGCCTGAGCCAGGACCTCTGTGGGTCTGGTCGTTGGTCTGGGACATCAAAAAGAATAGGCAGGAACCTAAAACCTCTGTGGGTCACAGCATGAGGTCTGGCACCTCTGAGGGAGTAAGCCTAAGCAAGGTCCTCTGCGGTTCTGGGAGCACCCAAGTCTGGGAACTCTGAGGCAGTAGAGTGGAGCCAGAGACCTTTGCAGGATCAACTCCAAGCCAGGGATTTCTGCAGGAGGGAATTCAGACCAGGATTTATAGAAACAGGTCAAAGCTAGTAACTAGGCCAAAGAAGTGAAAGACCTATTTGACAAGAATTTTAAGTCCTTGAAGAAAGAAATTGAAGAAGATACCAGAAAATGAAAAGATATCCCATGTTCTTGAATACGTAGGATCAACATAATAAAAATGGCAATACTATCAAAAGCAATCTACAGATTCAATGCAATCCCCATCAAATTCCAACAAACTTCTTCACAGAACTTGAGAGAATAATCAAGTTTATATGGAAAAACCAAAAACCCAGGATGGCCAAAACAATCCTATACAATAAAGGAACTTTCAGAGGTATCACTATCCCTGACATCAAGCTCTATTACAGAGCTACAGTAATGAAAAAAGCTTGGTATTGGCATTAAAAACAGAGAGGTTGACCAATGGAATCAAATCAAAGACCCAGACATTAATCCACACACCTATGAACACCTGATATTTGACAAAGAAGCTAAAATTACACAATGAAAAAAAGAAAGCATCTTCAACAAATGGTGCTGGCATAACTGGATGTCAACCTGTAAAAGAATGAAAGTAGAGCCATATCTATCACCATGCACAAAACTCAAGTCCAAATGGATTAAAGACATCAACATTAATCTGTCCACTTTGGGCGGAGCTCTCCTGAATCCTGTCCCAGCCTTTATCCAGGTACACCTTCCTCTCTTCCCCCCCTCCCTTCTGGAGCCACAAGATCTCCCCAGAGCTGCTCCCTTGCTCGCTGGGCCTGGGCTGTGGACTCAGTCCGGCAGGGGCAGTTCTGGTGCTTTGAGAGCCTGCCTGAGGACAGGCAAGCCCTGTCTCAGCTCAATCACATTCCTGGCCAGCAAGGGAGAGTGAACTTCTAGCAGACTTCCATTGGAGGAGGGGTGAGTTTTCTCCTGGCCCAAGGTCTTCGGCTAGGAGGATTGCAGTCTTTCCCTGCCCCCCTCGACAATCTGGTCACCGGGCAGAGGCGACTCCTCCCTGTGGAGCTCTCCTGAATCCCGTCCCAGCCTTTATCCAGGTACACCTTCCTCTCTTCCCCCCTTCCCCTTAGGACCTTGCTCGCTGGGCCTGGGCTGTGAGTGCAACCCGGCAGGAGGGAGTGCCTGTGTTTCAATAGACTGCCTGAGGAAAGGTAGGCCTTCTGTCAGTGAAGTCCCTGCCCAACAAGGGAACCTGACCTAGTACCAGAAGATCCAGTAGAGAGCATTTGAAGGAAGAGATGGGCAGACGCCAAGGCAAGAACTCCTCCAACAATCTAAAAAACAACATGAAAACACCAGAACCCAATGACCCTACAATAAAAGGACTTGAACCTCTTAATTCAGAAGAAGCAGGAAAAAAATGCCATTATGGAAGCAATAGAGTCCCGTAAACAGGATATGAATAACTCCCTTAAAGAACTGGATGAGAAGTATAACAAAAAGATTGAAGAAATGAGTAAAGAAATGGATGAAAAATATAAAAAAAATCGAAGAAATGAGTAAATCCATGAATGATACACTGGGAAACCAAGAAAAAACAATCAAACAGGTAATGGAAACAGTTCAAGAATTGAAAACTGAAATGGAGGCAATGAAGAAAACACAAAACGAGGGCCGGCTGGATATGGAAAATCTAGGTAAACGAACAGAGACTACAGAATCAAGCATAACCAATAGGATACAAGAGAGGGAAGAACGAATCTCAGAGTCTGAAGATACCATAGAGAAAATAAATGCTCTGATCAAAGAAAAAAGCAAATCCAACAAATTCTCATCACAAAACATTCAAGAAATCTGGGACACAATAAAAAAACCAAATCTAAGAATAATAGGGATTGAAGAAGGAGAAGAACTGCAGATCAAAGGACCAGAAAATATATTCAACAAAATTATAGAAGAAAACTTTCCCAATCTAAAGAATGATATTCCTATGAAGGTTCAAGAAGCATACAGAACACCGAATAGGCTTGATCAAAAAAACAAAAACAAAAACATCCCCTCGCCATATAATAATCAAAACACAAAACATACAGATTAAAGAAAGAATATTAAGAGCTGCAAAGGAAAAAGGTCAAGTAACTTATAAAGGTAAACCTATCAGACTTACACCGGACTTCTCTATGGAAACCATGAAAGCCAGAAGGTCCTGGATAGAGGTACTGCAGAAATTAAGAGACCATGGATGCAAGCCCAGACTAATATACCCAGCCAAGCTATCATTCACTATCAATGGAGAAAACAAAATATTCCAGGATAAGAACAAATTTAAACAATTCGCAGCCACAAACCCAGCCTTACAGAAAGTAATAGAAGGAAAATTGCAACCCAAGAAGTCCAACATTGCCAGCACTGCTTACAATAACTCAGACATCAAGCGACCCTTCACGAGCTAACTCAAAGAAGGGACACATACAAACTCTATTAATCAAACAAACAAAAAGTAATAATAACCGGAGTCAACAACCGCTGGTCATTAATATCACTTAATATTAATGGACTCAATTCACCTATAAAAAGGCACAGACTAAGAGACTGGATACGAAAACAGGATTCAACATTCTGCTGTTTACAAGAAACACACCTCAACCACAAAGACAGATATCTACTCAGAGTAAAGGGTTGGGAAAAGGTTTTTCAAGCAAATGGTCCTAAGAAACAAGCAGGTGTGGCCATTCTAATCTCCAACAAAATTGACTTCAAACTAAAATCAATCAGAAGAGATTGAGATGGACATTTTATACTCATAACAGGAACAATTCATCAGGAGGAAGTCTCAATCCTGAATATCTACACCCCTAATATAAAGCCTCCTACTTATGTAAAAGAAACACTTCTAGAACTCAAGGCAGTCATCAAACCACACACACTAATAGTAGGAGACTTCAACACTCCTCTCTCACCAATGGACAGGTCAATCAGACAGAAACCTAACAGAGAAATAAGAGAATTATTGGAGGTATTGAATCAAATGGACTTAACAGATATCTATAGAACATTCCACCCAAATAGGAAAGAATATACCTTCTTCTCTGCAGCTCATGGAACCTTCTCGAAAATTGACCACATACTGGGTAACAAAGCAAACTTCCACAGATACAAAAAAATATTAGTAACCACCTGTGTCTTGTCAGACCACCACGGATTAAAGTTAGAATTCAAGAACAGTGCTACCCCCAGGAAGCCAACAAATTCATGGAAGTTGAACAGTCAACTAATGAATCACCCCTGGGTCAAGGAAGAAATAAAGAAAGAAATTAAAGTCTTCCTTGAATTTAATGAAAATAAAGACACAACATACTCAAACCTATGGGACACTATGAAAGCAGTGCTAAGAGGAAAGTTCATAGCACTAAGTGCCCAATTAAAGAAAACGGAGAAAGCACACATTGGAGACTTAACAGCACACTTGAAAGCTCTCGAAAAAAAAGAAGCTGATTCACCCAGGAGGAGTAGAAGACTGGAAATAATCAAACTGAGGGCTGAAATCAACAAAATAGAAACACAGAAAACAATCCAAAGAATCAAAGAATCAAAAAGCTGGTTCTTGGAGAAAATCAACAAGATCGACAAGCCCCTATCCAAATTAATCAAATGGCAGAGAGAGAACATGTAAATTAATAAGATCAGAAATGAAAAGGGGGACATAACCACAGACACAGAGGAAATTCAGAGAATCATTAGATCTTACTACGAAAATTTATATGCCACAAAGTTGGAAAATGTAAAAGAAATGGACATTTTTTTAGATAAGTACCATATACCAAAGTTGAACCAAGAACAGGTGAACAATCTAAATAGACCTGTCAGTCGTGAAGAATTAGAAGCTGTTATTAAAAATCTCCCTACCAAAAAAAGCCCAGGACCAGATGGTTTCAATGCAGAATTCTACCAGAATTTCCAGGAAGAGCTAATACCTATATTCCTTAATGTATCTCATAATATAGAAACAGAAGAATCATTGCCAAACTCTTTTTATGAAGCTACAGTTACCCTGATACCAAAACCACATAAAGATACAACCAAGAAAGAGAATTACAGACCAATATCACTCATGAACATTGACGCAAAAATACTCAATAAAATACTGGCAAACCGAATCCAAGAATACATTAGAAAAATTATCCATTATGATCTAGTGGGCTTCATCCCAGAGATGCAGGGTTGGTTCAACATACGCAAATCTATCAATGTAATCCATCATATAAATAAACTGAAAGATAAAAACCATATGATCATTGCATTGGATGCTGAAAAAGCATTTGACAAAATTCAACACCCATTTATGATAAAGGTGTTGGAGAGACTAGGGATACAAGGATCATACCTAAATATAATAAAAGCAATATACAGCAAGCCGTCAGCTAACATCAAATTGAATGGAGAGAAACTCAAAGCCTTTCCACTAAAATCAGGAACACGACAAGGCTGTCCACTCTCACCATTCCTCTTCAATATAGTGCTTGAAGTTCTAGCAATAGCAATATGACAAAATAAGGGGATCAAGGGGATTCGAATTGGAAAAGATGAAGTTAAACTTTCGTTATTTGCAGACGATACGATAGTGTACATCAGCGACCCCAAAAACTCTACCAAAGAACTCCTACAGTTGATAAACACCTTTAGTAATGGGGCAGGATACAAGATCAACTCCAAAAAATCGGTAGCCCTCCTATACACAAAGGATAAAGAAGCAGAGAGGGAAATCAGAGAAACATCACCTTTCATGATAGCCACAAATAGCATAAAATATCTTGGGGTAACTCTAACCAAGGAAGTGAAAGACTTATTTGACAAGAACTTTAAGTCTTTGAAGAAAGAAATTGAGGAGGATACCAGAAAATGGAAAGACCTTCCCTGCTCTTGGATTGGGAGAATAAACATAGTAAAAATGGCAATTCTACCAAAAGAAATCTATAGATTCAATGCAATTCCCATCAAAATCCCATCAAACTTCTTCACAGACCTGGAGAGAACAATAATCAAGTTTATATGGCAAAACAAAAAACCCAGGAGAGCCAAAACAATCTTATACAATAAAGGAACCTCTGGAGGCATTACCATCCCTGACTTCAAACTCTATTACAGAGCAACAGTATTGAAAACAGCTTGGTATTGGCATAACAACAGAGAAGTTGACCTATGGAATCAAATAGAAGACCCGGGTATTAACCCACAAACTTATGAACACCTGATTTTTGACAAGGGAGCTAAAGCTATACAATGGAAGAAGGATAGCATCTTTAACAAATGGTGCTGGCATAACTGGATGTCAACCTGTAGAAGAATGAAAATAGATCCATATCTATCACCATGCACAAAACTCAGGTCCAAATGGATAAAAGACATCAACATTAATCCAACCACTTTGAACCTGATAGAAGAGAAAGTGGGAAGTAGTCTACAAGATATAGGCACAGGAGACCACTTCCTAAGCAGAACCCCAGGAACGCAGACAATAAGAGAAACAATAAATAAATGGGACCTACTGAAACTGAGAAGCTTCTGTAAAGCAAAGGACACTGTCAGTAAGACAAAAAGGCTACCTTCTGACTGGGAAAAGATCTTCACAAACCCTGCAACAGATAAAGGTCTGATCTCCAAAATATTCAAAGGACTCAAGAAACTAGACACTAAAACTCTAATTAACCCAATTAAAAAATGGGGTACTGAACTGAACAGAGAATTCACAACAGATGAACTTCGAAGGGCTAAAAAGCACTTAAGGTCATGCTCAACCTCCTTAGCGATCAGGGAAATGCAAATCAAAACCACTTTGAGATATCATCTTACACCTGACAGAATAGCTAAACTCAAAAACACCAATGATAGCCTATGCTGGAGAGGATGTGGAATGAGGGGAACACTCATCCATTGTTGTTGGGAATGCAAACTTGTGCAGCCACTGTGGAAATCAGTGTGGTGGTTTCTCAGGAAACTGGGAGTCAACCTCCCTCAGGACCCAGCAATTCCACTCTTGGGAATATACCCTAGAGATTCCCTAACATACTACAAAAGCATTTGTTCTACTATGTTCATAGCTGCACTATTTGTAATAGCCAGAACCTGGAAACAGCCTAGGTGCCCCTCAATAGAAGAATGGTTAAAAAAGGTGTGGAATATATACACATTAGAGTTTTACTCAGCGGTAAAAAACAATGACATCTTGAATTTTGCATGCAAATGGATGGAAATAGAAAACGCTTTACTGAGTTAGGTAAGCCAGACCCAAAAAGAGGAACACGGTATGTATTCACTCATAAGTGGATTCTAACCATAATTAAAGGTCTTTGAGCCTATTATTTGTGATCCTAGAGAAGCTAAATAAGAAGATGAACCTGAGGAAGATTAGCTATCCGCCAGGAGGTAGGAAATAGACAAGAGTCCCAGGTAACCTCGGGTGCATGGGGGTGGGTGGAAGGGTTGTCGGAAGGGGAGAGGGTTAGAGAGAAGGGAGTAGGGGAGGATTGGGGAAAGATCAGGGGACTGGGATGGGGGGGAGGGAAGAAGGATGGATATGGGATCAGGCAAGTATATACCTCAACTAAGGGAATCATTTTAGGGTTTACAAGAGACTTGATTATAAAGGAGATCCCAAGGAGAGATCCCCAGATGGCTCTCTGGACAGAGGAGAGGGTGCCTGAACCGGCCTTGGCCCACAACCATACTGATGAATATTTTGCATGTCACCATAGAACCCTCATCTGGCGATGGATGGAGATGGAGGCGGAGAATCACGTTGGAACACTGGACCTAGCTCCCTAGGTCCAAATGAGAGGCAGAAGGAAAGAGAACGTGAGCAAAGAAGGCAAGGGCAGAGGAAACCTTCATCCGACGTTGGATGGCGATACAGACGGAGACCCATATTTGAACACCGAACTGAGCACTCCACGGTCCAAATGATGAGCAGAAGGATGAAGAAAATAAAAAAAGTAATCAGGACTGCGAGGGATGCGAGCACCCACTGATACAAGGGGACTGATATAATGAGAGTTCACCAAGGCCTGTTGGACTGGGACTGAATGAGGACGTGATCCAACCAGATTCTCTGAATGTGGCTGGCCCGGAGCCTTTTTGAAAAGCCATTGACAATGACACTGGGACTTGCTTCCTCTGCATATACTGGATTTTGGCGCTCCAGTCTGTTTGGACTCTCACCTTCCCTGGACCTGGAGGGAGGGGGAAGGAACTTGAACTTCCCACAGGGCAGGAAACCCTGACTGCTCTAGGGGATGGAGAGGGAGGAGGAGAGGGAGTGGGGGGAGTGGGAGGGTGTTGGGAGGAGGGGCTGAAATGGAAACTTTTATAATTTAATAAAAAAAAAATCTGAAAAAGAAATCTGTCCACTTTGAACCTGATAGAAGAGAAAGTGGGAAGTAGTCTACAAGATAAAGGCACAGGAGACCACTTCCTAAGTAGAACCCCAGAAGCACAGACAATAAGAACAATAATAAATAAATAGGACCTCCTGAAACTAAGAAGCTTCCATAAAGCAAAGGACATAGTCAATAGGACAAAAAGACAGCCTGCTGAAAGGGAAAAGATCTACACCACCAACCCCATATCAGAAAAAAAACCGATCTCCAAAATATATAAGGAACTCAAAAATTAGACATTAAAATTCTAAATAACCCAATTTTAAAATGGGGTACTGAACTAAACAGAGAATTCTCAACAGAAAAAGTTCAAATGACCAAAAGATACTTAAGGAAATATTCAACATCCTTCGCCATCAGGAAAATGCAAATCAAAACAACTCTGAGATACCATCTTATACCTGTCAGAATGACTATGATCAAAAACACCAATGACAGCTTATGCTGGAGAGGATGTAAACTTATACAACCACTTTGTAAATCATTAGGCAGTTTCTCAGAAAATTGAGAATCAGCCTACCTCAGGATCCAACAATACCACTCTTGAGCATATACCCAAAAGATGTACAATCATACTACAACAACATTTGTTCAATGATGTTCATAGTAGCATTATTTGTAATAGCCAGAACCTGGAAACAACCTTGATGCTTCTCGACTGAAGAATGAATAAAGTAAATTGGCACATTTACACATTAGAGTACTACTCAGCAGTAAAAAAAAAAAAATGACATCTTGAATTTTGCATGCAAATGGATGGTACTATCCTGAGTGAGGTAACCCAGACTCAAAAATATGGATATGTTATGTACTCACTCATAAGTGGATACTAGCTCTAAACAAAGGACATTGTTTATAGCTAGCCTATAGTTCATAATCCTAGAGAAGCTAAGTAATAAGGTGAACCCAAAGAAAAACATATATAGATCCACCTGGAAATTAGAAACAGTCAGAGTGCTTGATAAAATTGGGAGCATGGGGGTTGGGAGGAGAAAGGAGGATAGAAGGGAAAGAGGGAAGATAAGAAGGGTTGGGGAGAACTTGAGGAAATAGGATAGTCGAGATGGAGGAAGAACAGATGTGAGAGCATGGAAAGAGATATCTTCATTGAGGGAACCATTAGCAGAAACCTGGCACTAGAGAAATTCCAAGGAATCCACAAGGATGACTCCAGCTAAGACCCTGAGCAATAGAGGAGAGGGGGTTTGATCTTGACTTGCCCTGTAGTGAGACTGATGAATATCTTAAATATCACCATAGAACCTTCATCCAGCAACTGATGGAAACAGAGATAGAGATCCACATCAGAGCCCTGGACTGAGCTCCTAAAGTCCAGTTGAAGAGTAGAAGAAATGAGAATATGAGCAAAGAGGTCAAGACCATGATGGGTTCACCCACTGAAACAGTTTACCTGAGCTAATGGGAGCTCACCAACTTCAATTGGACTGGGAAGGAACAAGCATAGGACCAAACTAATCCTTCTGAATGTGGTTGACAGCTGAATTGCTGGGGCAGACTGGTGGGCCACTGGCAGTGGTACCAGGATTTATCCCTACTGCATGTACTTGCTTTTTGGGATCCTATTCTCTTTGGATGATACCTTGCTCGGTCTAGACACAGTAGCGAAGGCCTTGGACCTTCCACAAAGCAATGTGTCTTACTCTCTCTAAGGACTGGATGGGGTGGGGTGTGAGGGTGTGTGGAGGGAATGGAAACAGGGGAGGAAGTAGGAACTTGTATTGGTAATTTTTAAAAATCTAATAAATTTTTTAAAAAACAACTTAGGGAAGAAAGGAGTTTATTTCAGCTCACAACCCTACCCAAGGTTGCAGTTCATCATTGTGGGAAAGTCAAGACAGGAACCTCAGCACTCTGGTCACATTACATCCATAGTCAAGAGCAGAGAGAAATGAATACATACAGACTTGGTGGCTTGCTCATTTGTGTTCTATTTGATTTCTCCACTCTTTTAAAGATTATTATTTTATGTGTATGAGATTTTGATATGTATGTATGTATGTATGTATGTGCGTATGTATGTTCCTGATACCCTGTGAGACCAGAAAAGGACACCAAGTCCTCTTGAAAATGGAGTTTAGGATATTTATTAGTGCATCCACCACGTGGATACTGAAAACTGAATCTGGATCCTATGCAATGGCAACAAGTATTCCCAACCACTGAGCAATCTCTCCAGCCTTGATTTCTCCTTTCTTATACAATTGACGGTTACCTGTAATAAAAAAAAATTCTGCTGCCCACAATTGGCTAGGTTTTCTCAAATCAAGTAACATAATTAAAACAAACTGGGGGTGGGGGCTGAAGGATGGAAATATGAGGAATCTGGTTGGACAGGCTGGGCATGAGAGGTAGTTGGAGAGTGATGGAGAGGGAGAGTAATGAAAGAGTTGTCTTGATGGGGGGACATTTTGGGGTTAGGGAGAAAACTGGTGCCAGGAAAACTCCCAGGAATTCACAAGGATGACCCCAGATAAGACTCCTAGCAGTAGTGGAAAGGGTGCCTGAACTGGACATCTACTGTAATCAGATTGGTGACTACCCTAATTGTCACTAGAGAGTCTTTATCTAGTAACTAAAGGAAGCAGATGCAGAGAACCATAGCCAAGCAGTAGACTGAGCTCTAGGAGTGCCGCTGAAGAAAAGGAAGAGGGATTGTAGAGCTGGGGAGGGGGGGGGTCAAAGTCATGACTGGGGAACCCACAGAGTCAGCTGACCTGAGCTTGTGGGAGCTCAAGTACCAGAGAATTGTCTGTATTTTGTCAAGCGTGTTTTAAATAAACGTTGATTGGCCAGGAAGGAAGTACAGGTGTGTCAAGCAGACAGGAAGTAGAGGCGGGGCGATGAGAACAGGAGTATTCTGGGAAGCAGGAAGCTTCCTCCACAGTTCTGCCCAGATCACCGAAGAAGCAAGATGTGAGCTGCCCTGCTGAGAAAGGTACCAAGCTAACATAGATAAGAATAATGGGTTAATATAAGCTATAGGAGCTAATAAGTAGTCTGAGTTAATGGGCCAATCAGTTTTATAACTTATGGAGATCTCTGTGTGATTTTCTTTGGGGATGCTGGCTGTGGGGGACCTGGTGGGAGAACAGAAACCCCCAACAAGCTGGCCCTCATGTTACACTCGTGGATTCTGGACCAACAGTTAGAGAGCCTGCATGGTATCAACCTAGGCCCTCTGTATGTGTATGACAGTTGTGTAACTTGGTCTGTTTATAGGGCTTCTAGCAGTGAGATCACTCGAGTGCCCCTGGCACTTGAGCTGGCTTTTGGGAACCTAGTCCCCATCTTGGATTACCTAGCCCAGCCTTGATGCAGGAGGAGAAGCTTGGTCCTGCCTCAACGTGATGTGCCATGCTTTGTTCGTGTCCATGGGAGGCCTGTCCCTTTCTTAATGGAAGAAGAGGAGGAATGGATGGGGGTAGATATCAGATGGTGAGAAGGAACATGAGGAAAGGAGGGAGGGGAAACTGTGGTCAGTAAGTAAAATAAGCAAAAAAAAATAAAAATAAATATATAAATAATTTTTAAAAACCCACAAGCATGCCCACTGTCAACCCAATGTGGACAGTTTCTCACTGAAACTCTCTAGAAGACTCTAGGTTGTATTAAATTGATAATTAAAGCTAAGCTTTTCACACACACACACACACACACACACACACACACACACACACACAGCTACTCTACTTCAACTACTTTATCCTGACTTTCCTTTCTGCAACCAAATCAAGAATCCCGGGTTCAGGCAAAGCTTTAAGTGGACCTCGGGGAGTTCTGTGGAGGAGGGGGAGGAAGGATCAGAGGAACCAGTGGGGTTAGGGCTAGGGCAACCATGAGAATATGACCCACAAAATAGATTGACCAGAACTCATGGGGGCTCACAGAGATCAGAGAGCCTGTGGAGTATGACCTAGGTCCTCTGCATATGTGTTATGGCTGAGTAGCTTGGTGTTCTGGGGGGATTCCTAACAGTAGAAGCAGGAGTGGTCTCTGACTCTTTTGCCTGCTTGCATGATCTTCTCCTCCTACTGGTTTGCCTCATCCAGCCTTCATGTGATGGTATGTGCCTGGTCTTACTGTGGTTTGTTATGCCATGTTTGGTTGATGTTCCTGGGGCGGGGGGTGGGAGGAACTGCCCTTTTGTGAGGGCAGATGGAGAAGTGGATCTGGGGGAAAGGGGAAGAAAGAGGAGAGACTAGGGAGGGGAAGGAGGGGAAACTTTAGTCAGGATGCAAAATGTGAGAGAGGAATAAAAATAAAACTTAAAAAAAGAAACTGGAAACATACCCCCCCTAAATCCCACCTCCCCCCCCCCCCCGCCAAAAAAAAAAAGATTTCCAGGTCTTCCATTTGAGTGGTAGTCTCTGAGAACTCTTCTGGTTCCTGCAGGGGGCAGTGAAGGGCTGTGGCTCTTGCCTGAGACTGTAAACTCTGACAGGACGCTAGGCTGCCTTACAAGCCTGGCTGGCTTAATTTGTCTTGTCCTCTCCAACCAACACCAGAGGCCTCACCTGGAATCTCGGGCTGTTCCCTTCTCCCTGAAAAGTCCTTTTCTTTGTTGGTATGTCTCATCTGTCCTGACACCCATTTTGTTGCTTCTGGTATTCTTTCACGTTTTGCTCTTCATAGAAAGTCTGGCCTCTTCAGCCCTGGCTCCTCGGCTCATGGACTTCATAGATTCCCTGTACTTTATCCTGGAATACTCTTGTTTTGCAGTGGCATCTTCCTAGTGAGCAATTTCCCAAGTTCTTTGATAATTTCATACCTGTATGTAATGTACTTAGGTCACAGCCATTCCTTTCCAGCTGTTCTCGACCCCCCATCTACATCTCCCTTTCAGCTCTCTTGTCTTTTTTTTTTCTAGAATTTTAAAACACACTAAATCCAAGTGTCCTGAGTAGGTAACCGCTTGAGCCTGGAGAGATGGTACCAGCATGGATGTCTCAGGAGCTTGGCAGCCGAGAGGGTGGTGAGGATTACCTTGTGAGATCCTGTTCATTGAGGTTCACGAGACCTAGGAGCTAGTTGTTTGAGGAGTACTCTGTACCCTGGAGAGAGCAGGGCAGGTTTAGGGTCATTAGGGTTCACTAGTTTGGGGGCAAGAAGACAACTGTCAGTGTGTGAACGGAGAAGGGACCTCAGAAGAGAGAGGTAGGGTAGATACCCAGCCGGTGGAGGTGTTTGGACTGGGAGGTGATGGTTGAAGGAAAGGGCCTGCCATGAAGCAGCTCAAAAGGGCTCAGACTCATAGGGGAACATGGGGTGGTCCTGAGGTGAGTAAGGGCAATGGGGAGAAGGGAGGGTCAAGATAACCTGAGTTCAGTGGAGAGCTTGGTTAGCTGTTGTTTGATGAGTCCATTGGCCCTCTCCACCTTTCTGAATAATCCACAATGCCACCCATTCTTTGTTTTTGTGGCCCCTTTTCTTATGAGCTCATCCCTCTCTTCAGGTTGATAACAGGGCTGATAGGAGGGAGTCAAAAACAAAATATGTTCTGTGGAATCCAGAGGAGCAGGAAGCCAGCTCCTGGGCCACTGGGTCAGCTTTGGCATTGCCTAAAGGCCACAGGGTCCTTGGAGGATTGGTGACCCTGACAGTGAATAATGGTTACTTGTGCAGAGAGCTGGAGGGCCTCCAAGAGGTTGGCTATAAGGGGTCCGTTAACTATGGGAGTGCTCTTGGTAGTAAGGAAGCCCCTTTCCTTCCAGAGTGTAGAATGGGTATGGACTATTAAGAAGGTATATTTTGAGTCAGTATAGATATTAGCTCATTGGCCCTTGGCTATTTGGAGTGCCCTAGTCAAGGCAATTAATTCGACCTCTTATGAGGAGGTTCCCATTGACAGGCAGGTCACTTCAACTGTGTTAGTGGAAGTGACCACTGTATATGCTGCCTGGTGGTTTCCTGATTTATCTATAAGGGAACTTCCATCAACAAGCAGGGTGAGATGGGGATCTGTAAGTGGCTGGTCTAGAAGACCCAGCAGAGGTGAGGTTAAAGCTGGATTTTTCCCCACGCTTATCATTTTTGCAATTTTCTTAATGAACAGCAGAGAGAGGTAGTGAGTCATTTTCGCCCACAAGTCCAATTAAGACGACCTATACCAAAGGACTGTTCAGAAGGTGAGCTCACAGCCTTCACAAACTACTTTGTGTTGAAGTCTTGCAGCAATCGGCAGACCAGACCTGGAGAGGGTGAGACTCTTGAGAGCTTGAGAAAAGATGCAGGAAGGGCTAGTTGGACTATCAGCCCTCCCAGGCTGGGCCTGGGGCTCTGACCATTCTGACAGGAGGAAATAAGATGCTTAAGCTGCTCCTGTTAGTGCAGCACAGGGACTGCCTACTTGAAGTCTCCTCATATCAGAGATGCTCTACCAGCACAACCTAGGCACAGAAAATTGTCAAATAGACACCTGGTACCACCAGATGTCTTTGGGCTGCTAAGAAAGCACAGCAAGTGACAGGCAAGGCCACTTGGGATGGGGGAGGGGATGAGGTTCAGGTGCTATGTGATGCCGAGTGCCCAGACCACTCAGATGTGAACTGAAGAAAAAGGGAAGGAAGAAACGCCACACACGAGTTGCATATTCTAGAGATCTGATTGACTGATTAGAATTTGAATGATTTGTGGAGCGTTGGAATATTACAGGTGAGGAGTGAAATTATCGTGGACTATATTTAGCCCTCTTAATTGACATGTATTTCTCAGCTGTGTGTGACCTAACACCCTCATGACTAGTAGACAAATTCTTTTGGAATGTACATAAAAGATACCCACCTTCCACCAACCCAAAGGCTAAGACCTCATCAGCCAGTCCCTGAGACCTATGATAGTGACCATTGATGTGCTGTAACCCTCTTAGTGTGTGACTTATTACATGTTCTGGAACTCCTAAAAGCTTCATGCAGTACTTACCCCACTGGAATGTGGTATTTGAATCTGTGTTCCTGGGCCATGGTCACTCATATTTGGTTCCAGAATTGCTGTGGAATAATTCTCTTGTACACTATAAAGATTTGTCATTCAAATTGGTTTAATAAAATTCTGATTGGCCAGTAGATAGACAGAAAGTATGGGGGCACAAACTAAGGATGATAGGAAGGAGCAGGGCAGAGTCAGGAGTCATCATCCAGACGAAGAGGGAGCAGAATATGAACATGCCATTCTAACAAACGTATCACCACATGGTAGAACGAAAATAAGCAATATGGATTGGCTTAAAATGTAAGAACTAGCTGGTATAAGCCTGAGCTATTGGCTGAGCCTTTATAATTAATGCAAACCTCTGAGTGATTATTTGGGACTGGGCATTCAGGACAGGAAATGTCCAACTACACAGAATAAAGTCTTGTTCCTTTTTAGGTGAGAGCTGGTGGGGGGGGGGGGTGTTGACACTGGTATCAATCCTAGTTTCTTATTATCTCCTCAAGCAGACATACACTCTTGAGTCTGTACCTAAGTCACAACCAAACCAGCTCCTACACCCCCAGCCCTCTCTGGACTAGTTTTATATCAATTTGACACAAGCTGTAGTCATTTGATAGAGGGCACCTCAACTGAGAAAATACCCCCAGGGCTAGCCTGTAAGCAAGTCTGTGGAGCATTTTCTTAATTGGTGACTGATGTGAGAGGGCCCATATCAGTATGGGTGATGCCACCCCTGGGCAGATGACCCTGGAGTATATAAGAAAGCAGACTGAGCAAGCCATGTGGAGCAAGTCAGTGATCAGTGTTCCTCCATGGCTTCTGCTTCAGCTCCTGCCTCCAGGTTCCTGCCAAGACTTCCTTCAGTAATGGATTATGTAAGCTATAAGGCAAAACAAACCCTTGCCTCCTCAAATTGCTTTGGGTCATGGTGCTTTAATCATAGAAATAGAAACCCTATTTAAGACTGTGGTATGCAGGCATGTTCATGTGTGTGTATAGGTTCACTTGTGTGTATACATACATGTGGGAGCCAGAGGACAATTTCCACTATTGTTTTTCAAGTACCATTACTTGGCTTTTTAAGACAGGGTCTCTCACTGACCCTGAGTGACTAGACTATTGGGCAGTCACTAGACTATTGGGCAGTGAGGATCAGGCATTGGTCTGGTTCTGCCCTTCATGTTAGAATTACAAGCATGTGCCACCATGCCTGGCTATTGACAAGTGTTTTGCAGATCAAATTCAGGTCCTCACACTTGCAAAGCAAGCACTGTACCCCTATGCTATCTTCTCAGTTTTGGGACCCACACCTCTTGGTCCCTTGATTAGCCAGCATGGGAAATTTATGGAGGGTTCTTTGGATGTCGATAAAAACCCACAGAATCAACTATCCTGGGTTCTGTAGGGCTCACAGAGTCTGAACTGACAGCGAGGGAGCTTACACGGGACTAGTTAGGCCCTCTCCATGTATGGGTCAGTCATGTAGCTTGGTCTCCATGTGTGGCTCCTAACAGTGGGAGCAGAGGTTGTCTCTAACTCTTTCTCTGGCTTTTGGGACCCTATTCTTCATACTGGGTGGCCTTGCCCAGCCTTAACACAAGGGGAGGTGCTTAGTGCAACTTGATATGCCATATTTTGTTGTTCTCCACAGGAAGCCTGGTCCTTTCTGAACAGAAATGGAGGGGTGGATAGGAGGAGGCAGAAGGAAGGTGCTGGGGAGTGAATGGGAGGAGAGGAGAGAGGGGAAACTGTGGCCTGGATGTAAAATAAATAACTAAATTTAAAATTAAGAGAGAGAGAAAGAGAGAGAGAGAGAGAGAGAGAGAGAGAGAGAGAGAGAGAGAGAAATAAAATACAGGGCTTCTGCTTTTCCAAGCAGAAGGCTTGACTGTAAGACCTGTCTAAATATGTCACCCAGAACAGCAGCGGTGAGGAAGCCAGGAGGAACAGGAGCTTCCCTTCTTCCCTTCTTCGGCACCTGTTTCCTCCCATCTGAAACTGCAGGTTTACAGAGTACCAGGCTGTGTGCCTGTGGGACTCACTCTGGCATCCCTTTCTCACCTTTGCTTAAAGCCCTAGCGAGGGCAATGATGGTGGCTAATTTTATCAACTTGACACAATCTAGAATCCCCAGAGCCTCCATGAAGAATTGTCTAAGTCAGGCTGTCTTAATTACAGTAATTGAAGTAGGAAGCCCCATCCGCTGTGAGCAGTGCCATTTCCTGGGTGTGGGTTTTGGACTGTGTAGGTGGAGAGGGAGATGAGCATAAGAAACACACCTTTGCTTTTCCCTCTGCTCTTGACTGTGACCATGACTAGCTAGCTACTTCAGGGTCATGCCTTGCCTTCATCATGCCTTGCCTTCATCATGCCTTGCCACTGTACTTAAGCACAGCAGGAAAAAAATGAAGCTATGACCAAAGCACTTGATATTGGGAACCTTTGTTTTTTATTTCATATTATTATTTTATTTTTCAAGTCTAAAATTCAGTTTATCTGGACTTTACCAGATCTCGCATCTTCTGCTGTTTTCTGTTGCACTGCCAAGTCACCTGTTGTTTCAGAATCATAAGGACACAGAAAAGCAATGGCTGTCTCTACTCTGTCATTTTCTCTTCCCAGAGTATATGTCTTTTATGAGTATGCATGTGTATATCTATCAGGGGAGAGTGAGGAGTGTGCAAGCTTGGGCGTGGTGTATGTGGATATGTGTGTGCACATGTCTGGGAAGGAGGATGTAGGGTGTACATGTATGTGTGTGGTGTGGGGCGTGCATGTGATGTGTAAGTGTGTACATGCATGTGTGTGCAAGTTTTGAAGTACACATTTGTTGTCAGTAGCCCCTTAGTATATTTTCTCTATGTCTGAATGTTTCCATTGGTTCAGAATATTCATGCATGAGCTCACTTTGTTGGTAAAGACCTAAGTTTGATCCCATAACCCATGTAAGAAAGCTGGGCATAGTGGCATGTGGTAAATCCTAGGCAATAAGAAGCCCTTTGTCAAAAACTAGCACTCACACACACACACACCACTCACAATACACACACCACAACACACACTCATACACATACATACACACATGCTAATAACAACAACAACAACAACAACAGTAATAATAATGATAATAATTTTAGGCAATATGGAAGCACCTGAGAAATGGCAGCCCAGGTTGACCTCTTGCTTCCACATACATTTGCTCACCCCCCACTTGTTGTTGTTTATGGTGCGAGTGGGACCCTTGAGGGCCCTATGGTGGGTGAGGACCATGAGACAGAGACCTTTGTGGTGCGACCCCTGGTAAGTGGGTATAAACCGTGGCAGGTGACAAATATGCCATGCAAACAGAGCTTAAGTCTGGAGTTTTACTGGAGGAAGGGAAGGGAGTGGGGGAAAGGAAGGGAGAGAGAAGAAAAGAGAGAGAAGAAAAGAGAGAGAGAAGAGAAGAGAGGAGGGAAGGGGAGGGGAAGGGGAGGGGAGGGGAGGGGAGGGGAGGGGAGGGGAGGGGAGGGGAGGGGAGGGGAGGGGAGGGAAGGGAAGGGAAGAGAAGAGAAGAGAAGAGAAGAGAAGAGAAGAGAAGAGAAGAGAAGAGAAGAGAAGAGAAGAGAAGAGAAGAGAAGAGAAGAGAAGCAGAAAAGTCCTGCCTTCTCCTTCAGAAGAACAGCAGGGAAAGAGAGACCAGGAGTGGGTGGACTCTGTCTCTTAAAAGGGACCTTTGCACCTGCGCACAGACTAGGACCCTGGGCTGACCAGGATACTGCCTGGGTGCATCCTGCCAGATGACAGGGTAAGCCAGCATAATGCCTGAATCCTAACACCACCAGCCCCCCTCAACCCCAAGAAGTAAATTTCTTTTTATTGTGGCATAGACTTTTTCTCTGACAACAAAACAAAGCAAAACAAAACTATTCTTATTTATTAATCTAGTACTGGCGACCTGAATTTTTCCAGGTTGGGATGGGTTTTGCACCAAGCTGCTAAGAATCATTTTGTTTCTTCCTTGAACCTTTGTGACTATTTTTGGACTGCAATGTGAGCTGTAGAAGACACTGTTTGGGTTCTGTTTCCAGCTCCACTAATTAAAAGCTGTATAACCTTGGGCCAGCTATGTGAATATTCTGTGCTTCAAACAGATCTGATAGTAAAACGGCAGTCATAGCACCTACTACAGCCTGGGTCGTTAGATAGATCAGTACATGAATCAGTTAGGAAAGTGCCTGACTCTACAATGCATTAAACAAACAAGGACAACTATGATTTAACCCGGGCCTAGTTTTATTTCTGTTGCTGTGATAAAAGGCTCTGACAAAAAACAACTTGGAGAAAGCATTTATTTTAGCTCACAGTTCCAAAATCTCATTCTATCATTGCGGGAGTCCCAGCAGCGAGAGCTGGAGTCAGCTGGTCACATCCACAGTCGAGAGCAAAAAGAAGTGAATCCATGCTTGCTTTCACTCAGCTTCATTCCAGTTCTTGACCCCCTCCCTGCCTAGGGAATGATGTGGCTAAGAACAGTCTGGGTCTTCCCACATCAGTTAACTTAACTTAATGTAGACAACCCATCACCAAGATTCAGGGTGTTCTAGATTGTGTTAAGTTCACAGTTAATCAATACAAACCCTGTCTCTCAAGTCAACACAAATGGACTGGAAGTGATGGCATCTTCAAATCGAGACAGCATATCACCAGATCAGAGAGGACCATGTTTCTAAAAATGATAGAGCTGCTGCATGCCCTTCCATTCCAGAAATGGTAGTTACATGGAATGGTGTGTCAGAGGTTCGGCCACCTCCCTCTAGCATCTTCCTGTCTCACAGTTCCTTATTTCACTTCCTGACTCAGAATAGATCCAAGGAGTGAGCAACAGTTCGTGGTAAATCGATGTTATTGTCCCCATCAGTCGCCAGCACAGTGGGACATCAGTGAAACATGAATGACTCCGAGGACGGGAGGGTGCAGCAGCTGTGCTCCCTGGGTAAGAATGGTCCTAGATTCTGGGGACTTAGAGAGGGGTCTCAGGGGGCCTCCTCGAGTCTCAGTTTGCCAAGGATGTGACTGATGCTCTGTCCACTCAGATGAGGAACACCTGATAACCAGCGGCACCAGATACTCCATCAAAGGCTTCAGATTCGAACCACCCTATGTCCTCAAAAGAGCTGCAGGTAAAAGGAGAAGGGAAAAGACAGGTTTCTTCAGCCATCTGTGTCCTGGGGAGGGGGTGAATGGAAGTCTGGTTCTCTAAGACTGAGGAAAGAGGAAGATGGAGACTGGACCTCTGGGTACTATGAAGGTAGGGGCTAAGGACTGGACTCCTGGTTTCTATAGGGTGGAGGTTGAGGATGGCACTCAAGTTTTAGGGAGGGGAACACTGGGTATGATGTGGAGTTGGAGGCTGAAAACTCTACTTCTCAGTCCAACGGAGGGGAAGCTCACAGCTAGATCCTGAGGATGTGGAGCCTGAGGGCTGAACTTCTGGGGTCCTGTAGAAGCAGAGGCTAGAACTAGACTCCTCCATTCTACAAGCAAAGATTGTGTCTACTGCAAGTGGAAGCTGAGTTTTTAGAGTCCTGTGTCTTTGGGTGGCTATCTGGGAGACTGAACTCCGGGGTCTGAGGCAGACAGAGGCTCAAATGCGCACTGACATGTTCAAGGATGCAAACCTGGGTTCCTAAATGCTGGTGTGGTTGAGTCTCAAGGGACTGAACTGTATTCTGAAGAAATTTGTCCTCCTGGGTCTTTGAAAGGTAGAACACATGGCTCTGGACTCCGGGGCCCTGGGAGTGATAACAGCTGAAAACCTAGAGTGGTAAGGGTGAGTCTGGGAGTTGAACTCCTGGGCATGCTGGTGCATTCTTCAGAGACAGTGGAGAGGAATGAAAGTTCTGGGATTCTAGAGAGAAAGACAGGTTTTGGAATCTTGAGTCCTAGGAAAGAAGGAAAACAAGGACTGGACTATTCATTAATGGAATGGTTGAGTTAGAAAAGCATCTTGGATCTTAGGGAAGTGAAAGCTGAAACACAGGCACAATGGATGCCGGGGCAGTGGAAGCTGTAGTTCTGGGAAGAGGACGCTGGTGTCATAGCGAGTCAGGGACACTGTTGTGATGGGACTCCCGCCTTCTCTCCTGCAGGGCACCTGTGCCATGGCCATGTCCCCATTGTGCTGCAGCTGTTATGTCTCACACTCTCTGCTGTTCTCCTTCTGGCTGTCCTCATCAAAGGTCAGGCGGGTCTGGGGAATGGGGGAGGCAGGTTAGGGACTTCTCAGAGACCTTCTCGCCTCTAGAGTAGAGGAGGGTCCGAGCTCCACTTACCCAGGCCATTCAGTCTCCTTTGAATATCAGATTTCCTTGTCCTCGAGAGGTATTAAACCAGCAGCTAGATAGATAGCCTCCTGGTTAAAAGCACTTGTCAAAGAAACATGAGGACCTGAGAGTCTGGATCCCAGAACACATGTGAAGCAGGATACGGTGAGGCATGTTTCTGTAACCCTAGCTATGGTGAGATGGACAGCAGAGACAGGAGACCCTTGCAAGCTGGTGGGCCAGCTAACCTTATTTACAGGGTGGTGAACAAGAGACCCTGTATCAAAAAAAGTGAAAGGGGAAGGCTAACACCCAGAGTTGTCTATCCTCTGGGTCTGCAGGTGTGTGACAGCATGTCCACAATCACAAATACACATGCACGTGCACAGCCTCCTGCAATTTTAAAAAGAGGTATTAAACAAGATATTATGGGTTTTTTTAAATCTCCCTGGGGAACAAGTGCAGGCCATGACTTATAAAGTGTTTGATAATGGCAGACTCCTTTTCTTGTCACAGTCTCCAGTATTGCCAATACGCAGGGACGAGAACAGGCAAAGAAGGAGAAGGTTTACAAGGAGATGAGTCAACTGAAGCCTCAAATAAGTGAGTGACGGGAAGGCAGAAGGCCCTGGGGACTCAGAGGGTCTCCATGGTACATGGCTTGGCTTCAGCCACCACCCATTTCTAAGCCTCCATGTCTTCTCATTTGATTTGATAACTTTATGTAAAGGAGAAAATGAGGGGGTGGCAGTATTTCTCAGCAGTTAAAAACACTTGTCAATAAGCCTAGTGACCTAAACTTGCTTCTTGGGACTCCCAAGGTGGAAGGAGAGAACTCACTCCCTGAAGTTGTCATCTGCCCTTCACGTCCACGCCATGGCATGGGCATGACTACACACACACACACACACACACACACACATTAATTTATTCACTGGTTGGTTAAAATTAGGATCAATAGAAGTTAGTATTCAAAAAGAACAGTGAACATGGCTAAAATTCAGTTAACTGATCTCCAAAGGTCTGTGCCAAGTTCATACTTCTCCCCGGCTTGAGGGGATGCCAGGACTTCCAGGTTCTCTCACGGTGAGGTATATTCTCAGAGAGTAGAGAGGAATGGCTACCCAGAATGCTGTGTCTGAGGAGCTCCTGCAGGGATTGAAGGCCGGGAGGGCACGGAAATGGACATCCAAGCACATGACCATCCTGACCAAACTCCTCCCAACAGACCGCCTGTGCCGCCCCTGCCCCTGGGACTGGACCCTCTTCCAAGGAAACTGTTACTTCTTCTCCAAGTTCCAACAGAACTGGCATGACTCTGTCACCGCCTGCAGAGAAGTAGGAGCCCAACTAGTGGTTATCAAAAGTGATGAGGAACAGGTATGTCTGGTGGGATCTGAACGGTTCTGCTGCATGTGTCTGATCATAGGCATCTGAGGAGAGACAAGTTTGCTAGTTTGGATTATGGGCAAGTGCTGCTTACTCCCCTTGGGAAAGGAAGAAAGGAAGAGCAGAAAGAAAAATATCCCAAGCACTATGTTTCATACACACCACCACCACCACCACCGTCATACAGTGTCTAAATACGAGTGGGTGCTTTGGGTAGCACATAATACAAGTGGCTTCTGTTGGTACACTGGGAAGCGCTGAATGACTTCCTTTACTGAACTTTTTTTTTAAAAAAAAAAAAGCCCAGTGTCTACCATTTGCCAATTCTTCCTGTTGTAAATGTTGCCATACTGACCGAATTCATGTTACCAATGGGTCCATCCCTCAATGCGGAGCTCAGAAGAGATCATGTACATGATCAGAAATGAGGAACTGGTACAAGCTGGCTTTAGCCCTTGTACCTAGTGGTGAGTTAATCTATCTGAGCATGCTCAGAACTCATAAGGCAGGCAGGCAGGCGATATTAGCACGTGCCATGGGAGGCAACTCAGAACAAACAGGATACAGAGGTGGGAACCATGAGACTTTGTGGGACCCTGGAAAGATGAATATCAGACTACAAGCTGAACTTCCCGCTTAGAGTTGGTGCAGGAGAACAATAGGGAGTCTCCAAGGTAAGTAGCCTCTAGCTGACTGCTTCTCTGCCCTCCAGAGCTTCCTGCAGCAGATGTCTAAAGAGAAAGGCTATGCCTGGATGGGTCTGTCAGATCTGAAGCATGAAGGCATGTGGCACTGGCTGGATGGTTCACATTTGCTGTTCAGGCAAGTCTGGGAAAGAGGAACAAACAGCCTATAGCATTGGGTGGTGTGTTACTTACTTTACCTTCAGTAAAACAACCCCTTCAAACATGGAAGATCACAAGGATCATGGGCCGAGGTCAAAGGACTTGGGTACCTCATTGACCCAGAACAGGTCACATCTGCTGTAATGCCCGTGAGGCAGAAGTGAAAGCATCCCATTTTGATGACAGAAACATGTTGAGGGGCGGGAGATGGATAAGTTGATAAATTGCTTGCTGTGTGTTCTAGTTTCATTTCCGTTGCTATGATAAAACACACTAACTAAAAGCAAGTTAGGGGAGAAAATGGTTTACTTCACCTTTCCATAATTTCAGGTCCCAGTCTGTCATTGTGGGAAGCTGAGGCAGTTAGTGACGTCACGTCCACAGTCGAGAGGAAAAAGAAATGAAAGCATGCATGCTCACTTGCATGCTGGATTTCTCCACTCTTACACAGTTCAGGGCCCCCTGCCTAGGTACTGGTGCTGCTCACAGTGGGCTGGGTCTCCCCACATCTCTTAACATAATTTAGAAAATCCTTCACAGACACTGCCGCAGCAGACCAGTCCAATACAGACAGTCCCTAAGACGTCTTTGTAGGTGACTCTAAGTTGTGTCAAATTGACAGTGATAACTGACCATCACATGGTGCAAGCATGAGGACCTGAGTTTCATCCTCTGAAACCACATAAGAAATCCAAGTGTTTTGACATGGGCTTGTCATCTCAGCACAGGAAAGGCAGAAACAGTAGATCCCTGACGCTCATTAAACAGACAGTTTAGCTAAATTGGTTAATTCTAAGCCAGTGAGAGACCATGCCTCTAAAATCAAGGTGGAAAGTGATTAAAGATGCCTGGGGTTGACCTATGGCCTCTTCATATACAACCATAAATGTGTACATGTTTCTGCACATAAACATGCACACACAAAAATAAGCACACACACAGGAGAGATGAGGAGGGAGAAACATAGTTGATAAAGAGGAGGTGGGACTAATTCTCATACTTTTATGGGTGTTGGTCAAGGAAATTTATGAAAGAATAGTATCTAATTGGGGTTCATGGCTCCAGGGGGTTAGAGTTCATGACCATCATGTCAGGGAGCATGGCAGCAGGAAAGCAGGCATGATGCTGGAGAAGAAGATAATACTCCACATCTCAAACCATAAGCACAAGACAGAAAGCTAACTAGAAATGTTGTGAACTTTTAAAACCGCGAAGTCCACCTCCAATGACACTCCCTCCTCCAACATGGCCACATCTCATAATCCTTCCCCGACAGTTCCACCTACTGGAAACCAAGCATTCAAATATATGAGCCCTGGGAGCCATTCTCATTCAAACCTCAATTGGTTTTGCAGTTTCATGAAATATTGGAACAAAGGAGAGCCCAACAATGAAGGAGAAGAAGACTGTGCAGAATTCAGAGATGATGGCTGGAATGATGCCCCATGTGCAGTGGAGAAATACTGGATTTGCAAAAAGTCTGCTATGTCCTGCACCAAAAACTGATGTCTCATCTGTCTGTAGCACCTGTTGCCAAAATGACCCTGTGGAGTGACTGAACTTAACCCACAATGTATGCCAGTTCCTTCCTCTGTGAACATGAAAGACTTAACTGCAGCTGTTTCCTCGTTTGCCCTCCCCTGTATGCCTGTGTGTGTGTGTGTGTGTGTGTGTGTGTGTGTGTGTGTGAGAGAGAGAGAGAGAGAGAGAGAGAGAGAGAGAGAGAGAGAGAGAGAGAGAGAGAGGAGAGGGGGTGTCTCATTTTTACCTTGAGACCACCATGAGGGTATGTTTTGGAAGTGAAGGGAGTCTGATTGTTATGGCAGTGGAGAAGTACAGACATGCTCTCTGTTCTGGTCAAGTTTCAGCAATAACAGACTACAACATGGAACGCAAGTGAAATAAACTCTTTATCTTCTAAACAGTTTTGTTGGCGTAGTTTATCACAGCAACAGGAATCTTAATTAAGACCCAGCATCTCTCACTGACTCTGGAGTTTGTCATGTAGGCCATGTAAGCTGCATAAGGCTGGCCAGGGCCGCAGCCGCCCTCCTATCTGCAGGTCTGGGATCACAAGCATGAGCTACCATGCCTGGCTTTTTGCATGAACTCTGAGGATTTAACTTGATTCCTTATGCACACATGGCAAACACTTTACCAGCTAAGCAGTACCCCCATCCCGAGGATTCATGATGTGTAAGCATTTTCTCCCATCTGTGAGTTTCTCTTTATTCCTCTTCCTGATTTCAAGGAGAATACTGATAATTTTTTCAAATATGAATGAAGCTTACTATGGTTTCTGTGAGTTTGGAGGGGTACATGTGAGTACCTGTGTGTGTGTGTGTGTTTGTGTGTGCGCACATGGGAGTGCACATGCCCATGCAAGTGCATGTGGAGACCAGCATCACCTCTACCATGGCCTGCTTTATTCTTTTGAAACAAGGTCTCCTCTGACTAAACGTAGAACACCTCCTTTTCAGCTAGGCTGGCAGCCGAAATGCCCAGCAATCCTCCTCTCTCCACTCCCATCCCCAGCACTGATATTAGATGGTCACACCCAGTTTCCTAGTTAATGTCAGCTATCAGTGGGTTACAAAAAGAGAAGGAGGAGATAAAGTTGAGAAAGTCCAGGAAGAGTTGGTGGGAGAGAAAAGAGTGAGGATATGATCTAAATATATTGTACATGTGTAAGAAATTACTGAAGAACAAATCTAAGACTGGCTGTTCAGGATGTGTGTGCATGGAGAAACATGGCATCTCACCTCAGTCAGGGCATAAAGCTTTGCTTCCTTGTCTGTAAGTCACTCAGGAGCCTGGACTCCCATAGGAGGTTAGGATAAGAATGGCACTGGGAGAGGGGTTGCAGTGAGATGACTCAGTGGGTAAAGAGCTTACCTGGGAAGTCTGAAGGCCTGGATTTGATTCTTGGAATTCACATAAAGGTGGAAAGTGAGAACCATCTTCACAAAACTGTCTTCTGACATTTGAGTGCATGCTGTGGTGTCCTCGACAGTCTAGCAACAATAGTAGTAGTGGTGGCAATAAAGAATGGCAGTAGACCTGGGGGTCTGTTTTCTTTTATACATCCCAGGTAAAGAAATAGTAATGACTCTTGGGATTACTTATAGGAGTGTAAGAGGCTCAAAGGTATCTTGACATTTTTTTCATTTAAATTAGCATGCTAGGTATTAGAAATTTTCTAACAGAGTATGTTTCACTAGATACTTTCCAGGGAAGCCAATGCTCTCTTCTGACCTCCGTGGGCACCAGGCAGCTCTCCCTTAGCTAAATTCCACATTGTGTGATTTGATGTCTCCTAGGGAAATCTATTGGTAAATTCTTTATAACATCAATCACTTTGAGTTTCTTCTATATCATTCTCACCTGTTAAAGCTATTAAAAATTTGTGCCATGGGAAACTGAACACTCACGATCCTCCTGTTTTATCACCACACTGACTCCAAAATCAGAACCATTTCTAGCTTCTTAGCCTCTCTCCAAGTGGTGATTAAACTGTGCCAAACAGCTCCGAGTGCATGGTCTGAATGGCCACCATAGTACAGTCAGAAGGAAGGGTCCTGCTAAAGACAATAACCAAACTTCTTTAACCCAGAAGTCATTCCAAGAATACCAGGAGTTCTCCAGGACTTCCCTTTCCTTTGGCTGTCTCACAATGTTTCTCACCATTACTGAATTATTAGCACAGTAACAGCCCTCTTCCTTCAAACCGGCACATAATCCTTGCTCCAGGGTTGCAAGGTCCTACTCAACTTCAAAAATTTTATATCATCTACAAGAACCACCTATTATTTGGATTGGTATCCAGGCACAGCTTTTTAAAGGTTTCAGATAAATTGTTGAAAACCTATTATTTCTAGATATTTCAGAGTTAATAAAATTCTTCATATCAGAGTCCAATTCTTGGGAGTCATCACTGCTAGCCCCATAGCAAGCATTATGACAAATATTACATGAGTCCAAAGGGAGGAAGAACTATCATGATCTGTAGTAGGAGCCTTCTTGCTCATTTCCCAGCCACCCAAACTCCCAAAAAAAATCACACAGTAACTATATTATTTAAATCACTGCTTGGCCTATTAGCTCTAGCTTCTTATTGGCTAGCTCTTACATATTAATTTAACCCATCTCCATTAATCTGTGTATTGCCATGAGGCTTTGGCTTCATAGCATCTGTCTCTGGTGGGGCTACGTGTCTTCTCTCTTACTCCACCTTTTTTCTCCTCACATTCAGTTTAGTTAGCCCTGCCTACCCTATTCTGCCCTGTGCAGGCCTAAGACCAATGGTATTAACAGCATACAGAGGGGAATCCCACATCAATAATCCCCATCTTCAAATGTCCCCTACTGAACTCCTCAACCTTCTGTAGTGATTAGACCTGTTGGCATCCAGGTTTACAATTTGAGAAAGCTGGTCCCTGTGTCTCTGAAAAATGACTCATATAGGCTGGTCTAGGTGAACTTTCAAAGTCCAGGTCTCCTTATAGGGAGGGAAGAAGTTTTTCTGATCTTGTCTACATGACAGAAGACAAAGCAGAAGACTCTAGTAGTCTTATTTCTCATGTATATTTGACCTGTATGCGTGTAAATTTACTGATGGGGTCCATGTTCCATTCAATGACGAGGTTTTCCTTGAAGATGTCCTGCCAAATAAGTGTAAATTTAACACATGCTGTTGAACATTTAATTCTCCATAACTAATTTTTATATACCTGACTTTGAATATTATCTTATATTGAACAAACTTCAAGTTAACTTTTAAACTTGTTTGAGTTGCATGTTTTAGACTTAACTTTGGCTAAATAATGGAAGATCAAATTTGGTCTCTTTTTCTCCCTGATTTGTCTCTGTAAATAAGGTACATTTGCAGTTAATATGGCTACAAACACAGTTCTGGTACATGGTGCCTTAATGACCTTTGTTTCAACAGTTTACTACAAATTAGCAACTCATACAAGATTAGAATTTATAAACTAATTAAATTTATTCCTTTTAAGATTTTAAGCCTTAAAAAACATAACTTTGAAATGAAGATTTTTTTAGTACCAAAATATATTCTAAGCCATAAATATAGTTTATGAAGAATCTAAGCACCTCATTCATCATCCCTTTATGGAATATATTTGCAAAATCTAAACCAACATATTTTTATGAGGTGGTTCATTTTAGCACAAAGGATATAATTACAGGAGAGAAAAGTAAGATTGGTTCTTTAACAGGGACATCTATAAGAACAAAAGACATACAATTAATTTTTACCACAGTTTTTACATGACTCAGTTTCCCCAAATAGTTAAAGCTTAAGAAAGTTAACAAAGACATACACACATGCCTAGATATGATCTTTAAGTCAGTTTATATTCTCAGGAACATTTTAAAATGCTCAACACTAAGTGCATTATCTTTGCATATGACAAATTCTTCATTGGCTTGATGAAACCTGATCATGGTTTCAATTTTTTTATGATTTTTATTCCTGTCTTTATTTAACCTATGTCCATAAAACTTTAATATGGGTGAGAATAAGACCACAACCACAATTTTTGAGCCAAATTTGAAGCAAGCTTTATTAAATACTGGACAGGAAGATAGACACTGACCTGGTCCATAACTGGGATTCCCAGAGAATGACCACAAGCTACCATCACCAAGTGCATATAAAGGCTATGTATTTCCTGCCTTTATCCCATCAAAAACAAGCATACACCTTAACTTACATTCTGCCTACATACCTCATACCTACATATGGTCAAGCACATCCAGTGTAACTGGGTCAATCAAACTTGTTTAGGTAAGTGAAATTATGTGGTTTGTTATCTTACATAATCAACAGTCTCCAGCATCTCAGGAAGTGTATGTCCTGGGGCAAGGGCCTTACAAGTTAGAGGCATTTTTGTTTTATGGATCTCTTAGGCATAGTAATTAAAATTCAAAACATAACTTTGGCTCTCACATAATTCCATTGTCTGATTCCATTTTGTGTCTCCTTATACACTTCCCAGCCTCTAACTCCAACATACACATCCACTTTGGCAACACATTTGGAATTTCCATGACTCTGATCATGGTCCAGATGCGCTAAACAGAGTAATTCATATTATATAAATTAAAATAACTGAAAAAAGTATAGATCAAACTTAATTGTCACACTGTGTCTGAAATAACTATTTTTTGTCAAAACAAATGTTGCAAAGTTGCCCTGACCCTCACCTACCACTGACGCAGTTGTAGGTTTTGCCCCTAAAAGTGTCATATCCTTAAGTTTGACTGTAATGATCTGTCCTGTCCCTTTAAGAGACAAGCCACACCCACTCTGACACCCCTTCCCTGACTGCCAAGGCAAGCTGATCTTCAGCTTCCAGCCTGAGTCCTTTCCTTTTCCATCTCCCTCTTGAAGAGGCAGCTTCTGTCTCTCCCCATTTCTCCCCTTCCCCCTCTCTACTTTTCTCTGCTTCTCTCTGTCTCTCTGTCTCTCCTCCTCCTCCTCTCCCCTTCTCCCCTTTCCTCTCCATAACCCACTAAATAAATATCCAACCTCACTCTGCATGGCGTGCCTATCCATGTCTTTGTCTCTCACCTGCCTCCTGGCTCCCTGCCCAGAACCAGCTGCCTTTGGAGACCTGAGGTGTGGTCTAATGGCAGGCCCATCTGTCTGTCTCTCCTCGTGGCCCACTGCAGCCACTTGGGGAACTGCACCATCTCTGCATGAAACTGGCTGCTCTCCAGACTGATGTCTGCTACAGCCACTCAAGGATCCACAGCACTTTTACTTAATCCATTATCTTGACACCAGGAGATTCTGAGACTTGAATCTGCTCTTGGTCTCCAGCCAAAATGAACGGACTCATATACTCTTTTTTGTTGTTGTTGTTGTTGTTTTGATGTCTTTTGCTTGTTTGGGGGTTCTGTGTATTTGTTTGTTTGGTTGGTTTTATTTGTTTGTTTGTTTGTTTTGAGACAGGGTCCTTCTACATAGCCCAGGCTAGCCTGGAACTCACTATGTAGACCAAGCTGGCCTCAGATTGACAGAGACCCCCCTACCTTTGCCTCTCAATTACTGGGATTAAAGATGTAAGCCCACTGTGCCCTGTATGACTCATATACTCTTATTTATTTTAATCAGTGTGTGGTTTGTATCTTTCTCACATGGATTGTTTCAAGATGAAAAATCATCTTTTAGATTGAAAGCATCCAACCATCCTAATCTTTACATATATATCCCCTTCAACAAACAATTTAACATTTTTAAATACCATAAGATACAATAACAACAAACTTGCACTCACTGAGAGAAATTTTCCCTAAAGGGCACCAGGTGTTGGGCAGTGTGTTTTCATTAGGACCTTTACCCAGCTTGCCCTCTGCTGCATAGGTGGATTCTTTTCCTTTTAAATACTGACCAGGATTCCTTCCTCCTTTTGGAAGGGGTTCCAGGTCTTAATTAGACCCTTTGTGTCAGAAACTCAGCCCTAGAGGGCAGAAGGAGAAGACTTTGTGAATTTACGGTCTAGTTTATGTGCCTCAATCCGGATCAATCAAACCAAAACAGGTGACTGATCTCACAACAAATTCTTCCTAACCAGCCTCCACAGAGGGGTCTCCAGCACATACAGAGTTCCCTAAAAAACAAGCCTCACAACCACTCACATATTCATTCGACGCTTACAACCTATTCCCTCCATCCTATTGCCTTCCTAAAGGCAAACCTGCCAGCTTTCCTAGGCAGGCTCCCTGGGAGGCATCCAGCCCTACCCAACCTGTTGTCTGTACTAGAAGCCTTGGGCTTGATCAGAGCCCTCTTCCAACCCAGAGTATGGGACTGCTTGAGATCTGGAGGTCTCTGCAGTTTACCTTATCCTGCAGAATCTCTGCCCAGTTTTCCCTTTTCTCTCTGACGATGTCTGTACCGCTGATCAGCAATTTGGAGAATTCAGAGTGCCCTGTTGAGAAAATCCTGCCTTCCTAGACTCCTGCTCCCCCACCATCTGAGAAGGCTTCCCAGTTAGGAATTACTTACTCTGCACACTTAGAGTTAATGAAGGAAGGATTCCTTAGTAGCATTTGTCCAGTCCTGGTTAACGCACAAAGGGCAGAAGATTCTTACTAACTTACATACGCCTAAGACACATGCCTTCTACACACCCCATCATCCTTAAATGTCTTTCAGGTCCTGGACCCAGTGTTAACACTTTGAACATTTTCAACAGAGACAGTGTGAGAGCCAAAGCCACAAAGGCTGGTTATCATCTTTGGAAGGTTGGAGAAGGTGGATGTCATGTGACTTCATCTTTGGGCATGGAGAAGATGGATGTCGTATGATTTTACCACCATCTTGACTAAAGGTGACCACATGGAGTGGGCCTACCAAGGAGGCAATAACAGGTCTCCAAGATACTTTGGATTAGGATGGATTTTTGTATGATAATTCCTGTCCTGTACTGAAAACAAGGTTAATGTATTAAAACTGCACCTCTATGCTTTTATATTCAAGAATGTACCTTGTTGCTAGGCAGTGGAGGCACACCTTTAATACCAACACTTGGGAGGCAGAGGCATGATCTTTTTTTTGTCTGTTTGTTTGTTTTGTTTTGTTTTGAAGACAGAATTTCTCTGTGCAGCTTTGGAGCCTGTCCAGAAACTCACTCTGTAGACCAGGTTGCAACCACGTATCTTCTTGGAGGAGCGAAAGGGTGCTGTGGGAGCTGGCATGTCTCTGTGTTAGGAGCTCTTTTATTAAATGCCATACCCTCAGATCTGTAAAGACACTTGAGAATTGGGTACCATTACCTGTTATTTAAACTGGGCATATAAGCTAAATTTAGACGTGTATTTTATCCAATTAGTTACAGCTTACCAATGCTAGTAAATATAAGAAGATTAAAAGAAATATTTTAATAAGTCAAAGACTATTAGCACAGGTGGGTATTCTTACCAAGATGGTGGTGGAGTCAAAATGGCGGTTACCCACATATTTGTATTTTTCTAGAGCTGTTTTGGTCTGGAGTTATCTTAAAACGAGTACACATGCACACAGAAAGATAAATCCACATACTTACATAGACATACTGTGGCCACATCATTCTAACAGACACAAACATAACACTTTTAGAAACCTGTGTCAGCTGACCAACTTAAAATCCCAGCATAGTTAGGTGGCAGAAGCCAAAAGAATGGGAGGACAGGGAAAATAGATTTGTTTTTAAAATCCCAGAGTGAGACAAACAGTAAACAGCTAGAGGGGGCAGGGGGAAGGGGCCCATAGTGAGACAAAGAGCAAACAGCTTAGAGAAGCAGGGAGGGGAGTGGGGTAGCAAGCAGGAACACATATCTAGAAACCGTGGGCTACGGAGCCCTGCTTGCTTTACATTACATGTTAGACAGCCCCAATTTAAAAGGATCTTTGTAAAAGGCCACCCAAAGCTGATTTTGAGTAATCAGCTTGGAATCGCAAGGACCCATTAGAAGCCCATGCCTATTGGGACTCAAGTCTGTGGCAATGTGTCTACCGCACAGTACTCTTGAGCATGAGAAATGAGTGGTGATGTCTTCAAACACCCGGATCTCATCTCAACTAAGCCCAGCTTAGCCACATGTGTCATGCTTTTGGTACAGCCATGACTTCAACAGAAAGCCTGAAAAGTGAATGGGTCCTCCTGAGGACCCTACCAGTCATGTACTCCAAAAGGGGAACTCACCCACTTGAAGCCGATCTTAGCCTGGTGGAGAGTGCAAGAAGGGCATTTTCCAGCACACAGCACTGAGCCTGTAGGAAAAACAGACCCCCTCAGTGGAAGACCTCCATAATATTAGGAATAATCTTTAAGACAAGCCTCTCCACTGAAGCAAATAATTTTAATAACACCAAATTAGACCAATGATGTGGGACAATTCTGTATTCTGTCAATTATGTTTTAAATAAACACTCATGGGCCAGTAGCCAGGCAGGAAGTATAGGTGGGCCAACCAGATAGGAAGTAGAGATGGGGCAATGAGAACAGGAGTATTCTGGGAAAAAAAGAAGCTCTTTGTGCAGTCCTCCACAGATCACCAAAGGAGCAGGATGTGACCTGTCCCACTGAAAAAGTTACTGAACCATGTGGCTAACATATACTAGAATAATGGGCTAGTATACATTATAAGAGCTAATATCAAGCCTGAGCTAATGGGCCAATCAGTTTATAAGTTATGTAGACCTCTGTGTAATTTCTTTGGGGGTTACTGGCTGTGACTGGGCAGAACAGAAACCCCAACAAGTCAGCAATTATGTTACAGACCAAATCAATGCCCATGTTTACTGCAGTTTTCCGGGTGGCTGGGAAAGCATGGCAGGGAAGGAGGAGTTCCCACACAAAACCCAAACACAACATGTTCTTTTTCTCAGCATCAGCCTAAATAGCCTGTGGGAGTGATGCTGACCCTCCCTTGGGAGAAGTCAGCACTTGGCGGGTTTTTCCAGAGGTGGAGTCCAAACTAAGGCAACTCCTAGGGGGAAGGGGCTTGAGATGGAGCTCTATGCTCCATTGGTGCTCCATTGGCATCCCAATGATGAATGCCAAGGGCTGGGGTGATGTTTCCAACACAAACAAAAGTTATAAAGTCCTTTTCCCAAGATCAGTCATTTAGATAAACTCTCCATTCCCTTAGTGACTTAAAGAAATTTCCTACTTGCTAAAAAGGGAGTCATTCACCTTATCTCTGATAAAAGGAACTTGTAGTCCTACCATTAATATAAGGCTGTGGTGCCTAGTAACATGTCAAGGGTAAACTAGCCTCTAGGTTTCCTCAATCCCTGCTCACAAGCCCTACAAAAGCAAGTCCTAGTCTTATGAAAGCTAATAAATTATTCTAAACTATTAAAGATAACTAAGAAAAATTTGACTAAAGTCTTTAAAGAAAGAAAAGAGTAATATAAAAAATAAGCCAGGTAAGGATGGAAAATACAGAGGGCACGTAGATCCTACGTGTTGCTTTGTTGACTTCGAATTTTTTTAATGTTGGGTGAGTGCATGGCAGCTGCTAAGAGACACTGAATTATAACAGGAACTGCTAAATTAAACCAGCCTATATACTTTAGGGATGTCTTGACTTCAGAATGGAAGTCAGAAAATGTATTGCATTGGGGAAGAGGTTATGCTTTTGTTTCCACAGTAAATGAAAGGCTATGGATTCCTTCGAGGTTAATAGAAATCAGATTTGATCAGGGGAGACTTGAAAATCTTGACTACAGACATAAAGAAACAAACCAAGAAAACCTACAAGACAGGTGACATATGTACAGATCCCTCTGCAAGGTAACAGTTCTAAGACTGGACAACAAATAGTTTTCCCAGGACTTCACCAGAGTCTCAATTTCCTCAGGATTCCCTGGAGATGCCATCTCCCCAGACAACAGGAAGCAGTCTAAAAAATATAATGTCCACATTCCCAAGAGATGGGGTAGATGGTTTCTGGTCATTCCAGGGGTGTTTGTTATTGTTTGGTGGGGTTAGTTGCAAGTTGTTATTGGTTATGGTCAGGGATGAAACTAAACAAAGGAGGTTAGATTCAGGAATCTTCTTCCGAAAGGGGGGATAATTTTAAAAGGTAAATTATTGAATCTACTTTTAAAATAAAATGATATGATAAAAAGGTAGATCGTTAATTTTATTTTTAAAAAACAACTATTAATCTCAAATATTTCACATAGGTATGAATTTTTCTATAGTGATACAAATTTAGTTACTTTAGTTATATGTGTTTCTACTCTCGTTTAAGGTATTGTGCCTATGTGACTCTTTTAAAAAGATAATAAATAATTAAGAAATACAGATTAATAATCATCTATAATAACCAAATTTGTAGTCATGTTAGATATGTTTTCAAGGTTAAGCCTAGATTTGTTTAGCTCA
Source organism: Myodes glareolus (assembly GCF_982192425.1). Lineage (NCBI taxonomy): Eukaryota > Metazoa > Chordata > Mammalia > Rodentia > Cricetidae > Myodes > Myodes glareolus. Next base: position 92,787,672 of record NC_142027.1, on the reverse strand, counting down.
GATATGGTTACTAGATAATGGTCCTCAAACTTGTCAGAGATCTGACGAATATGGCTTTTAAAATGTTTAATGGAAAAAGCTTACTAGGACAGAGAAAGAGTCCCAGCTCCTAGCAGTAACCCCAAGGTTTCCAAGGAAGATGGCAGGGCACCACAATGACTCCACCTGGACTGTGGAAATGTTAACTACTGGGCAAGAATGACCCAAAACAGCATCTGCCACCAGGACCCAGCCCAAACTGTGGACAAGCAGGATACTGGAGAATTGGTTGCCCCATTTTGCCTAGACAAAGAAAGGTCAATCTTCCCCCCATGTTTCTCCTTCACAGGAAAAACTCTCACCTTCTGGGCCTGGCAACCAAAGATGGATGCTGTCCTGGTACCTCTGCCCCCAGTGCTTTAGAGACCACAGGAGCATGGGATGGCTATCTAGGTAATGGGCTAGTCTTTGTCATTTTAGTTGATACACAGGCCATTTGTTATATTTTCTGCTGTAATTTATCCTTCTCAGATCTCTAATGGTATTGATGACTAGACTAACCATAACTTTGTCAGCTTAGCAACAGCAAGAAATCAGATTCTTCCCCAGGGTTATAGCCACCTTGTTAGTTTATATGTAAAAATCAAGCTTTGCCTTTTCTAGAGCTACTAGGTCTCCAGTAGAGAAAAGGTAAGCAGATTTGTCTTGCTAACAGGCTGGACTGTTAGATCAAAAGAAAATCCTGTCACAGGGGATAAAATAGCTACCTGTAGTGCCTATTGGCCCAGAAAAGATACCTGTTAGAGCCAAATCACCCAGATCCATCAATAGGAAGATTTCTTAGCTGAAATAGTGCTATACATAGAGCATAGAGAGGTAATTTTACAACTTTAATAGAAAATTGCTATTTCTATATAAACCACTCAGGAATCATTAGACATAATGTGACTTTACTAAGGAAAAAAGGGGGAGGAAACCTGAGATGAAGTAAATAATTGGTCTCCATTATCATTTCCAGGTTCCTTCTAGATAGTAGCACTGCCAACCATTACAGAGCCTTTGACCCTTCTCTTTCTTCTAATTGCTGTTGACTCTTGCATCATTGACGCTTTAACTAAATGATAACGCCTCTCTGGGTACCATTAAGCTGATGGATATTAGATCCCAGTATAAACAGGTACCCATCACAGAGTCAAGGATTTGACTCAGGATACAACTCAAGGTGGGAATGTCAGAGCTAAAGTGACATTTAAAGTTTTGATTACTATGTCTAAGAGATCCATGAAACCAGACCAGATCTCTGGTCTGTAAGCCCTTGCCTAAGGACAGAAAGTTCCTGAAAGGCTGGAGGCTGCTGTTTATGAGAGATAACAAGCCATATGTTTTTTCATTCCCCTAAACAAGTTTGTTTGACCCATCTGCAATAGATGTACTTGACCACATGGGGACAGGAGGTACATAGACAGGAAAGAGTCGGGATATGCGCTTGCCCCTGATTGGACCTGATGGGAAATGCAATGATTCGTGGGTTTTCCTTCTTAAGTCCTTGCCATGCTTGATTCTTGTCCATTTCCTGGGAAATTGGGCATCCACCTGGCCAGTATTTAATTAAAGCTTGCTTCAAATTTGGCTTTAAATTGTGTTAGTTGTCTTATTCTTGATTGGTGGGATTAACAACAGGATACTTGTCCCCACTTAGGTCAATGGGAGTTTTTGCACGACTGAGATACTACCAGAATTATTTTAAGTGTATCAGTGTTATTCTTTTCAAATGGTTATTACCTGGGATCATCCTGCCCGCCTGACAGATTTATGCTTTTCTCAAGGAGAAGGCAAGGGGCTTTAAGGCAGGTGAGGACTTACCATTGGCTGTCACCTTGCGCTGCCTCCTTAAGCTACCATAGAGGCTTTGATATAAGGATGGGCCTAACGGCTGCTGTAGGTCAGGGTTGCCACCTTTGTTCTGGGATAGAGTATAATGGCTGATAATCCCGGTAAACAAACATTTTTAGAATCACAAATTTAGCTTATCTCTAACAGGCCTGGTTAAGATGTTATCATCTCTGAGGTATTTTGGGGGTGGCCTCCCTTAGCCAAATTTTGGTTTACATGATTTAATATCTTCTAAGTAAACCTATTTGTAAAACCTTAATAATCAATTCTATTACTTTTTCTTCTATATCACGCTCACCTCTCCAGTTCCTTTGATAACCCTTATCCTCCATGCTAACCTCTCAGTCTCTTTTCTGCTGTAATATTCCATATGTCCTTTTAGCTATGGTTATTGTGTGTATGTGTTGCACAAGGCTTCTATCAGTGTCATCCTCAACCCTCCCCCATCTTATGCTTTGAAATAGGATCTCTCTGAACCTGGAACTCAAAAATTTGACTTGGTTTGTAGGACAATGAGCTCCATGATCATCCGGCCTCCACTCCCCCACAACACTAGAGTTAGATGTGTGCTGCAACTTCGGGTTCTTTACTTGAGTACTGAGATTTGAACTCAGATCTTGGTACCTGTGCAATAAGCACTGTATATAAACCACCTCACCAGCTTTTTTTTTTTTTCAAAATTCTGTGATTTTGGCATAGCTAGGGAACTTTATATTTCCTCCTTGGGACTATTTGATTCTCCTTGGTTCCAACACAGAGGTGGATTGCCCCTCTTCAAATCCCCAGCTTCACCAAGGACCAGCTGTGTGGCTATTATTAGACAGTTACCTAATCTGGTTATGCAGTTTCTCAGCCACCGCAGTGTGGGAAGGTTTGAGACAGTCCATCCAGTAGTCAGATGTCATGATGGCAGCAGGTGCTCAATTGACAGGAGCATGAAAACAACAAAATCAGCAGAAATGTCCATGAATCAGGAGCCAGCAAAGCAATACAGTTCGGAGTCAGAGAGGAGAGAGGAACTTGGAAGATGGGGCGTTGCTTTCTTACACTCAGCATAGGTGGAAAGGACATAGCAAAGCAGACTCATCGGATAACCTATTGGCTTTAAAAAAGATACCCATAACTTGGTCACACCATCAACACACCAGATTTTTCGGCTACAGAACCCCAAACTTTCCAACCCCTCCTTTAAAAATAAATCTAAGCCTTTAGTTATCTGGCACAAGATAGGCCATGTGAAAGGTGCAGTCCCTCCCTCCGGCTCTTCCGCAATTCATGGGCTTCCTTTTTCCCCTTCCTGAGTGAAAGGGCATTTAGAGAACATCAGGGGATAAATGCTGTGGTCTCCGGCAGTCCCAGACACCAGAGCACAGTGGTGACCATGGGTGACTCCACAGAGGCCAGGATGCAGCAGCTGGGTTCTGTGGGTGAGGCCGGGCTGGGGTTGTGGGAGCACGGTGAGGGAAACCAGTGGGGGCAGCTCGGAGTTGAGCCTGCCCAGGCGCTGACTGGTGCTCTGTTCCCTCAGAGGACGAAGAGTGGATGGTCAGTGACACCGGGTGTTCTAACAAAAGCTCCAGACTACGACCACATTCTGGAACCAAGAGTTTAGCAGGTCCGGCCGGGTGAGGGGCTGAGGAAGAGTGGACAGTCTTCCCCAGAGTGGGTCTTAAAGAGAGGAAGTCTTTAAGTCTTTAAGTCTTTAACTCTAAACTTGTTTCCTGGGGAGAGAGAGGCTGGAGCAGGGAATCATGGGCCACCGGGAAGGCTGGGGTAGGCAGTTATGGGAAGAGAGGCCAGGGAAGATAGTCATGGGCCATGGGGCAATAGAGGCTAGGACAAGGAAACTTGGGCCATGGTAAAGTGGAAGTTGGGAACTGAGGGTCCTGGGAAGATGGACGGTACACCAAGAAATTAAGGGTCTTAGGGAAGTGGAACCTGAGGTAGGGAATCCGGGCTTTGGAGAGGTGGCGTAGGGAGCAGAAAATCACAGGCTATGAGGAGATTGAGGGCAGGGAATGAAATTATGGGCCATGTGGAGGTAGAATCTGAGAGTTGGATTCATGGGCTGGGGGAGGAGGATGCTGGTCACCTGTCCTGGAATCAACATAAGGAAGGAACTTTATCATACTTAAAAGTCCACTTTTTCTCTCGCAGGACGCCTGAGACATGGCCGGATCCCCTTGGTCCTGCACTTGCTCTCCTTCCTGTTCTTGGCTGGGCTCCTGCTGGTCATTCTTGTCAAAGGTCAGGCACAATGGAGGCCTCACCTCTCTGACCCTGCTCTTCAGCTAGAGCCTTCCTGGGGTCTAGGAGGGAAGTGGGGAATGGAAGCGGATGGCTTGTCCTCTAAGGATGCCCCTATCTCTAGTGTAGGACAGAATGAGAAAAGAGACAAGGGTGGGTCCTAGGTCCTCGATCCATTTCTCCATATGATTCCGCTTTCTCTGAGTGGTAGGTTTTCTGGTCTTTGATCAGGATTAAAGAAGACATTAGTGAGAAACTGCCCTAGACTCTGGGGTGCTGATGTGTGCCTATAGTCCCAGCTGCTGGGGAAGCTGAGGCACAATGATCATTTGTGCCAAAGAATATGAGAGAAGTCTGGGCAACAAAATAAGACATTTAAAAATGGCACACAAGAGGCATTTACTGATGAAAATTTTTTTCCCTCCTCAGTTTCCAAGACCCTAAATACCCAGGGGCAAGAGGAATCTAAGCTTGAAGAGATTGCCCAGGAACTGGACCAGCTGAAAGACCAACTCTGTGAGTGACCTCAAAACAGAAGTGCCGGCGCTTCGGGAGGGCTCCGTAGGAAAGGAGTCCATTTTCTTAAATTATCAGATCCCTTTGAACCTCAGTTTTCTCCTCTGTGAATTGAGACCACAGGATAACAATAAAAAAATGATACTTGATATTTACAGGGGTTATACACACAATAGGAACTCAGTATCCACAGGGGGTGTGTACACAGTCAACATTCAGTGTTCATAAGGGTTGTGTACATAGTAGGTATTCAATGTGCCCAGAGGACATGCCTGTGCTTGGCTTATAATACATACAGAGGGTGCACACACAGCAGGCACTCCCTGGTCTCTGGGGTTATGTACACATTTAATGCCCACAGGGGGTGTGCACATAGTAGGTACTCAAACTATTCTCTTGGTCTCTATTCTGATTGCTAAGCCTCAATTTCTCCCAGTCTGCAACATAATACTTGGGACTCCCAGGGTTACGGTGTGGAGGGGGTTTAAAGAAGGGGGTGGTTCCCTAGGATGCTCTGCCACTCTGAAGGGCCTGAAGGTTGAACAGACAAAGAACTGGGCATCCAAGGGTGGGTTCATTGTGACCTGCCCTCTTCCTAGGACTAAACACTTCTGGGTGTTCAGTTTCCAAGTCTTTTTTGTTTTGTTTTGTTATATTTTGTTTTGTTTTTTGAGACAGGGTTTCTCTGTAGTTTTGGTGCCTGTCCAGGAACTAGCTCTAGTAGACCAGGCTGGCCTTGAACTCACAGAGGTCCTCCTGCCTCTGCCTCCCGAGTGCTGGGATTAAAGGCGTGCACCACCACCGCCCAGCAGTTTCCAAGTCTTCAAAGGAGATTAAGGAAGACATGAATCAGAAACTGTCCTAGGTGCTGGACTGGCAGCACCTACCTGCAGTCTGAGCTACAGGGAAGCTGAGAGAGGGGTGGTCATTTCTCCACATGAGTTTGAGAGAGGCACTGACACCAAGTGAGACTTACCTACAAAATAAAATGACGCCTGGCTGGCTCAGTAGGTTAGCAGATAAAAGTGCCTGCTTCCAAGACTGATGACCTAAATTCAATCCCTCGAATTTGCATAGTATGAGAGAACTGACTCCTACAAGTTGTCCTCTGACCTACTCTCTCTCTCTCTCTCTCTCTCTCTCTCTCTCTCTCTCTCTCTCTCTCTCTCATACACACACACACACACACACACACACACACACACACACACACACACACATTCAAATGCTTTTTAAAATAGCACAATGAACCTTCCTGGACCTGGAGGGAGGGGGGAGGAACCTGAACTTCCCACAGGGCAGGAAACCCTGACTGCTCTTAGGGATGGAGAGGGAGGAGGAGAGGGAGTGGGGGAAGTGGGAGGGTGTTGGGAGGAGGGGCGGAAATGGAAACTTTTATAAATTAATAAACTTTTATAAAAAAAATAGCACAATGACCCTGGAGACCCAGTGCAGGTCATGGCACACAGTAGGTATTTACAGTAGCAGTTTTTTCTTGGCACAGCATCCAAGATCCCCAGCTCTCAGGGGCAGAACGAGTCCATGCAGGAGAAGATTTCCGAGCAACTGACACAGCTGCAGACTGAACTCCGTGAGTGAGAAAGCAGATATCCAAGGCCTTGGGTCTCTGTAGGGGGTCAATTTTCTTGAGCTTCAGACCTCTCTGAGCCTCAGTTTTCTCATCTGTGAAGGGAAACCACAGAGTAACAAGGATGGCATTTGCTGTTTTCAGGGACTGTGCACACAGTAGGCACTTGAGTTTGTAGGAGTTATACACAGGGTAGGCACTCAATGCTCACAAGCGCCATGCGTACATCAGGCTCTTAATGTTCAGAGGTTCTTAATATTCGTATGCACAGTGTGAACTCAATCCCTTGGTGTCTCTTCTGAGTCTATTCCTTCTAGTCAGAGGAGATGGATGGGGACTTCTGGGCTTTCCTGGGACTGGGGAGGGATTTAGGAAGCAGAAAAGGGAATAGTGACTCAGGGTGCTGTGTCAAGAGAAGAGCTTCACTCTGAAGGGCCTGAAGGTTGAGCAGACAAAGAATATGGGTGTCCAAGTGTGGGTTCATCGTGACCCACTCCCTCCCTGGGACTAGACACTCTAGGTATTCAGTTTCTCAGTCTCCGATGGAGATTAAAGAAGACATCAATCAGAATCCATACCAGAAGCTGAGACAGTGGCCTATGCCTGCATCCTAGTCATTAGGGAATTGGAAAAGGAATGCTCATTTGTGCCAGGGAATTTGTGACAATCTGTTACACAGTGGGGTCCATAAAACAAAAGATCCACAGGGACCCAGTGCAGGTCATGACAAACAGTAGGTATTTAATAATGGCAGTTCTTTATTTTCTTGGCACAGTCTCCAGGATCCCCATCTCCCAGGGGCGGGATGAGTCCTCGCAGATCTCTGAGCAACTGGTGCAGATAAAAGCTGAACTCCGTAAGTGAACAGAAACCAGAGGTTCTAAGGCCTTGGGTTGCTATAGGGGTCAATTTTCTTGAGTCCACAGAGCTCTTTATGCCCCAGTTTTCTCATCTGTGACTCAGGGTCATAAGTGACAACAAGGATGTCACATGATGTTTACAGAGGCAGGCACCCAATAGGCATTTTATGTCAATAGGAAACATACATACACCAGGTACTCGGTGTTCATAAGGACACATAAACTGTTCATACAGTAGGTACTCAATGTTCTGTCCATAAGGGGCATGCACACAGTAAGTGCCAAGTGTTTTAGGGATCATGCACACACTAGGTATTCTATGTTCATGGAAATTTTGGGCACCCACTTGACAGTCAATGTTTTTAGGGACCACACACACAATAAGTACTCATTGTTCACAGTAGACATTTAGTGTTCATAGAGACCATATACAAGGTAGGCTTTCAATGTTTGCAAAGCCTGCATTGGTCAGGTTCTTTGGAAGAACGAACTCTATAGAAAGAATATTTATCAAAAGTCTGAAAATCCAGTAGCCACTCAGTCCACAAGGCTGGATGCCTCAGTGTCCAGTCTGGGACCCTGAAGGATTCCTAGAGAGCCACCGTCCTTCAGGTCACAATGAAAGACTGAAAGGAGCAGGGATTAACATCAGCAAAACACCAGAGATGACAACAGATAGATGGGAAGATGGACAGACAGCAGCAGCCCTGCTTTTCCCTTGGCTTCTATATGTCTGAACCAGCATTGGAAGGTGCTGCCCACTAGGTACAGGTCTTTCCTGTCCTGTTCCTCTTTCCTGGAAATACCCTCACCTCTCTGTCCCAAGCTGTGTCTCTTGGTTCATTCCATATTCAATCACATTCACATCAGCTGTGCCATGAACACAGTAGGATCACCATCTTCACTGAATTTGTGCACACAGTAGGCAGTCAGTGATCACAGGGACTGTGAAGAGTCATCACACAATATTCATGAAGCACACAGTAGGCAGTCAGTTAACCCAGTCTACTGGCCTCTGTTCTGAGCTCTAGGCCTCTACTTCTCACCATCTAGAAGAAAAAGGCCAAGAGTATTAGGTGTCCTAAGCTTCACCTGAGAGGAGCTCCCGACATTGGGTTGTGGCACATGCCTAAAGTCCAAGCTTCACGGGGAAGCTGAGAGATGGTGTATCCTTATGCCCAGGACTTTGAGAGGTTTTGGCCACAGAGGGAGATTCATCTCAAGAGAGAAATGGCATAATGTCCCTGGGGACCCAGCTCAAGTCGATGCACACCGTAGTTGTTTAATAACTGCAGCTCCCCCTCTTTTTTCCTGGCCCAGTTTCCAGTATCCTTAACATCCAGGTCCAGAACCAGTCTAAGCAGGAAAAGATCTACCAGCAACTGGTGCAGATGAAGGCTGACCTCTGTGAGTGAACAGAGACCAGAGGCCTCGGGGCCTCGGGTGATCTTTACTGTGGGTCAATTTGCTTGAGTCCTCAGACATCTTCGAACCTCAGTTCCATCCTCTGAATTAGCACTTGGTATTTACAGGGTATTTACATGCAAACAACAAGCACTAAATGGTCACAGGAACCATTTACAAAGCAGGCACTCAGTGTTCACAGGGGCGTGCACACAGTGGACACTGAGTGTTCATAGCAATTGTGCACGCTGCGGGCACCCAGTGCTCACAAAGGCCATGAGCCCATCTCCTGGCCTTAGTTCTTAGCTCTAAGTCCCTACTTCTTCCAGTCTGGTGGAAGTGGAACTAGGACTCCTGGATTCCCCTAGAGTTGCAAAGGAGCAAAGAAAGTGGAAAGGGAATGGTTCACCAACATGCTGTGTCAAGGGAGGACCCTGTCTCTGGAGAGCCTGAAGGCTAAGCAGGCACAGGAACACAGGCATCCAGGTGTGAGTCCATCCTAACCCACTTCCCCAACAGTCCGCCTGTGTCGCCCCTGCCCCTGGGACTGGACATTCCTCCTAGGAAACTGTTACTTCGTCTCCAAGTACCAGCTGAATTGGAACAGTGCTGTCAAGGCTTGCCAAGAAGTGGAGGCTCAACTGGTCATCATCCAAAGTGATGAAGAGCAGGTATATCTGGTGGGATGCCAGCCTGATTTGGTCTCAGCACCTGGCTCCTGATCACCTGGGATTAGGACAATTTGCCACAGTTATGTGAGGGAGGAAAAGAGGAGTAAAAATGAGGGGATCCCAAGCCCTCGGCTTAGAATCATGTGCTGAACATTTGCGAGTGTTTGGGGGTTTCCTGAAATGCAGGAGATATCAGCTCTGTGCTGGTCAGTATTTAGCCACCTGCTCTCTGAGAGACAAAAGTCTTGGTGTGCAGCCTGATACGGTAGCTCAGGAGAGAACTAACCCCCACAAGTTGTCCCTTGACCTCTATATACATGCTATGGCTTGCATACCCGCATATACATATGCACACACACACATATCGGCAACACATACATACATAGACACACAACTCTCACACACAAAAATGTGCTTGCCAATTCCCCAGGTGTAAATATTCTCATCATGTGAAATATCAAATTTATAATGGGAGGTCACCGAAGAACAGAAAAATAAGGGGTATCCATCTTAAGCAACTATGAATTAGTATAACCTGCTCCCAGCCCATTAAAGGCAGTCATAAGGAAATTCTGTAGAGTTACCCAAAATTCTTAAGAGAGATTGTGCAACATTAGCAGGTGTGTGTGTGGAGAGACCATCTGTGTACTTCCTGGAACTCACAGAGATTCTGTGGAGTTCTGAGATTAGTGTGTGCATCTATGCCAAGCCAGCTGTGCCCGAGTGCATGTGCCCATAGTCTCCAGATATGAAAATAGCTGATATCATCTAGGCACACATGAGTGCTCATGGCCTGATCGAGAGGAAAGGGAAAGATCAGATTGCAAGTAGAACTTCCATCAAGAATGTGGGGAGGCACACACTTAAAGTGGCAGGAGAGAGGGAGATACTCCCTACTCTCCTCTTCTCCTCTAGAACTTCCTGCAGCTGACTTCCAAAGCTAAAGGAGCAACCTGGATGGGGCTGTCGGACCTGAAGAAGGAAGGCTCGTGGCTCTGGGTGAATAACTCACCTCTATCATCCAGGTACAGCCAGAAAAAGGAAACAGCGTGTATAGTGGAATGCAAACAGGTCTTTGATGCTCTGACTTGAGCTGTCTTTGGGGTTCGCCTCCCTCTTCCTGGTCCCTTAGGAATAAGAACTACCCACATTTGCTGATGGAAGGAGGTCTTCCTACCCATGAACAGACAGAATAGCAGCAAATCCCACCATCAAAGCAAGAGACGTTTCCCCCGAGGGGTGTGGATGCTAATGTAGGGTATTAATAGAAAATACAAAATAAAATAAGGCCACCATTGAGGGGACTATTACCATGGGAAGATGGCATGTTGGGTTGGATAGATAAATGTGCTTATACAATAGCATGATGAACCCATGGGTTCGATCCCCAGCACTACATAATCTAGTGTGATAATCCATGCCTGTAATCCTAGTACTTGGGAGGTAATGGGAGAAGGATTGGAAGTTCAATATTATCTTCTTTTACATACTGAGTTCTGAGTCAGCCTGGGCTACATGAGACCCTGTCTCAAAAAGTCTGTGAAAAGGAAAAGTAAAAAGGAAGGAAGGGGAAAGAAGGAAAAAGAGGGTACAGGAGGAAATGGAAGGGGAGGAGAAGGACAAAGATATCTTAAATATAGTTTATAAAGATGCTCCCAGATCCCACAGCATGGCACAGAGATCATGGGGAAGAACCACAATCAGTGAGAATATAAGGGAAGGACAAGCAGTGGAAAGAGCTTTTACTTTATTTCCATTCAGGGGAACAGGAGAGGCGGGGTTAGTATCTATTAGTTTGACATTTCAGGGTCCTGACTCATAGCTGTCCAGTGCTTGGCATGGGGGCAGGTGAGTTGTATTCCAGAATGCAAGAACCAAGTAAGAAAGGTGGAGTCCAGATTGGTTGGTTTACATCTGAAAATCACACTCTAAGTATAGGACATAGCCAGAGTCAGAATCCAAGACCATCTACTCAGGTATGTCCCTGGATTCAGAACAAGGCCCATCCACCATGTGCATTCTAGGGGGATGTGAGATATTGAGTTCCAGGAAGCTAAGAACATGGTTCGCAGCATGCCACTGGAGCAAACTAATGTTTTGTTGACTGACTCTCCAGATTCCAGAAGTATTGGAATAGAGGGGAGCCCAACAATATTGGGGAAGAAGACTGTGTGGAATTTGCTGGGGATGGCTGGAATGACTCCAAATGTGAACTCCAAAAGTTCTGGATCTGCAAGAAGTCTGCAAGCCCGTGCACTGCCAGGTGAGGGCCAGCTCATCTCAGCTTCTGCTTTCATGCTGGTCTGCCAGGTGGATAGACATGTCTCACGTTCCTCTCCCTGCCCATTGACCTCAGTATGTTGACAAAAGCATTGGGCTTCTTTTTTATAAAATTATTCATCCTGGTTTCATTTATGTTGCTGTGATAAAATGCTCTGACAAAAAGCACTTTATATTCCATGCTGTCAGGATGACGGGAACTTGAGACAACTGGTCATGTCACATCAACAGTCAGGAACAGACGAAAATGTGTGTGTGCGAATATGCTCGCTCACTCACTTGTGCTCAGCTCAATTTCCCCATTCATTCAATTCAGGACTCGTGCCTAGGGAATGGCACCACCCACAATGGGCTGGATATTCCCACATCTGCTAGCCAGTTAAGACAACCCCCACCTCCCAACACACACATGCTCACAGGCCAACCCAATGTAGGAATACCTCGTTCAGACTCTCTTCCCAGGTGATTCTAGGTTATGTCAGGTTAACAACTAAAGCTAACTGTCACAATGGTACTAGCTCTCTGGCTTTCAGGAGTCACTGGGCTTTGGGCTCATAGTTGTCCTCCACCTTAACACTTCAGTATAGTTACCAGATGCGGGATGCATTCAGAACCTGGGTGTTTGTCACTAATTTGCTCTGTCTTCCTTGACAAGATCAGAGGAGGTGTGTGTGTGTGTGTGTGTGTGTGTGTGTGTGTGTGTGTGTGTGTGTGTTATGTATACACACATATGTGCCGATGCATACGCTTGAAGGTCAGAGGAAGACACTGGTATCCCCAGAGCTCTCCACTTTATTCCTTTGAAACAGAACTTAGAGTTCACGGTTTTTCAGCAAGGCTGGCAACCTGAAAGTCCCGCATCCTCCTATCTCTGGTCACCTCCTAAAATGGGGCCACAGACATAGGTGGCCATACCTCACTTTTTACAAGTTCTAGGGGTGCAAGCTCAGGCCCTCTTGCTTGCACGGCAGCACTCTTGCCCACTGAGCATCTCCCCAGGCCTTGATTCCTTATCAGGTACTCTTGTTTCCTGTTGCTGTAAGGAAACATCCTAACAGAATGCAAGGTGGGTGGGTGGGGGGAATCAGATTCGTTGTCTTACATTTCTGGGTTATAGTTCATCACTACAGGAAAATCATGGCAGGAACTTGAGGCAGCTAGTTACATCACATCCTAAAGCAGAGAGAATAGATGCACAGGTGCCTAGCTTTTTCTACTCTTCTATGGTCGCCCAAACCTAGAGAATGATGCTGTCCATATTAGGAGGGGTTTCTCCTCAATTGGCTTAAGGCATTACCCCCCAGATGTTCCTTCAAGCCCACCCAAAACAGACAATCCCTTGTTAAGGCTCTTCTTCTACATTGTGTCAAGTTGACAATTAGAGCTAATGGTTACAATGTGTCATCTCTGCCTTGTCCCCTGAGGCTTGATCCTATCCCTGTATACTTTCTTTCCATCTGCTCAATTTTCATCAACCTGCCTGAAACCCTTTGGCTGGGAGCCTTCCCTGGTCTCTGAAGCTCATCATGCACAGGGAAGCATGAAGCAGATAATGCTCCTGATTCATCCCTAACTTCCAGGCACTAGTATACAAATACATCTGCCTACAAGCTGGAGAAACAGCTCAGCAGTTAAGAGCACTCGTTCTCTCCAGCAGAGTCCAGCTCCCAGCACCCGAATATGATGGCACTTCAGCTCCAGGGGAATCTATCACCCTTATATGGCCTCTTTGGGCATTTGCACTCACACGGGGTGCCCATGCCACTGCATACGCATGTGCACAGGCATGAGAGCGTGCGTGCCTGTGTGCACGCGCGCGCACACACACACACACAAATAACAATTAACTGAAGTATTAAAGACACCAGCTCTCTCCACTCTTTAGAGATACCATGGTGATTACTGGGAGGATCTCCTAGAATTTTCCTCAAAGACGAATGTGTTTCTCCTGCTGCTAGACATTCTGTTGAAAGCAGCTGTTACCTGTCCATCTGTTAATGCCTAGCTGCCTTCTTCAGCATGACATTCCCCACCTGGGACAGCTCGGGTGTGTGAGACAGTGCTGTAGTCTTTTTAGCATCATAGTTCCTCTTTTTTATTTTTAACACATGTGTTAGCATTACTCTTTCCATGTGTTATCTTGGATGTACTTTTCTTTCTCGTCAGTTCCAAGTAGCCCTTCTGGTATCATGCCTGGGGCTGGCTTGTGTGAGACCATGGACCTCCATCTTTAAGATGCGCTAAAGTCCTTCATCCGACGATGGATGGAGATAGAGACGAAGACCCACATTGGAGCACTGCAAGTCAGGACCGCGAAGGGTGCGTTCACCCACAGTTACAAGGGGACTGATCGAATGAGAGCTCACCAAGGCCAGCTGGACTGAGACTGAACAAGCATTTGATCAAACCGGATTCTCTGAATGTGGCTGACATGGGGGCTGACTGAGAAGCCATTGACAATGGCACTGGCTCTTGTTGCGTCTGCATGGACTGGCTTTTTGGGATCCTGGCCTGTTTGGATGCTCACCTTCCTGGACCCAGAGGGAGGGGGTAGGAACTTGGATTCCCCACAGGACAGGAAACCCTGACTGCTCTTGGGAATGGTGAGGGAGGAGGAGAGGGAGTGGGGGGAGTGGGAGGGTATTGGGAGGAGGGGAGGAAGTGGAAAGAGTGTTTTCGGATACTTGAATAAACAAAACAAAACAAAACAAAAAAGATGCGCTAAAGTCTCACAGCCTGAGGAAAGCAGGCCGTTAACCCTCCTAAAGCTCTCCAGCTCTGCTGGGAAGATGGAAACTCCAAGTCTCAAAGCGAAGAAGCGATCCCAAATCAAAGGAGACCTAGTCGTGCCTTAACTGAAGCAGGGGTGGGTGCCCTGGGGTATCCCTAAAGTCTTTGGAACTGGCAGAGCCTATAAACAAAGTCCTTCCCTATCTCTGCAGCCCTGAACTTGAGTAATGACCAGACTTCTGATACCAATAAACCATCTATTCGCCATTCCCTGAAAAATATCCAAACTTTTTCATATACTGTATTTTAATCGTGTTTCTCCTCCCAGAATCTCTCCACTTTCCTACCCCCCTCCCAACTTTATAGTCTCTCACTCTCATTCTCACTCTCTGCCTGCTGAGGGCCTTAACACATATCCTCGGTAGCTCTGCCCCCACTGACTTACACTTTCATGCTTTCCTGACATCTGACTCACTGTGGTTCCTGCTGACTTGAATGTTCTGGCGGAATCACCATACTCCTGTTCCTGTAATGCCTGCTGCAGATGGACCCATTTTACCCTCTGTGTGGGAGCACATGATCTGCTTTCCAGTTTTGCACAGCCAGATTATATGACAGGCCCACAGTCACACAGCTATTTGATGGCGATCTGGCATTTGAACATAGGTGATCTGACTCTACAGTCCTCAGTGTAAGCCAAGGAAAATAAAATGGTCCCAAAGGGCAGAAATTTCCCAAAGGTCAACACTTACTGAGTGAAAAAAGGTTACATATTTTTGCTGTTGTTCTCACAAACTGGAACAGTCTTCATAGGTAGCAAAGAAATCCATGGAACCTGGGAGTTCATTTTCTCCTTTCACTATGTGGGATCTGGGGGTCAGATTCAGGCCAGTAAGATTAGAAGCGAGTGCCTTTATCCAATGACCATTTAGCTGACCTATTTCACTTTATTTTTGAGACAGGTTGTTACTGAGCCTTGAACTCACTGATTCAGTTAGATTGGCTGTCCAGTGAGCCCGAAGGATCCTCATGTTTCTGTCTCCCCAGTATTGGAATTATAGATGTAATCTTGCCATGCCTGGATTTTTACCCGGGGGTCCAAACTCCATTCGTCATGCTGTGTGGCAAGCACAGTGACTAAGCCATCTTCCACGTCCCTGATCTTTGCTAATTTGAAATGGAGATGACTTTAATGAGGAGGACAGAGACTGACCTGGTGGTTGAAGTTTTAAAAGACTTCAATATGTTCTCTTCTTCCCAAGGATTGAACTCGGGTTGTCAGGCTTGGTAGTGTGTGCCTGAGCCACCTTTCTGACCCACCACTCCTATTTCCATGTCCCATACCTGGGACTGAATTTTGTTTAGCAACTGATGACTTCTGAGAACACCATTACATCCCTATGCTGGATATTCCCCTTCAAACTCATTCTGTATAATGTTTTTAATCAGCTTACAAACCTTTACAATTACATATAGCATTTCCATCCTCCCTTTGCTTAGGCTAAACCTCACCACCCCTACTAACCTCCCTACTCCTCCACTTTCACCCTTATGTGAACCTCCCTACCACCGATACCCTCTCCGCACACTTTAATGTGGAGTTCTACTAATCCCCATCCTTTAGTGCCCTTTCCCCACCCAATGGCTCCTTCCTATCCTCCTGGTCTTTACAGGCACAAGTTGAACACAGACATCTAAAAACTCAAGCTAAGATCTGCGTATAAGAAGCAAAATGTGCTGTCTGTCTTCCTGGAGCTGGATCACCTTATTCAGTACACTATCTTCCAATTCCATCCATTTACCTGTGAATTTCCTAATTACAGTGTTCTCTACAAATGACACAAACGCCACTGTGTATTTTCATTGTATTTGACTTACCTATGCATCAGTTGATGAACATCTAAGCTGATTCTGCTTCGTGGCTTTTGTGAACAGAGCAGCAATGAACAGGGATGCATAGTATCTCTGCGTTAGGAGACACAGAGCCCTTTGGGTACAAGCCCAGCAATGGTATGGCTGGGCTATATGGTAGCTCTACGGTCAGCTGTTTGAGGACCCTCCCTACTGCCTTCAATAGTGGTTGCACCAGTTTGCATTCCCACCAGCAGTGACTAAGTCTTCCTTCCCTCTATCCCCATCAGTACTTCTCTTGTCATTTATTTTCTTGATTTTTGCAGCTCTGACTGAGGTAAGACAGGATCTCAGAGTGGTTTTAATTTGCATTTCCCTCGTGGGCAAAGAAATGAGACATTTTCTAAATTGTTAATTTGTCTTTGTTTTTGTTTGTTTGTTTTGGGAGTTCTGTTTGTTTCTTAAGACAGTTTAGTTCTATAGCTCATTTTTATTAGTTTGTTTTCTTAAGGTTTATTTTAATTCTTTGTATATTCTGGATATTAATCTGTAGAATGTGTATAGCTGGTGAAGATTTTGTTTCCTGTAATCTGCTAGTTCATTCTGTAATAGCTTCCTAAGATATATTGAAACTTTTGAATTTCATGAAGTCTCATTTTGCAGTTGTTGGCCTAATTTCCTGACCTACGTGAGTCCTGGTATATAGGTATACATGTACCCCTCCCTATTCCTGTGACCTACCTGAGTCCTGGTATATAGGTATACATGTACCCCTCCCTATTCCTGTGACCTACCTGAGTCCTGGTATATAGATATAGGTATATCTCTCCCTATACCCGTGTTCTTAAGAGCACTCTCTACTTTTCCCTTGGGAAGTTTTAGAGTTTCAGGTCTTTTGCTGAGGCTCATGGTTCATTTGAAATTTGGTTTTGTGTAAATGAGAAATAGGGACTTAGTTTCCTTCTTCTACATGTGCATACCGAGTTTAACTGGTACCATTTGATGAAGAAGCTGTCGCTTGTCCAATACATGTTGCTGGCCTTTTGTCAAGAACTCAAATGGCTGTAGGAGTGTGGAATTATAGCTCGGTCCTCTATTCTATTGCATTGATCTGTTTGTGTGCGTGTGCCAGTACCTCAGTGTTTTTATTACCATGACTGGGGCAGCAGTTACTGAGACCCCATCTCTAAGATCCCTATTGACAAGCTCTGTAATTTTTCCCAGCTATGACGGTGGTTGTGGCTTTATAAGTTGCAGTGTCTGTGACCAGTCCCTTAAAACTGTTGAAAATCATATTTAGGAGGTAGTTTGACTATATGACCATTTAGCAAAACAACAATAGGAGATTTTCCCTAGGGTCTATGACCTCCCTAGGTCTGGATTTTTAGCAAGATTTACAGTACCTTCCTGAAGAGGAGGCCTTAATACAGTAAGAAATAGTTGGTTACTCCCATAACAGTCATGCAGTTCTTACACCAGCGGGCATATCTTTTAAAAAGAAGATACTTATTTTATTTTTAATTGTGTATACGTTGGGGTTTGTACATGTGAGTTCAGGTGCTGTGGTGGTCACAAGTGTCAGATCCCTTGGAGCTGGAGTTCCAGGCAATTGTGAGCTGCCTGGCATAGGAGATGAATTCTCTTATGAATCCTCTGAAAGAACAGTATACGTTCTTAACCACCGAGCATCTCTCTAGTCCCAAGACATAGCTACCTTTGAAAAGCTAACATTGACACATTTGACAGTATTATCACATTTTACCATGTAGAAGATCAACATCAGAGGATCCTGAGTCAAAGGTACATGAGAAATCTGCATTTTACCTTGGCATAGTGCTATGAACCTGTAACTGGTACAAAATGGGAACTACGGTTCTCAGAAGGAAAAAAAGGCTGCATACAAAGCTAGAATGTTTAGATTTAACCATAACTTGACAAACCTAGAAGCACATAGGAAGAGAATCTCAACAAGACATTGTCTACATGGCATTGGTCTGTGGGTTTGTCTGTGGGAGATTGTCTATTAAAGTAATTGATATGGAAAAACCCAGTTTTCTGTGGGTGGCACACTCCCTAGTCAGGAATCCTACCCTCTATAAGACTGTGAAAACTGAGCTGAGTACAGACAGGCAATCCAGCAGAATTTATTCACCTCCCCTCTTGACCATGGATGTGATGTGACAGTTGTCTCGAGCCCCTGCACAGTGAGTTCCTTGCAATAATGAACCATAACCTGGAAGTGTAAGATGAGACTAACCCTTTCTCCCCTAAACTGCTTTTTGTCCAGGTCTTTTTTATCAGAACGACAGAATCAAATCTAGAACAAATAATAAATAACTGAGCTTCAAAATTATGGAGCGTTAAAATGTTACAGACTAGAGCCAAAAAAAACACTGAACCATGTTTAGACTCTCTGAAAACCATTGTTGCCCACCTCTGTATCCGATCTGCCAGCCTTACAGCTACCAAGGCTTTTAAAGCACATTCTTAGAAGACCTCTAGCTTCCTCCAGTCCAAGAGCTAAGAGCAACACTGGATAACTTCTTAAATTTGTAGTGGAGGTTTCCCTGTTTCAGTTGGAGCCCACCTACCTGTGGTTCCCTACCTCATCTTTGTTCTACAACCAATAAAATCTCATGTGGCATTTCTACAGTAGAACGTGGTATTTAGGACAACCTGAATGTGTGCTCCTGGGACCTGGCCACTCACATTTGACTCCAGATAGTTTATTCTAGATTTCATTCCCTTCAAAGTGAGAGCTATGTTTTTGAGTCAATAAAAGTTAGCATAAAATTCTAAGTTTATAAAATAAATACAAGACCAGAAGCTACACTCACTGATCATGGTTAATGTGTAGGTTTTCTGATGCTGAGATTATCTCACACAGATAGTACAGTGTAGAGGCTTTCATGCCCACCTAGACACATACACTACACCAGTCCAATCAAAATGTCAAATACTCCCATAACATTGAAGTCTTTTTAAACCTCAACCACTGCGTCAGTCTCTGTCCTACCCATTAAAGTCATCTCCATTTCAAATTAATAGCAAAGATCGGGGACGGGGAAGATGGCTTAGTCACTGTGCTTGCCACACAGCATGATGAACGGAGTTTGGACCCAAAAGTAAAAACCCAGGCATGGCAAGATTACATCTATAATTCCAATACTGGGGAGACAGAAACAGGAGGATCCTTGGGGCTCACTGGACAGCCAATCTAACTGAATCAGTGAGTTCAAGGCTCAGTAACAACCTGTCTCAAAAATAAAGTGAAATGGGTCAGCTAAATAGTCATTGGATAAAGGCACTTGCCTCTAATCCTACTGACCTGAATCTGACCCCCAGATCCCACATAGTGAAAGGAGAAAATGAACTCCCAGGTTCCATGGATTTCTTTGCTACCTATGAAGATTGTTCCAGTTTGTGAGAACAACAATAAAAATAAGTAACGTTTTTCACTCAGTAAGTGTTGGCCATTGGGAAATTTCCGCCCTTTGGGACCATTTTATTTTCCTTGGCTTACACTGAGGACTGTAGAGTCAATCACCTATGTTCAAATGCCAGATCGCCATCAAATAGCTGTGTGACTGTGGGCCTGTCATATAATCTGGCTGTGCAAAACTGGAAAACAGATCATGTACTCCCACACAGAGGGTGAAATGGGTCCATCTGCAGCAGGCATTACAGGAACAGGAGTATGGTGATTCCGCCAGAACATCCAAGTCAGCAGGAACCACAGTGAATCAGATGTCAGGAAAGCATGAAAGTGTAAGTCAGTGGGGGCAGAGCTCCCGGGAATGTGGGTTAAGGCTCTCAGCACAAGAGGAAAGGGCATAGCAAAGATGGTCTCTGCAGGCTATTAGCATCGATAAAGGCGCCTCACAATTTGTCACAACATGAATAGAGCAGATCTTTCTGCTACACACCCCAAACTCCCCAAACCTCTCCCTAAAATGTCCTGGGTTATCCAGCACCAGATGTGCTGAGTCAGGGGTGCAGACTCTCCCTCTAGCTCTTCCACACTCACATCCGGTTCCTTTTCCTCTTCCCATCAGAATGTCTAGGAAGCAGGCATCAGGGGACAACAAATACAAGCTGTGCTCTTCGACTGTTCCGGACACGAAGCAAGAGCAGTGACCGTAAATGACACTATAGAACCAAGGGAACAGCAAGTGGGCAGCCCAGGTGAGTATGGGCTGGGACTGTGGGATCTCAGCAAGGGAGTCCTGAGGGGCAGCTCATGGTTGAGCCTGCCCTAGGCTCTGGCTGGCTCTCTGTTCCTCCAGAGGATGAAGAGTGCTTGATCAGTGGCACCAGGCATTCTGCTTTCACCTCTGGATGACAACCAAATTTTGCATTCAAAAGTTTGGCAGCTATAATAATGGTGTTGGGCTGAGGAAAAATAGACACCCCTTTCCAGAAGTGGGTCCTGGGACATTGGAGTTGGGACCTTAAACTTCTCAGTCCTGGGGAGGTAGATGCTGGAGGTGGAATCCTGGGCCATACGGAGGTGGAGGCTGAGAGTCCAGACTCGTGTGCCCTGTAGGAGGATGGTGGCAGTAAGTCTGTCCTGGGGTCAGGCTGAGGCAGGGGCCACTCTGACTCTAACACCACTACCTTCTCTCCTGCAGAGTATCGGAAGCACAGCTGCAAGCCCTTGGTCCTGCAGTTGCTCTCAAACTTCCTGTTCTTGGCTGGGCTTCTGCTGATCATTCTTGCCCTTGATGAGTCACAATGTGTGCCTCAGTTCTCTTATCTGGCCCTAGGATCTGTATGAGAAATGTGGGGAACGTGTGTTGGTAACATAACCTTCAGTGGCTTCTAGCAACTTCTCAGAGACACCTCCCTCATCTCTGTTATAAGAGAAGGGAGATGAGAGACAGAGGGAAGAGCTGCAGTTCCATTTTCCTAGTGGTTCGCCCTTCTCTGGCCTTTAAATGTTATTAACCAAAGACTGGAGAGTTGCCTCAGCAGTTAAGAACACTTGTTCTTCTTCCAGAGAACCTGGGTTTGATTCCCAGCATCCACAACATCCACAGCACCCACACAGTGGCTCACAATTATCTATAACTCCAGTTCCAGGGTATCCAGCACCCTGTTCTGGCTACCTTAGGCACCAGACAAGCACCTGATATATATATACATACACACATGCAGGTGAAACACTCATACACATAGAATAAAAAATAAATCAAAAAATTGTTTAAAGACATCGGGAAGAAAGTGTTCAAGACACGGGTGGAAACATGTGCCTGAAATCTTAACTACTTGTGAAACGGGGATAGGATGAGGATGTGTACCCAGGAGAAATCACTGACAACATGGGACTCTTCTTTTAAAAGTGACACAACACCCCAAGGGTCCCAGAGCAGGCCATGACAAAAAGCAGGATTTAATAACTGCATGGATTTTTCTTTCTTTCTTTCTTGGCTAAGTCTCAAAGGTCCCCAGCTCCCAGAGTCAGGACAAAACCTACCAGGAGCTCACGCAGCTGAAGACTGAAGTACACGGTGAGTAACCAGAAACAAGGGATCCACTGCTTCAGGTCTCCACAGGAGAGGAGCCAATCTCCTTTCATCCTCAGACCTCTTTGAGCCTCAGTTTCCTTCTCTGTGAATTGAGATCATAATAAAACATGGAGAATGGAGCTTGGTATTTACAGAGCCATGCACATAGTAGGCACTCAATGTTCAAAGGAATTCTGTGCAGAGTAGGACCATGTTCCCAGGAGCCATTCATGCATCAGGCATTCAATGTTCAGGGGTTGTGTACACAGCAGGCATACAGTGTTCACAGGGATTATCCATGCAGAAAGCACTGTCTGCACAGGAGTCTTGCACAGGGCCGTTCAGTGTTAACAAGGGCCAGCCATATACATCTTAGGTTCTGTAAGTTCACAGAAATTGTGCACACAGTGCACTCAGTCAAGCTGGTCCTGGCCTCTGTTCTGAACCCCAGGCCTCTATTTCTCCATGTCTGGAGAAGATGGGCTCAGGACTTCTAGATTCTTCTGGGTGGAGAAGAGAATAAGGAACACAGAGGGGACAGGTTCCCTGGAGTGCTGTGGTGAGAAAGGGCCCTGGCTCTGGAGACCTCAAAGGCTGAAGAGAAATGGGAACACAGGCTTCTAAGTATGTCCTTCTGGTGCGTTTCTCCCAGAAGATGGCTTGTGTCAACCCTGCCAAAGGGACTGTGTGTTTTTCCATGGAAACTGTTATGTCTTCCCCAAGTCCCAGTGAAGCTGGCACAACTCCATCACTGCCTGCCAGGAAGTAGGGGTCCAAATGGTCATCATAGAGATGACGGGGAGCAGGTCCACTGGTGGGGCACCACCCTTGTCTGGAACACACATCTGGCTGTGGTCACCTGAGATTGAGGTCATTTGCCAGACCAAACTATGAGTAAGATGCTGTTTTTCCTACTTGAATAGAGAAGGGTAGGAATGAGGGGTCCCACATACTCTCTGAGACTTGAACAATTCTGAATGCTTCATAGATCGCCTGAAGTGCAATTGCTTTCCTATGTGGCGGGCAGTATTAAATACCTTCCTCACCAAGAGATAGGTGACCTGCTAGAGTAGAGACTAGGGAAATGCCTGTCAGGAACGTGATTGCCTTGAAAACAGAGGACTTGAGTTTGAAAACACGTTATGAAAGCTGGTCTTGGGGTTTGGGGCAACGTCTCACGGAAGAAGAGTACTTGCTGCTTAGGCGTGAAGACCTGACTTAGGTGCCTCAGCATCCATGGGTATAAAAAACCAACGAGCATGGTCACATGTGCCTAGAAGCCCAATATTGGGCATGAGGCCTGCAGACAGGAGGGTCCCTGGGGTTTGCTGACTGTTAGCCTAGCTCCAAGGCCAGTAAGAAATCCTCATTCAAGAGGACTAAGCGGAAAAGAATACAGCAGGATGCCTAGTATCTTCCTGTGGCTCTGCATGCGCTCTCACAGTTGCAAACACCTGCACACACATATGCACATATACCACACACAGACACACACACACACACACACACTCACACACACACACAGCAGGTATCATGCCCACATTTAAAAATTATATGCTGTTTTATTATTTGATTTTTATGCATGCACACAATGCATTTTGAAGCTATTCACACACGCCCACTTCTCTCTTTAACTCCTACTGAATCCATCTCTCATCCCCTTCCAATGTCACGCCCCCTCCCTTTTTCTGGATCCCACTGAGTACAATTATGTTGCTACTCATGGGTGTGGGGCCATCTGCTAGAGCTTGGCCAGCCTATCGGTGTTAAAGAAAACTGACTTTCCCTCCTCCCCAAAGCCATCGACTATCCTAGTACCTCATAAACAGCCCCCTCTCCATACCGCAATGTTAACAAGCTCAATCTTGTGCAAGCAACCATAACTGCTCTGAGTTCATGAGTGCAGCAGTCCAGCTGTGTCCAGATGTCCTCCTCCAGCCTCTGGCTCATACAGTCTTTCTGCCCCCTCTTCCATGATGCTCCCAGAGCCTTGACGGTAGGTACCATACAGATGTCCCATTTGAAGGTTCACACTCCACAGACACTTACTCCCTGCACAGTGTTGGAATAAAGGGGAGCCCAACAATGTCGAGGATGAAGATGGCACAGAGATCTCTAGGGATGGCTGGAACGATCTCAAATGTGATGCCCTAAATTTCTGGATCTATAAGAAAGCTTTAACTTCATCATGCACCACCAAACGAAAGCCAGTTCATCTCAGCCTCTGCATCCCAAATCCCAGTATCAGGAGGATGAACTTGACTCGTGTCCGTGTCCCTTCTTCTCGTTTGTTGGCCTTGAGGTGTTAATGAAAGCACCCATGCTTCCTGGTTAGATTCCTCACCCTCTATGGATATGGGCCACTGCTTCCTGCCAATTCTGCTTCCAGGATGGGGAGCGGTTCAGGTTTCCTGTTGCTCAGGTTTCATGGTTGCTCTCTATCTGGGTAACTTAATATTGTTACCAGATATAGGACACATTCAGGACCTTGGAGCTTCCCCTTAATCAACTGTGCCCTCCTTGCAAAGAAAAAAAAATTATAGCATTTTTCATTGTGATGTCACAGCTGCCTTTTCATTGTGATGGCACAGCTGCTGTACTCCCTAAGCCTCGGTGCCATTCCTGCACACTTCCTGTGCATCTGCTCAGTTCCTCCCAACCTCCGCTGAGCCCTTTGACTGGTATCTCACTTCTCTTGCTCTGACAAAACACCTGTCAGAAACAACTTCAGGAGGGAGGGTTATGCTTCGGCTCCCGGTCTGAACGTGCAGCTCCGTCGCAGAGGTGAAGGTGATGGTGCAGGAGAGCAAGGCAGCTCACATTGCAACCACACTCAGAGAGCAGAGGTGAATGTAGGTACTCACTCCCTCTCTGCTTTCTCCTCAGTCTGGGACTACAAATCACGAAATGGTGCTGTCTATATTTGAGATGTGTCTTCCCACCCTAGATAACAAAATCTGGAAGCTCCCTTCCAGAAGGTCATCTCCTCAGGGACTTTTAGATGTTAGCATGTTGAGGAGTAACCAACACAGCAGGGAACTTTCCCTGGTAGGTGTAGCCCATTCTGCAGACTGAGACACCCATCCTTTTCCTTCTGGGAGCTTCCATCCACACAAAGAACTGACCCAGGCTTGCTTGGACCACTGATCAAGCCAAGATGATCACACCCACATGGTTCCTTGGGAGTCCCCAGTACTACTAGATCCCCAGAAGACCACTGTACCTTCAGACTTTCCTCATGCTGGCGGCATTCATTCAAGCACCCCCAAACTTCCTTCCATCTTCCCAGATGTCCACTAAGATGATGGGAATGGCAGACTCAAAGGTGGCTCTGGTGCACTGGGCCTCCCCGCCATCCTGTCCACGATGGCTGTCCATCTCTTACTTTATGCTGTCTTTCTTAATGCAGTTCCTCTCCAGGTTTGACGGACTGTCACTCCTCCTTTAAAGACTCCACTCCTGTTTTCTCAGATATAATGAGCTGTTACTTTCTTAATGGTCCCTCCCTAGAGTGTGATTCATGGCTCCCATCACCATGGGACCCTTCTCTTAATAAAGCTCATCCCTGGAGGGCAACTTTGTGCCAGCTCCTTTCCGAATCAACCCACTCACTGGTCCTCTTTCCGCTGTTGATGGCATTTAGACCGAGTCCGTCTCCTTGCTACTGTGAAAAGTGTAGCAGTAAATATGAATGAGAATGTACTTTATATACACAGTGGAATCTTATTCCACTGTAAGAAATGAAATTTGCAGGATAATGCATGGGTCTGGAAAAGATTAAGGTTACTCAGAAACAGGGACACAAACACTGCATGTTCTCTTGTACATGTGAACCCCAACATTTAATGTGCTCATGTGACTATGAGTGTGGTATAGACTGTGAAACTAGCACTAGGACCAGGAAAGGAGAGAAAGAAGTATGGATGGAGTGTGAGAACTAGAGCATGTGACCTGAAATCAGAGGCCACCAGGGGCAGAAAGCTTCAGAGGAGGGAGCAGGGAAGAAGGAGTGGGAGGGGAAGGGAGTGGGGGAAAGGAGATAGGAGAATCAATAAAACCTAATTGGGTTTCAAAATATATTTGTATGCTATTGCAATGTTTTAATTGTTACTACATTTATTTAGTTTTGGGAGGTCAGAGGACAACTTATGGGAGTTGGTCCTCTCCTTCAACATAGAGGTCTCCGCAATTGAACACAGGTCATCAGGCTTAGTGGCTAGCACCTTTACCCACTGAGCCATCTCGCCTACCCACTAATAATATGTTAATGAATACAGTGATGACTCCGTTCAGCTCCCCAGTCAACAGAAATCACCATGATTTATGGCACCAGCATAGCTTGGTGTCAGAGGGCACAGTTTTCTGGGAAAACTGGGGACATTGCAAGCCCCCATCTTTGTCACTGATGAAGAAGAAATTAAATGGAACTTTGGAGCTAGAGAGAAGGCTCAGTGAAAAAAAAATAAAGTGCTTGCCTCAGAATCGTGAAATTGTAAATTCAGTTCCCAAAACCAGATTTAAAAAAAAAAACAAAAAAAAAAGTCAGGTGTTATAGCATCGGTTTGTAATCCCAGTGCTGAGAAGGTAGAAACCACTAAATTCCTAGGATTCACTAGCTTGTAGCTATGCATAGTCTCTGTCCTGCTGGTCAACTTAGACAGGGTTTTCTTCGCTTGCCTGTTTCCGAAGCCACTTATAAAATAAGGTTTAATATTAATTATGTACTCTTTGGCCTAATTAGCTTCTTATTAACTAACTCTTACATCTTAAAGGAACCCATTTTTATTATTTTATATTTTACCATGAGACTCATAGTTTGTTACCTTACATCTTGCTTTCTTGGTGGTTGCTGGCATCTGCCTGATTTGCCTTCTTTCTCCTGCATTCAGTTTAGTTTTCCCACCTAGCTATATTCAGCCCTGCCATAGGCCAAAGTAGCTTCTTTTTTAATCAATGGTAATAAAACATATTCACAGCATACAGAGGGGAATCCCACATCCCTGGTTGCCTACTTAGTGGGTTCCAGGCCAGTGAGAGAACACTTCTGACTGGAGAGCTAGGACTAAGTCATTATTGTATCTCTCTCTCTCTCTCTCTCTCTCTCTCTCTCTCTCTGTCTCTCTCTCTGTCTCTGTCTCTCTGTCTCTGTCTCTCTGTCTCTGTGTGTGTGTGTGTGTGTGTGCCTCCCCATCCATGAGCATACAGTTAAATATTAGTGAGGGAGAGACGTCTTCTTCACTGGTGTAGCCACTGGTAAGATTTCCCATGCTCTTGTAAATGAACCCTCACCATTGCTTCTTCTGTAAGCAAACCTCAATGAAACTCTTTGGGACGCACACACATGAATGTGCCTGCACACACACACAAATTACCATGAGAGTATAAGGGGGTAATTGGAAAGAGGGAGGGGATGGGCAGGAAGAGGAAAAGAGAAAGTAACAGGTGAATATAATCAAAATACGTTGCAGACCATGTAAGCATTGCAACAGGGATGGAAAGAGATCCTGGCAGTCGGAAGCCAAGGAATGCCACAAAGTCGCTGTAAGCAGAGCAGCTTGCAGCCCTGCTCCAGGGAACGGTTTCTCCAGCGTAACAACTCTGCCCCACTGGGGGAAGGTTTCCCCAGTGAAAGTGTTACAGTTCTGCTCTGCTCCAGCAAAAGATCATCGCCCAAACCTCATTCGAGAATTTTATTGGGAGGGAAGAATCCAGGTGGTTGTCTGCCTCTAGGATGAGGTGGCAGCAAACTGAACAGGGTACAGAGCTTCTATAGGGTTCCTGGGGGCAGGCAGAGCTTTTCTGGGTGGCTTGGGATTGGTGTGTTTTTGTGATCTAGGATTGGTGGGATTCTGTGCTCATGGACCTCAGGGATTGGTGGGATTTCAATCCCTCTTCCTAAATCAGGGTCAGGGTGTTTTCTTTGGCCCTTTTCACCCTCTTTTCACCCCTTTTTTGTTTATTAATAAACAATGGGGTTGGAAAGGGAGTGACATTATCGTTTGACTACTTTGTATTGATTGGGGGTGCTGAGGTCCTTGAGGCAATCCTGATCTCCATAGCCAGGTTGTAACTGGGTGCCTCAGGCCTTTGACTCTGTAGCTAGGGGCCAGTAATTCTGTAACACTACCTAGTTAAAAGTCTTGTTAGAAATCTTCTGAATCTGTTGTTAAAGAAATCTAGACAAGAAGTTTGTGAGGCAGAGTGCAATTAGTAGGATTAAGAAAAGGAGTAGAAGGGTTAAGAAAGGTAGTATCCATATTGGACTATCAGTGATCCACTGGCCAGAGACATCAAGCTGTTTCTTATGTTTCTGAAAGTGTCAGATCTTATCTTTTACTATACCTGACTGGTTAACACAGAAGCAACAGTCCTCCCTGAGGAAGAGACAAAGGCTACCTTTCTGTTGTTAGGAAATCTAATCCTTGCCGATTTTGTAGTACTATGCAGTCAGCAAGTCTACTTAGCACTGGAGGGTTAGGATTGTCTGAGCCACCTGTTAAAGATTCTGGATGCACTGCAAGAAAAGCTGATGGCAAAGAGCTAGGGAGGTAGTCAGTCCTGCTGCTCGGGTGGTGTCGCTGGTGGTTATGCCTAGGACTGCTAGAATTGCTCATTTCTCATGCCATGCTGCTCTAAACCCAGTAATGGGAACTGGCAAGGATTCTTCACCAGGTATTACCCCCTAGCATTGGAAAAAGGAACACCAGGGTACAGATAACCTAGCAGCACACTTATGTGCCACATAGATTAGACACAGTGTGAATGTTTGGGCATAGAAGTTGGGGGCGGTTGTACTAAGGGTTATGGTACTATTTCAATCTGCAGAAGTCAGGGTGTTCACAAAATATGTTCTTGAGGAGTTAAAGCAGTCTGTGTGAGAAATGGGAGAGATAAGGGGTGGTAGAGATATTTGGCTCAGAGCAGTTAACAAGCGGCAAGGTGAAGGAATCTACTAAGACAGTGGGTAAGAATACAAATGGTGGTTGTGGGTTTGGCCCAGGAGGGACACACAACCAATGTTCTCCAAAGCAGTCAGGCAAGGCATTATCCAGTAGCTGATACACAGAGGTTAAAGTCTGAAACAAGAGATGATATGACAGGGAGATGGGATAAATCTCTTCAAAAGGGGGTGATATTAGAGAGGTAAGGATCTTCGAGGAGCTTTGAACCACTTCTCCCATGTATCTTTAGTGTGCCTGATGGGTAGCTGTGATCAATGCTATAGTAAAGCTTACCAATGGCTCCTGTCTCCTATTTGGGATTCCATGGGTCCTTAATTGGAATGAAAGATCACCCATTCTACATAAAAGGTAGCATGCCTTTCTGAATTTGCATCATAGAGGACCACTTAGGGCAGCCTATATCTGGCCAGCATCAACAATAATCTGTAGTTTGATCACGGAGAAAGAAAGACTAGGGGACGGGTGTTTTAGAAGTTGATTTAGGTGTTACAGAGAAAAGTACCTCCTCTTGGCAGCCTGCTGATGAACAGCTTCCAGACCCCACCATGCCAGTGGTCTGGTTGGACCATTAAGTATATGTTTAACAACAACATAGAGATCTAAAACATTTTCCATCACCCTAAATCAGTTTCTTATACCTTTGTAGCTTTCATTTACATGACACTTTCTTGGACACTCAGAACTTAAGTTATCCTCGGTGCTTACTTAAGCTTTCACGTTCTCAGGCCTTTCTAACACTTTCTTGGACTCTTATTGCAACTGGGCTGAGTTTTCACAAATAGTCTCTTCTGGGCTCCCTTTAGGAATGCCAATTCTGACATATGATGCCAAGACTCAGTTGCTTTCCATGACCCCTTCGTGTGTTTTTAACACTAATACTACCTAAGTGACTCGTAAGAGTTTAGTTTCTAGCACACGGCACGTTCCTGTCTGAGTACATGGAAGTGCAGCTCTAATACCTTAGTAAACAACATTGCTTTTTAAATTTTTATGATTTCTGCTTTCAGGACAGGAATTATCATACAAAAACAGAGAAAACAGGCCAAGATGGACAGCCCTAGTCAAGGAGATATAGGGAACTGACTCAGTCTTTGACAGCCTGATATAGAGCAATTTCCTGACCCTAGTAGAATGAGCTGTTGGTTAGAGGTGGGGGGTTCTTGAACAAAAAACATCCATATGTAAGAGTTAGGCAGGTGTAGATAAGAAAAAAATAGAGGAGAAAACAAGTTTATACATAAAAGTTTTTTGGATCATTTGTTTGCATAGTGGCAGAAATTGTCATCATTGAAAACTGAGTTGCGGCCATTTGAACTGTGCTGAGGTCAGCCAGGATGAGGCTTCAATAAAATCAGAGTTCGTGGAGGAAGAGGGGAAGGGTCACAAAATGAACTCTGCGGGAAGGAGTTTCTATAAGCTCCAAGTCGTACCTGAGAGACAGGAGGGTCAAGGTCGAAGAGACCCAGATGGGCTGAAGGAAACCACGGGGCTCATCAGGCAGCTCCCAGGGGGAGCAGGGCACAAAGCAGGGAGGGTTCCAAAAGAGGAAGAGGGGCAAGTATCTTGATAGAGAGTTGCCTGCGTGGTGAGGCCCCAGAGGGTGTAGCAGGCGCCAGGAGCCAGAGAGGACCTTTACCAAGTAGGCGAGGAGAGATGGATGGTTAGAGCAGGTGAAGGAAGAAAACAGCTGAAGAATTTGGAACTATGATGGGTAGCAGAAGCCAGCAGAAACAAAGGATCCATACACATCTTAAGAGAGCAGAAGAAATTCTCTGAATGTGGCTGACATGGGGGCCAACTGAGAAGCCATTTACAATGGCACTGGGTCTTGTTTTGTCTGCATGTACTGGCTTTTTGGGATCCTAGTCTGTTTGGATGCTCACCTTTCTAGACCTGGAGGGAGAGGGGAGGAACTTGAACTTCCCACAGGGCATGAAACCCTGACTGCTCTTAGGACTGGAGAGGGAGGAGGAGAGGGAGTGGGGGGTGGGGAGGAGAGGGAGTGGGGGGGAATGGGAGGGTATGGGGAGGAGGGAAGTGGAAATTTTTATAAACAAATAAATAAATAAATAATAAAAATAAATTAAAAAAATGAGGGCAGAAGAAGACATCAATTCGCCTGGACCTGCAGTTATAGGCGATTGTGACTGCCTGAGTTGGTGCTGGGAACTGATATCAGCTCTTCCTTCTTAATTGCTGAGTCATCTCTTTAACCCCTGCCCCATTAAAACATACTTGAAGAATTATATTCAAAATTATCATCTGGGCTCCACATGGTGTGCACACACATCACGTTCATGCACACATGTGTGCACTCACATACAGAGATACACACATCCACGCATCCACATATGAGCATGTATACACACACCAATTTAAAATGAAGTAATTTTATGTTACAGTTATTATTTCCATAGAAATCATCCTATAGTGTTGTCATACCATAAGTGAACCAGATCCTTTTTGCAACAGAGGCCAGAAGACACCCAGCCCCACTCCAAAATTCTGGGAATTGGAGGTCCCTGCTGCATTGTGTCAAAGTCTTCCTCCTCATCTACCCTCTTCCGGCGCTGGAACCCAGTTCCTCGTTTCTGTTCCTAAGAAAGAGTAGCTGAAGGCAAAGCGGGAGGCAGATAAAAGCTGCTGTTCCAAGCAGTACCAGGCACCAAGGAACAGCGATGACTGTGAGTGACTCCAAAGAAGCAGGGGTGCAGCAGATGGGCTGTCTGGGTAAGCCTACACTGGAAGCCTGGGAGCTCGGGGAGGGTCAACTCAGGTCTCTGCATGCCTAGGCTCTGGCCAATGCTCTGCCCACTCAGATGAGAAACAGCCAGTAACCACTGAGAACTGGAGCTAACAGATACTTGAAAAACAGCTTTGGATACCAACTCTAGGATTCAAAAGCTTCCTAGGTAGAGCGGGGTAGGGTCATGGGATGGGGATGAGTAGACTTCTCCCAGCAGAAATTTGGTCCTGGGAGATGAAGACTGAGGTTCTGGGTCCCTGGTAGGCGGAGTTTCTAGCTGCACCCCTGATTGAAATCTAACTTCTGGAATCCCAGGGAAGTGGAGGTTGTGAATCTGAGCCCCTAAGACCTGGGAAGGCAGAGAGAGGTTGAGTCTCTGGACTCCTGAGACCCGAGAAGCTGGAGGGCTGGGACTAAACACCTGAATCCCCAGGGAGCTGGAGCTGCAGACCTGGACACTCAGGTCCTGGGAAGATGCAGGTCCTGGATGTGGACCTCGGGTTGGAAACTGACTTTGGGGCTTGCTGGGGAAGTGGGGGCTAAGGGCTTGGCCTCTGACTTGAAGCGGTTGTGTCTGGGTTCCCCGGGCCAGGTAGTAGACCATCCATCCATCCTTTCCCCTGCAGGATTTCCAGACCGAGGCCACATCTCCCTGGTGCTGCAGCTGCTGTCACTCATGTTCTTTGCTGGACTCCTGGCTGCCATCGTCATCCAAGGTCAGGGTCATCTTGGAGTTTGGGGGGGGGGGTCCCTTGGGTGATTTTCAGCTCAGGCTTCCGGGACTAACAACAGGAGGTACTAAAAAGAGCCATGGGTCCTTCAGAAAGTGCTAGGCGCTTCTTGGGGCCCCTCCACTTCTACTTCAGTTTAGGTAGGGAATAGAAGCAGTAGAGGGTTCGTGGGTATTAGAATTCCTTATTTTTACATGAGATAACATAGCGCCCTGGATAGCAAATATGGTGTCTGTGTGATCCATGACACACAGTGAGTGTTCACTAATCACAATATCTTTTTTTTTTCTGTCAAGTTTCCAAGATCCCCAGCTCAGAGGAAATACAGTGGGAACAGAAAAAGCAGGAGAAAATGTTCCAGGACCTGAGCCAACTGAAGTCTGAAGTTGGTGAGAGAGCAAAAACAAAGTGTACTGGGACTGAGAGGGCCTTCTTGAGGGGTCACTTTATTTTAGCCGCTGGCCATCTCTAAGCTTCCACTACCTTATCTGTGAATTGGGAATAGTGATTTAAAAAATGAGAAAGGCATGCAGAGGTCAATGGGAGCCATGTACACAGTAGGCACTCAATTAAACCAATCTCCTGGCATCTGTGAAGAAGATGGGTCCAGAGCTCCTGGATTCTATTGGAGTAGAGAACAGGCTTAGGAAACGGAGGGAGGGGAATGGCTTGACCCCGTACTACGGGAAGGGAGGATCCTCATTCTGGAGGTCTTAAAGCTGGGCAAACATAGTAACAAAAAGATTCAAATATGGATTCAACCTGATCTACCTTCGCCTACAGATAGCCTCTGTCGGCGCTGTCCTTGGGATTGGACATTCTTCAAGGGAAACTGTTACTTTTTCTCCAAGTCACAACGGGACTGGCATGACTCCATCACTGCCTGCCAGGAAGTGGGAGCCCAGCTGGTCATCATCAAAAGTCATGAGGAGCAGGTGTGACTGCCTAACTGTTCTGAGGACAGAGACGCGTGTTTACATGGTGGCTTCTAGGAATTGAGCTACTTGCTGTACTTGGAAAGGATGAAAGGAAGCGTATGAACAGGTGTTCCCAGGCACCTTCCAAATAAGCATACGCCAGTTCTCAACACTGACGAACGCTGTGGGGAGCATTTAAAATGAAAGTGGTTTCCGTGAGTGTGCTGGCCAATGCATAACAGCTTGTTTGACAGGTTTCTTTAAATCCTTATTATGTTTACAGTTTCCGTGGTGTACATATTCTTATGAATGTTGGTTTTAAGTGACCAATGAGGTGCCACTCAACGAAGACCTGAAAAGGTCTCACCATTTGCCTGACTCACGCTCACAAACTGATGCAATCTGGATCCAGGATGTTAAAACTGGCCTTGAGTAAACGTATGTGGACATACTTAGAACACATAACGTGGAAAAACATGTAGTGTTATCAAGCCAGCTATACACACTACCTGCATAAGTCTAAGCAAATCTGCCCATAGGACACAGATATGCAAATGATTCAGAAGTTCAACTGGTAGTAGAGAACTTGCCTAATATACAGGAAGCCCCAGACTCAATCTAACGTCATGTAAGCCAGGTGGTAATGCACACTTATCATTACAGCCCTTGGGAGGGGAAGGCAGGAGGGTCAGGAGTTTAATGCCATCCGCAGCTACCTGAGTTTTAGAACTACTGAGAACATATGGGGGCTCCTGACCTGGCGTACTAGAAATATGAAAAGGTTAAAAGATTCCAAGCAGATCCTGCTGCCAAGAGATTGGGGTAGCGCATTAGCTTTTCCATTGCTGTGACAAAATATCTGAGAACGGCTTCAGGGGGGAGAATTGTGTCTGTTCAGAGGCCTCAGTCCATGGTCAGCTGGATCCATCGCTGTGGCAAGGCAGAAATGCAGTATGAAGGCACAGCAGAAGAAAGCCTCCTGCCTCGTGGCAGACAGGAGCAGAAAGACAGAAAAGGGGGACCAGGGACAAGACTCTCCTCCAAGAATGCTACCACTGTGGCCTTACTCCTCCATCTAAGCCACACTTTCCAGCTTCCATAGCCCACAAATAAGGTTGTCAAATACTGAATCTAGCCCACCTCTCCCTGAGGGTTGATAGGCAGTTACTAGGGGGTCATGGTGGGAGGATACCAAGGCCCCACCCCTCCCTAAGGATCTATAAGCAGGTAACAGTGACAGAGATGGAGAGACACTTTCTTCAGTGGTGTAGCCTCTGGGAAGGTGCCAACACGTCTGTAAAAACCTTAACTAAACTAATTGATTTACCAAAAATACAAATGTTTTGTAATCCATTGATGAACATGAGGCTTTGGGGGAAGAAACATAAGCTGGGAAGTAGGGGGATGCTGCTGCCTGACTCTTTCTCTCCCCTTCCAGTACTTCCTGCAGCAAGCTTCCAAGAAAAATGGCTACACCTGGATGGGGTTGTCAGACCTGAACAAGGAAGGTGCATGGTATTGGCTGGATGGTTCACCTCTGTCAGACAGGTAGTACTGGGGAAGGGAATACCCTGAACATTAGGAGGGGAGGGGCTGTGACTGACTCGTACTGCCCTTCCAGGACCCACACACACACTCTGCCACCACATCCTCTGGCCCTCTAGGCATAAGAGTCTATAATATTTGCTGAGGGAGAAAGAAGAGTAAGATGCTCAGACAAGACAGAACTTGCTTTGGTCCCACCACGAGAGCTCAAGGAGGAGTTTGTAGCCTGTGTGGGTAATCCATATGTACAGTCATAGACAACTTGATAAGCAAGTTCACCAGGACACAGGATTCCAGCATTTAAAGGGTATAACGTTGGACCGTGGAGATAGTTCAGTTGTCAACTGCTCCAAGCAAAAGCATGAGAAAGGACCAGAGTTTTATCTCTAGAATTTATGTTGGTTTTTAAAAAGCTGAACATGGTGCTTGTAATCCCAACTAAGGGGAGGCAGAGAAAGGTGAATTGCTGGGACTCATGGGAAAACCAGCCTAGCCTGGTGGTTCTGAACCAGTAGGAAACTCTACCTCAGAAAAAAAAAAGTGGATGGCTTCTGAGGACTCCTGCAGGATGATACCTGAGATTCACCTCTGGCCTACACAGACACATACACACATACTCATATATATAATACTCAGCACATACATCACACACTCATGCATGTACACATACATACACATCACACACACAATCATGTATGTATGTGCATGGACACACAGACACATCACACATACATGCACTCATGCATGTATACACATTGCTCACATGCACATAGCCATCATACATGCACATGCTGATACACATGTCATACTCACAGATCCTCCTAAGAGAAGGAACATTTATCACATGTGGGGAGCATCAGCCAGGACCAGGGCTAGTGGGGATGCAGAGGGAAGAAAAGTTGTGGCAAGAGCCTGTATTAGCCGTCAAGGGAAGGAGTAGGCAAGGCTGGGTAAGCAGACTAAACTGTAGGTAAGATGGTGGTGAGTTCTAGAGTGCAGACACTGTTGTTTGGTGTTTAGCCCTGGGCTAGTGTGTACTGACTCAGAGTAGAAGAGCCCAGTGTAGGAGAGGACTGAGTGTGTGGCATTTACACTGGAGAGTTTTATCATATAGCCACGCACTCTGGAGGACAACTCTTCTCAAGCATGGGAAACAAGGGTAGAGGTCAAGGTGACCTAAGACTACCATGAGATTCAGTACAGGGCATGTCTGCCACACACATGTAGGGACTCTATGAAAGTACCCACTTTCCAGGTGCTATAAAACAGTGTTCCCAGAGTGCAGGTAACATTGTGGAAGCAGTTCTTTCTCCTATATGCACTTTTGCCTCCTTATAAAAAATATCAGGTGGGTTAGAAGCAAAGACTTATAGCTGGATCTTCAGATCAGTTCCACCAATCAATATGTTTGATTTATGCTAGTGCCATGCTGTTTTTATTGCTACATCTCTGTCGTGCAGCTTGCAGTGAAGAGTGCTGATACCTCCAGAGCATTTTCAATGTTCAGGATTATTTTACCTGACCTGGGTCTTTTGTGCTTCCATATAAAATTTAAGGTTTTTATTTCCATGAAGAACTCCATTAGCATTATTTTGGTGGGGTTTGCACTAAATCTGCAGGTTGCTTTTCATATGGTGGTCATTTTCATAATGGTCTCCTAAACATGGGTGGTCTCTCCATCATTTGAGGTCTTCTTCAATTTCTTCTGGATTTTTAAGGTTTTCTTTGTAGAAAGTCTTTACTTTCTTTGGTTAGGTTTATTTCAAGATATTTTTAGACTACTGTGAATGGGATTGTTTCCCTGATTTCTTTCTCAGGGAAACATATACATTCCTATATATGTTGTCATACTTTTTCTTTTTTTCTTTTTTTTTTGGTTTTTTGAGACAGGGTTTTTCAGTAGCTATGGGGCCAGTCCTGGAACTTACTCTGTAGACCAGGCTGGCCTCAAACTCACAGAGATCCACCTGTCTATAACTCCTGAGCGCTGGGAACAAAGGCGTGCTCCAGCACTACCTGGTTGTATGTTGTCACTCATGTATAGAAATGTTGTTGGACTTTTGTGTGTCTGTCTTGTGTAACTGTGAATGTTCTTTGCAGATTTGAGAGGTACTGGAAGAGTGGACAGCCCAACAACTTTAAGGGACAAGACTGTGTGGAATTCAGAGATGATGGCTGGAATGATGCCAAATGTGATGACATGAAATTATGGATCTGCAAAAAATCCTCCACTACCTGTTCCAGCAAGTGATGGCCAAAGCCCCTCTCTGCAGCTTCCACAGCCTAAATATCCCTGTTGGACAGTGGGTTTTTGCTTGTGCTTTTCCCAGTTCCTTTCCCCTATCTATGGGTATGGAAATCTTAGTGTTGCTTCCAAAACATATCAGTCTCCTTTGTTAGTCACTATAGTGTTGGACAACTGATGGCCTTCCTTTGATGTCTCCAAACTCCTACTGGCATAGTTGTGGTCCTGTCATTGTCTTTAACCACATTAAAGTTGCATGGGATACACTGACAGGCTAGGTACGTTCCATTCATCTCCCTCATCTTCTTTGTTGAGCTCAGAGAGTTTACATGCTACATCCACGGCTGTCTCGCCAGTGTAGCAGAAATGCTGACTGGATGGGCAAATATTGCCGGCAGGATTGGGATTTGTGCTTCCAGGAGCTGTGTGTTCCAGGCGGGTCCCTGGCAACCAGTTGTGGTGTAAAGCTACCTGAGTTGCCATTAGTATTGACTCGATCTGGCTGTCCTTGGAGCCATATGTGTGTCTTTTCCCTTGTCTGTGTGTTCTTTGTGATTCTTGCATATTGCTAACAGATCAGACTATTCCAGGCAGTTGCGGATACAAACAAGACTGCTAAGGACATTTTTGAATTCTGCTCCGCTATTAATCAAAGCCTTTAAAAAGTAGCCAGTTCTGAAATTGCCAGAATCATCATTAGGACAATTCCTTGATGATATGGAACAAAAGGAGTTAATTTTACTAGGATACATCTTAGAAGCTTTAGGCATTTGCCTGAGAAATATGTGCAATTGTAAACAGGTCTATGAAACCTTTCTTATGGGAAGAAAAAGACCTAGCCTAAACTGACAATAGCTGAGCCTGAGAATTGAGAAGGGAGGAAAGTTGAAGTTAGTGATATAAAGTAAACTTCAGAAAGACTCAAGACTATGTATTAGAATTTTCCTAGCAGAAAGCTTTCCCAGGGAGATAGTAGCCTTTTTTCTTTCTCACTCAGGCACACAAGGTCACTTAGCTCAAACCAACCAGCCACCTGCAAGCTGATAAAGATAGTCTAGCTCAAGGGCAGTGATCTCTTTGAAGGCAAGAGGAGAGAGTTTGTTTTGTATAGTGTGAGAAAGCAGAAGTCCTTGTGCCCAAGTCAAAGCATCTTCAAAGATTCTTTTTGTAAATTATTTTATGCTGTTCTTTTCTGTCTTATGATTTGATGATGTATGCCTTTGCCAGGTTCTTTGATTGTAAAAAATATATAATCCTGCACTGAAGTAAGTAAATCGCCACAGCATGCCTCAATATTGAGAGTGTCTGTGTGTCATTTTTCTTCGCCGTATCCTGATCTCTCCTGTGCCTTCGCCCTGATTCCCTACAGTCTGAGTGGCCCCCCTGAGCTGGTCCGTAGCATTTATATAACCATATCATTATAATATACATTATATTAATAAATTGTCATGTGTTGTCTGAGTCCACAGAGATGCTGGTTCTGGAATTAAGGTTTCCTGCTGTCTTAGTTAGGGTTTCTACTGTTGTGAAGAGACACCATGCCCATGGCAACTCTTGTAAAGGAAAACATTTAATTGGGGCTGACTGTAACATGGAGGGCCAGCTTGTTGGGGTATCTGTCCTGCCCGGTACCCCACAGCTGGCAAGCCCCGAAGAAAATCACACAGAGGACTCCATAAGATTATAAACTGATTGGTCCATTAGCTCAGGCTACTTATTAGCTCTTATAACTTACGTTAGCCTATTATTTTTATCTGTGTTAGCCACACAGCTCAGTACCTTTTACAGCTGGGCAGGTTACATCTTGCTTCTCAGTGGTCTGGGCAGGAATGGAGGAATGGGCTTCCTCCTTCCTAGCCTTCTCCTGTTCTCACCGCCCTGCCTCTACTTCCTGTCTGGTTTTCCCGCCTATACTTCATGCCTGGCCAATCAGCATTTATTTAAAGCATGATTGACAGATTACAGACAATTTTCCCGCACCAGCTGACTTAGAGTTTCAGAGGTTTAGTCCATTATTGTCGTGGTGGGAAGCATGGCTGTGTGCAGGCAGACATGGTGCTGGAGAAGGATCTGAGAGCTCTACATCTGGATCCTCAGGTAGACAGAAGAGAACTGAAAGAGAACTTGAAGCACACCCCTAGTACCACACTTCCTCCAACAGAGTCACACCTCCTAACCATGCCACTCACTATGGACCAAGTATTCAAACACATGAGTCTGTGGGACCATTCCTATTCAAACTATCACACCCTGTAATACCACTTCAGACCACAGCCTATTTGCCTCAAAGTGTCCTACAAAGACCCTTGTCTAGGCTGGGGCAGCCTCCACCCAAGTCACAAAGGAAAGAGATAAACAAGACAGTTTAAGAGTAAACACATTGCATCCTTGAGATCAGCTAGAGGGTGACTGTTATCAATAGGTGTTACTCTGTTTATCCCGTGGTGTGGAAGTAGAACGGAGAAGCCAGAAGTTCACCCATGGGAAGTTCAGTTGTTGGGTCCCCAGGATCACAGAATGATGGGGAATAGACCACCAAGGTATATTAAACTAGAAGCAAGCTTTATTCCAGAAAAAGAAAAAGAAAAAAATCACCATGGGCCCCCCCGCAAAAAAAAAACTTATTATTTATAGCTGAGACCACAGCCAGAGATCGGGTTCATGAAATTGTGGCAATGGGGGACTGGTTTGAGGCCTCTTCTTAGAGTAAATCAAACACCAAGTGTGGGTCAAAGAACTTTTACAACCTTGAGGTCAGGCTTAAAGTCACATTACATTTTAAGTTTTACAACTTTTGGTTATAGGATATTGACTTAGGATGTTGGCGGACGCCTAAAACTGATGCAGCCACTTTTCACTGTCCCTGAAAAAAATGCAAGGCAAAGAATAGAGTCGTGTAGGAGGACAGTTGGAAAGTAAGGGAATACAACGCAGAGGGACCCTTAGAGGCAATAGTTAGAAGCTAACCTTTGTCTGCTGTACCTGCCTATCTGGGAAGCTGGGAGGCGGGAGACAGTTGTTAAAAGTTTGCCTCTGTACACAGTGGCTGCCAGGATGTCTGCTCTTAAGGCAGAAAGTGGTTGTTAAAGGTTGACAGTGGCTGCCCGCTTTGTTTTTTTTTTTCCAATATGTGCTTAGGTTTACAACTTTTTATTTCTATATTCCTGGACCCGTCATTTCTATGTTCCTATTTCTGGACCCTTCACAGCATTGGAGAGACAACTCAATTAGAATCTCGCTGTCTGCCTCAACTTCCCCGGTCAGTTTCTAATGGCTTTTGTAAGCAACCAAATTTGACAAATCATCTCTAAGCTGTTGCTATTTGGGGTTTTTGTTTGTTTTGTTTTGTTGTTTTCTTGAAAGCCTTGCCTGAGGGACACTTTGCCCTTCTGGTGGCTGAGTGGGGAGCTCCAGCAGGCTGCCTTGATGGAGCTTCCTCACTCAGTTTCTGCTGGGCGTTTGTAAGTTCCTGCCTCAATGGTGTTTTCTTTTCCCTGTTATTTGTTCTTCTACTTGGAAGCCTCACTCGGGAACACTATTACTCTGCCCAGGGCTCCCTGTGTTGAGAACTCCAGCTGACTGCCTTAAAGGGGCTTCTTTCATTGGTTTCTGTTTGATTCTTTGAACAGTTAATTTGATGATGTTCTGGTATCTATCTACACATCTCTTGCTATTTATTCTTTTACTTTGGTTTGCTATATGCTTAATAAACCCCTTCAAAACTGAAAGCATGAGGGCTGGATGGATGGCTCAGAAATTAGGAGCACTGACTGCTTTTGCAGAGGATCTGGGTTCAATTCCCAGTACCCACATGACCTCTCACAACGGTCTGTAACTTCAGTTCCTAGGGATTTGATGCCCTATTTTGACCTTCGAGGGTACCAGGCATGCAAATGCTGTAAGGACATACATGAAAGCAAAACAACCCATACACATAAAGGGGTGTGGCTATAGTATATCATTCTTCAAACCATGGGTTACACATGTGTGATTACTAATACATCCCAAGAAATTGCATGCAGTCCTTGCATGTTTTCTTCCATCCACCTCCCCTGTATATTTTACTTAGAGGTCTTTCTCTGGTTGTTATAGCAACATCCTACAAGTCAAAGCACCAAGGAACCTCCTCAGTCATCCAATGATGGGCGACAGTTAGTATGTGAATTCCCTGCTCCGACCCTCCCTTGTTGATGGCATGATAGACCCATCTATGTCTCTAACCAAGGTAGGACATGTTTCTCTGGTTCCTGAGAGTTGCAGTGGTGGCAGTGGTCATCTGTCAACCCTCTTACCAACCTGACTGTGCCATCCAACCAATGTCAGATTTAGGTTATATTTCATGGAGTGGGTCTTAAATCCAGTTAAAGACTGGTTAGTTACTCCCATAGCGTTTGTGCCACTATTACAGCAGTGTATCATGCAGGCAGGTCACTGTTGTAGATCTCAGGGTTTGTAACTGGGTTCATATTTATCTTTTTTTCTCCAGTAGAATACAGAGTGCCTTCCAGTACTATGAACACTGGTCGGTAGAGGTGAAGGCTCTAGGTAGGCATCAGCTCAACTTCTCTATGTTGAATGACTTATGTATGTGTTGTATCCATCAATAAGGACTTTCTATCTCTTATGGAGGGCAACAAATAGCCTTGAAAATAGCCTGAGAAGTTTGAGGTGTTTGAGAAGTTTGAGTTTCATGGGATGTTTTCCATTATTTAATCTTCACTTGAGCTATGATTGTATACTGCTCAATTACCTTTGAGTGTTGTGGTGAGTGTTTTTCCTCCTACTCTAGTCTAATGCATTTTTACCATGCCTTTCACCCACATACCTCCCCTAGTGTTCCTACATTTTCCTTCTTTTTGTCGTCCTGTCCCTTCCTCTTTTCACTTCTTAATTATAACTTTCCATAGCTTTAACCATTTCTAAAATTTCAATTCCCCCCCAAACTATCCTACCCATCTTATTTCTTTAACTTTTTAAAATTAGTCTAATACTTATTCTTATTCTCACTCACTTTAAATTTTTATCTTATTAACTAAAATCTGAGTATATCTCATACTGTCCTTGGTTGTTTCCTCAAACAGTAATTGAAGTCAAAGGGACCACTGCTATTAATTGACTGCTACAAAATCCTGCATAGTAAGACTATCCAGAAACTACAACTAATACTCTTCTCAGGGGATAAGGTAGAGTTTATACTATGCACCTTGATCTCCTAGACTAAGGACCTATCCTGTGAACTGCACACCTCAACTCTACTATCCATGCCCCACATAAATATTATAAATCTTTCAAATAAAAGAATATAGATTCTTTTTAAAATCCACAAGCAACCAAACAGCACAAGTGTGTAAACCCCAAAGCTGTAAAATAAGAGACACAGAAAACCAAGGCAATATAACTCATCAAAAAATTCTTCATCTGTGTTCATATAAGGAGTGCAAATGAGATGAAATCCCAGACAGAGAACTCAAAAGAATAATTTTAAGAATGTTTAAAGAGGTGAGCCAGGGAGCACAAATCTGTATGCAGCATTCCTCTGTGACCTCTGCTTCCTTTGTGTGCTCAGGTCACTGCCTGGCCTGTCTCAGGGATGGACTGTGATCTGTATGTGTAAGACAACACAACCCTGTCTGTACAAAAGAAAAAACAAATATCCAAAATCACCAAAGAAGAAAAGTTCATCAAGAAATACAAACCACTGAGTGAAATAAGGAAGCTGTGCAGGATGTGAAAGAGGAATTTAATAAATGATGAAAATACTAGAGACGAGCTCACTTGAAATGCTAAAAATAAAAAATAAAATCAAATTAAATCTTCTATAGAAAGTCTCACCAATTGAAGGGATCAAGGAGAAGACAGAGTATCTGTGCCTGAAGACAAAAATGAAGTAATTGGAACAACCTAACAAGAACAAAGTTAAAATACTAAAAAGGTATAAGAATTCCAGAATTCTAATGTCATTACTAAGAGACATGACCTATGAACTCTGGGCACAGGAAAACACTATTCTAAAGGTATAGGAATGATTTTTAAATAATCATAACAGAAAGTTTCCCCAAGTTGGGAAAAGGGATGCCAACCCAGATCCAGGGGCATGTAGACACCACACAAACAGGAGCAGAAGAACCTCCTCCTATTATAACTATTATTATAACTGAAACACAAATGTACAGAACAAAGCAGTGTCTTGAAAGTAGCTAGAGAGAAACCCCAAGTCATGAACCTGGCAGGCAAATGGATGGAACAAGAAAAATCATCCTGAGTATAATAACCCAGACCCAGAAAGATAAATATGGCATCTATTAACTTTAAGTGGATATTGTCTGATAAATCAATGATTGTTAAATTACAATCTATAGGTCCAAGAGGTTAGATAAAGAGGGGGCTTTAATACCAATAGACCTTTCTGAGAGGGGGAAATAGAACAGATTCTGCAGGCTGACTGGGAGTGTGAGGAATCAGGTGGGAGTGTGGGAAGAGAGCTCAGGAAGAGACACCTGGATCTGAGGGGCACTGGAGTATGTAAAAACCTAGTGCAATGAAAACTTCCTGTAATCTATGAGGGTGAGATTACTGAGGACTCATAGTAAAGGAGGACACAGAATCTGAACTGGCCATCTTTTGTAGCCAAGCAAGGCTTCCA
Organism: Myodes glareolus; assembly: GCF_982192425.1. Classification (NCBI taxonomy): domain Eukaryota; kingdom Metazoa; phylum Chordata; class Mammalia; order Rodentia; family Cricetidae; genus Myodes; species Myodes glareolus. Next base: position 92,744,357 of record NC_142027.1, on the reverse strand, counting down.
GGGCCAGGATTGGAATGAATTCAGTTGAGTTGTTGGCTGACGAGGTCATCCTGAGAGGACACCAGTGCTCTACTCTGCCTGGATGGCCAGGAACTGAAGACTGTATGCCCAGTACCTAGTGTAGAGCCAAACACAACTGATAAAAAACAAATCAATGAAATGATTCCCAATGATATTTTGCTATAGTCAGATTTGTGCCATATCTAGTCATCATCAGAGAGGCTTCCTATGGCAGCAGATGGGCATGCGGGTTCAAAGACCCACAAACAGACGTTATATGAAGAGAGAATCTAAATTGGAGGTCTCCATCTCCAACAAAGCTTTCTCCTTGGAGATCAGGGAATCCCCTATAGAGGGAAGAAATATCGTGAGAGTCATAGCGGATGAAGAACACCAGGAGAACACAGCCCAACAAAACCAACTGGGCAGGGTTCATACTGCCTCACAGAAACTGAAGCCAGGAGCATGGGGTCTGCATGGATCTGCACCAAGCCCTCTGTGTGTTATGGCTATTAGCTTGGTGTTTGTGGAACTCCTTACAGTAGGAGTAGGTATATCTTTGACTCTTTTGTCTGCTTTTGGGACTTTGCCTTCTATTGTGTTACCTTGCTGAGCCTCAATATGAAGTCTGCCTTGTCTTACCATATCTTGTCATCTCTTGGAGACCTTCTCTTTTCTGAAGAGGAAATGGAGGGTCAATTGGAGGAGAAGGGAGGTGGGAGAGAGTTGGAGAGTAGAGAGAGGGAAAACTGTAGTTGGAGTGTATTGTATGAAGAACCTATTTTAAATTTTAAAAATTGCTTTTATTAAGAAGAATCAAATGGTGCTCTAATTTCCCTCAGTTAACACTTTGATAGCATGGCATAAATAAATCAAGTGGGAACTCACCTGATGTGGGTGGGACATGTTTTCTAAGAAAAGCTGTTTTAAATTTGCCTTACATACCAAACTTTCAAGTATTCTGTAACCAAGTTAATAATAAGCTTTGAGCTCATTCATAAAAGTGTGTACTCATTCTGCTTGCATAGTCTGTTCAACCTGTTCAGAATTAACTGATTATGGGGAAAGTAATGCAGAGACTTCCCACATTCTTTTCTAAGGTCTAGGTCAGTGACTCTCCCTGCCACCCCAACCTAAGCCTTCTTCGTAGCGTATCAGATCTAGCCCAGGTCCCACATATCAGATTCAGTGCACAGCCTAATCTGGTCTCATATGTCTGCTTTGCAAGTGATCTCTAGGCTTTGGCCATAACCTTCCATATATATGCTCTAACCCTCCCCTTGACTTAGTCAGTGTCTTAGTTAAGGGTTTCTATTGCTGTGAAGAGACACCATTGTTGTTGTTTAATATTGGCATGTTCCCTGGCAGGCTCGCAGAGCAGCCGCTAGTCCAACAAGGACGGCTGTGGGTCCCTGCAAGGTCCCCAGGGTGGCAGGCTGGTCCCGCCATGTGGCCAGACGAGTCAGGCGGGCGGGTGCGGCGGATGGGAGAGTAAATAAACATAAGACTATACATAAAACTAAACATTTATTACTTAAAGAAGAGGCAGAGAGACAGAGATAGAGACATAGAGACATAAAAACAGAGATAGAGAGAGACACATGTGCACACACTGAGAGACAGGGACAGAAGAGATTAAGATGGTGACCAGGAGGTAAGAAGTGGCTAGGAGTGGGCGTGGCTTGCCCCTTAAAGGGACCAGAGCCAAAGGAATAACAACCATGACCACAGCAACTATTATAAAGAAAAACATTTAATTGGAATGACTTGCTTACAGTTCAGAGATTCAGTCCATTATCATCATGGTGGGATATGACAGCATGCAGACAGACATGGTGCTAAAGAAGAAGTTTAGAGTCCTACATCTTGCAGGCAGCAGGAAGTAGTCTGAGACACTGAGTGGTATCTTGAGCATATATAAGATCTCAAAGACTGCCTCCATAGTAACACGTTTCTTCAAACAAGACCACACTTAGGTTAATAAGGCCATACCTCCCATTAGTGCCACACCCTTTGGGGCCCATTTCCCATAATTCCACTTCCTGGTTGCCAAAGGCAAATAATGCAAAACTGCACTCAGTTCAACTTCAAAAGTCCTCATGGATTATAATAGTCTCAAACTCATTTAAAAATCTAAAGTTCAAAGTCTCTTTTGAGATTCATGCAATCTCTTAACTATAATCCCCTATAAAATCAAAATAATAAACAGATCATATTCTGCTTCCAAGAAAGTCTGCAAATGATGGCCCCTCCCCAGAGATGCTCAAGACCACAGGATATTTAAACTCCCCACCCCCCAGAGAACAAACAGATAAATTTCCGGTCTTCCTTTCCTGTCTCCTCTCTTGAGGAGCTGGAAAGCCATTTGGAAGTGTTTGTATCCATTAAACCTGGGCTTTCTCTAACTCAGTTTGATTTCATCTGATTTGGATTATTGCGTAGGCAGAGAGGCTTATCAGGTGCAGAAACTTTTCACATATCTACAACAATGTCACACCTCATAATCCTTTAAGAAGTGCTACTCGCTGATAGCCAAGCATTCAAATATATGAGCCTATAGGAGCCATTGTTATTCAAACCACCACACTCCTCCCACACTATATCCTGCATTTCTACCCAGCCAGATCTACCCTTACAGTCCAGGCTTGGACAAAGGACTTCATCCTGTACAATAGTGCAGTCCTTTATATCCTCCTGACTGGTTTACTTAAGCCATTTCAAACCTCTAGGCCCAACCCATTCACACGTTCTCTCTTCTGCTCCAACCTGCTCTGTCCTTATTAGACTTATAACTAAAAAAAGACATCCACATGCCTAGATATCATCACATAAATAACAACAATATGGAAGATCAAACCAGTTCCTCTATCCAAATCTACCAGTCCTGTAGAAATGTTTGACAATGAAAATTACCTAGATGGTCTCCAGGACATGAGATTTAAAATAACAATCATAAACTTTATCAAAGACTTCAAGAAAGTTAAAGAAGATCCAAAGAAACAGCTCAGTAAAATTAAGGAGAAAGAGCATAAGGAGAATAAACACATGGGTCATTCTCAAAATAACACAAATATAAGGCTGATGGAAATTACAAAGGCAACCAAGACTTCAGAATGGAAATCAATCAGGAGAGAGAAACATTGAAGAGGACTCAAGTTGAAATGAAGATGGAATTGAGAAACCCAATTGCTCAACTATAAAACTCAAAGGAAAGCCTTCCATGTAAAATTAATCAGGCTGAAGATAAATCATATGAGGTCTCAGAGATAAAATAAAGGATCTAGATCAAATAAACAGGTAGTATGAAAAAACACAAAAAAGTAATATATTGGAAACCATTAAGAAAACCAACCTTCAAATTATAGACATGGATAATGATAAAAAATCCCAAGTCAAGGGCATAGAATAAAACCCTGTCAAACTAAGAAAGACATACCCATATAGATAAAAGAATAAACAGAACACCAAATAGACAAGATTGGAAAAGAAAATCCACAGAGCATATCATAGTTAAAGCAACAAATAGAATAAAAGAGAGCATATTGAAAGCTCCAAGAGAAAAAAACATAAGGTGCATATGAAAACACATTAGAATAACAGTAGAGTCTCAATTGCAAACTTCAAAAACCAGAAGATATATACTATGGTGGCCATCTTAGACTAATATAAACTGCAAAACTATCTGTCAAATTGAAGGAGAAATAAAATCTTTCCATGACATAAATAATCTAAAAAGTTTATACTCAACAAACCAAAACTAAAGAAAAAAAGGAAGATACATGCCAGAAAACCAGACAGGCTGCCCACAGACCTTCCCTCTCTCTCATCCCTATCACTGCAACAGAGCACCAGCTGCAGTCTTCCCTCACCACCATATACATCTCCTATGAACCACACAAAGCATCACCCGCCAACTTCTCTTCCCCCACTTGTTTCTTTGTCCTGGACTCAAACTTCAGTAGGTACCTCCTGCTAACCCAGAGACAGTTCTTCCCAGGGCAACAAGTAGACTGAAGCCAAACCCACATGTCTACTGCTCTTGAGAGCTAATTCCCTCAGTCTCATCTCCAGCTCTGTAGCTGGAAATCTGCTGTGGCCTTCCTTTCATCTCTGACTCCATCATCAATGGATCATAAAGACCTTCTGCTCCAACCTTCCTTCCCTCAACACATTCCAGTGTTCTTTGTGAATGTACCCACTGAGCAGGTATTCTTAGTAAACACACTGAGCAGGCCCGTAAAGCAGTCAACACACAGTGTTTCTTTGTGTAGCAGAAGGATGGATACTGGTTTCTCTTTTATTCTGTTAGTCTGTGTCTTTTTATTTGGGAAGTGGAATCATTGTTATTGAGAGATATCAATGAGAAATTATTCCTGCTATTTTATTGTTGTTTATTGTGTGTGTGTGTGTTTTCCTTCTTTTGATTTTGGTGGTTGAAATTTTTATTCCCTGTTTCCATGTGTGTAGTTAACCTGCTTAAGTTGGAGTTTTCCTGAGCACAATTGTGCTCAACCTGTGGCTCATGATCCCCTTGGGGATCAAATGATCCTTTCACAGGGATCACCTAAGACCATCAGAAAACACAGATATTTATATTGAAATTCATAACAGTAGCAAAATTACAGTTACGAAGTAGCAACAAAAATAATTTTATGGTTGGGGTTCACAATATGAGAAACTGTATTAAAGGGTCACAGCATTAGGAAGGTTGTGACCTACACTGTTCTAGCACCTTCTGTAGAGCTGAATTTGTAGATAAACATTATTTAAATTTGACTTTATCATTGAATTACTTCTTTTCTCCATCTATGGTGATTGCAAATTTTCTGGGCATAGAAGTCCTGGCTAGAAACCATGGCCTCTTAGATCTCCCAGCACATGCCAGGTCCTTCTGGTTTTTAGAGTCTTCATTGAGAAGTTAGGTGTAATTCTAATAGGAATTGGGGTTCAACATGAAGATCCAAAAAGTAAAACTGCCAACCAAAGGATCTTACCTTGACCTCAGTCTGAAAGAGCGATCCTGCCTCCTGGAATCTCAGAAGGAGACTGTATCTGAGAGTTGTCTCACCCCATCTTATATTCCTCTCTGGGGCTGGGATCAAAGGTGTGCACCACTGCGATTAAAGGCATCCACCACCCAATTTCTGTGGCAACTAGGGTGGTTACTGGAATTAAAAGTGTATGCCGTTGTAGTAACTGGGATTAAAGGTGTGTGCCATTGTGGCTACTGGGATTAGAGGGGTGTGTTACCATAATCTGGTCTGTAAGGCTGACCAGTCGGACTGTTTTACTCTCTGATCTTCAGGCAGTCTTTGTTTATTAAAATACATTTGAAATGTCACTACATTTCCCCTTTTTGTCTAAAAAGAAAATTAAAAAGAAGGCTATAAATAATATAATATACAATAAGTATAATGACTATAACAATATATATAACAATATATAGGCAATAAATACATCAGCAATGTCTAGTCATTTGCATTTGACAAATTTAGAGAAAATAGTTCATATCTATCCTTTCTTGGTGAGTCCAAAGTCTTATATCTAATTTACTTTCTATCATAACTTGTTTTCTGTATCTGGTAAACTTTAACTATAGCTATCCATTCTTCAACTCCCTCAGAGACCCAAGAAGAAAATAATATCAACTGAATAAACAGGAAGTGCAAGCAAGCAACTTCCAAAAAAAATGTGAGTAATGAAAGAAACAGCTGACTGCCTGGACAGTCACCCAATGATCCTTTGCAATGTTGGGGCATTCATCTTCAGCCTACAGACCTAGCATATTCGATAGACTTTTCTGTGAAGCAGGATATTGTGTGTGTGTGTGTGTGTGTGTGTGTGTGTGTGTGTGTAATGAAACTTTATCCTACAGAGGATATGGTAACATAAATCAGATTTCTCTTTGCTTGGTGATTCTTTCTGAATAGCTATCTTTCCTCCTTTAGGCATCTAAATGTGCAAGGTCTCTTGAGTTTTTGAAGATGAGTATTTTCCTGCAAAGACAAGAACAGAACCCTGCTCCAACCCTTATAAGGTTTCCTTACCACCTGTATAATTGCCACCTCTGTGGATGAGCTGACATTTCTCTGTCTCAAAAGGTTTCGCTTTTTCCAACTGAATGTTTATTAATTTTTATGATATCCATAGCTTTTCTTCTCCTATAGAATGAAAGCACTGCCCCAACATAACACATCTCCTGGTTTCCATTCTGAGGTCAACACATCCTTGAAATACAACAGCATATTTAATTCAGAAGTCTTTTCTATTATCCAATGTCTCTCTGCTGCCATTATTTCTTTGTCATTAGTGTTAAGAAAATTCAAGATTAATAAAGCATTATGAAATCTATTTCTGGGGGTATTTTCTATCCCTTTCTTTTTGTTTAACATATTCTTTATTGCTTGATTTGATCTTTCTATAACTGCCTGTATAATTGTTTGCTATACCTGTAATATGTTTTATATTATAAAAAGCAAAAAACTGTTTCATTTTCTTATACATATATTCTGGACTATTGTCTGTCTTTATTTGTACATGTATACCCATGATGGTCATAACATCTAATAAATGTGTGATTACTGAATCAGCCTTTTCTGAGCTCCAAGCAGTTGCCCATTGAAAAACCTGAACAAGTGTCAATGGTGTGGTGTACATATTTTTAATTTCCAAATTCTGTAAAGTGGAACACATCCATCTGACGGATTTTATTCCTTTGCGTACCCTTTGGGTTACTCCCTGCAGGTAACAGTATTTGGTTAGAGAAAGACCAAGTAGGACATCTCTTTATAATCTTCTTAGCCTGTTGCCATGTAGTAGAAAACTCTTTAAACCTTTGCTATTGACATGATACTTTTTATAAAATTCTGAGGCCTTCAGTGTAACATGAGGAGCCAGGCTCGTTGGGGTTTCTGTCCCACCTGGTTCCCCAGCCATTTAGTCCCAGAGAAAATCACACAGAGGTCTCCATAAGATTATAAACTGATTGGCCCATTGGCTCAGGCTTCATATTAGCTCCTTTAATGTATATTACCCATTATCCTTAACTATGTTAGCCACATGGCTCAGTATCTTTCTCAGCTGAGCAAGTTACACCTTGCTTCTTCCGTGGTCTGGGCAGGAATGCGAGGAATGGGCTTCCTCCTTCCCAGAATTCTCCTGTTCTCATTGCTCTGCCTCTACTTCCTGTCTGGTTGACCCACCTATACCTCCTGCCTGGCCAATCATCATTTATTTAAAACATAATTGACAGAATATAGACAATTCTCCCACACCACTTCAGCACACTTCCAATCAATAATTGGTCAATTTCTTCATTACCTTGTGCTAGAGGACCTGGCAAATGTGAATAGGATCAGATGTGTGTTCTGTATATGGAACAAAGCCTATTCCTAATTATATCTTGAACCTTAATGAATAATGAAGTCAATTCTGTATCATCTGGTATAAATTCAGTGGTTTCAATATGTAAGACAACTCTTTTTGCATATTGTGAAACAGTAACTCTATTGAGAGGTTCTTTAAAATTCTTAGTACCATGAAAATAGCATATAACTCTGCCTTTTGAACAGAATTATAAGGGCTTTGTTCCACCTTACTTAAATCTTCTGATTTGTAACCTAACTTTTCTGATTTATTTGCATCAGTATAAAATATACAGGCTCCAGTTATTGGTGCATCGTGTAAAATATGGGGAAGAATCCAAGTAGCTCTCTTTATAAGATTAATCCTATCAATTTTGGGATAATTGCTATTAATCTCTCCTAAAAATTAGTACAAGCTCTTTACCATAGTTTGTTGCCTTCCCATTATTTTTCAATTTTATCAGTAATAAAAAGCACTATAATCCATGCTGGCTCTATACCTGCTAGTTGACATAGTCTCAATTTTCCTTTAATAATTAATTCAGAAACCTTTTCCACATATTTTTTAATTTTTTACTTGGTTTATATGGTAAAAAATCCATTCTAAGATAATATCTTCCCTCTGCATTAAAATTACTGTAGGGGAAATTCTGGAAGGCAATATGGCTAGAATGCCTATAGGTTACCATGTATATTCTTTGACTACCTTAGGTTATTTTGTGCCAGATGGCTTCTAAGAGAATATTACTGGATAGGCAGATAAAACTCTGGGTAAGTCATCCCAGACTCTGGCATGTACTGACGAGGCTAAATCCTGTCCTTGTACCTCTTCTCCCTGCTCATCAGTTTCAATAATTTCCTCAATCTTTTCAAATCCTTTTACCACTGCCTTTTGTAAAGTCTGAAACTCCTGTCCAGTGTTTTGTTTCTAATGACCTCATTGATGATTCCAAGGTATGAAATTTGTTCAGTAAAGATAATGTCTCATCCTTGAACATAATTTTGATGGTGTGCATATTGCCTTCCTAGAGAGATACCTTATCCGTTAACCTATCACAACTTTCAATAGATTCTGATTGCTTAATTCAACAGCACAAATTCTTTCAGATACTGTCTCAGCACCCTTTAACGCTGACTTTTGTTTGTCAAATTTATGCTATCCCTTTCAATGATATTAATTTTTTCAAATAGCTATTCATTATTAGTCTCTAAAGACTATATCATTTCTAAAAGTGCCTCATTCTTGGCTCTGTAATCAAACTATTTTCTTAATGATATAATATGAAAAACAAAACTAATTCCCAAAATGAAAATAAATTGATACATAAGGAAAATCACATAAGCCTTGCAGAATACCATCCATAGTATAAGCAAAAAAGGTTATTAAACTCATAAACTGTAATAATGTCCCAAATCGTATACCTTTCAAATTTTCTTACCTTTGTTAGCAGATTTCAGTAAATCATTGTAGATGTAATAATCTGTATTGGCCAACAGGTGTCACATTTTCAAAAGTCAACAATTCAATAAGTATTTGTCTGCCTTCTGAGTCTATTGCTCCATTTATACAGCCTTAGTTAATCTTTGTAAAAAGTCACTAAAACGTTCTCTTTGGCCTTGTTTAACTGTAGTATATGATTCAATTATTTTTCCTAGTTCTTGAATCCTGTCCCAAGCATTTAAGGTTGCTGTGTGGCATAGGGACAGGATGTGTTCATCATAAAGAGCTTGATCCTGTGGGTCAGCATAACAGCCCTCACCAAGAACTTAATCTTGGGAAGCTTCATCAAATCCTTTTACTCTTCCGTGTTGTTCTAAAATTTTTGCCTCTTCTTGCTAGTGGCATTTCCACAGAAGCTGTAGCCCATATTCCAGGACCGCTAAAACCAACTGAAGCCAGTGGGGTGGGGTAGCCTTATTACTTGAAGTCCACATTTCCACCATCCCTCTAACAAATGGGAAAGACAAGCCATAAAATACCACTGCTCGCTTAATTTTCTTTAGATTGTTCATACCTATTGGTTGCCATTTATATTCTTTGAATCATTTGGGGTATTTAGTTCTGGATGCTTTGTCAGGAGATTACAGGGTAGGTAGCTAGAACCTTTGGTAAATCATCTCTGACTCTGACATGTACTTGCAAGGCTAAATCCTGTCTTTTTACCTCCATCCCCCTGCTCATCAGTTCTGATAGTTTCCTCAATCATTTCAGTATTTTTACCACTGTCTTTTGTAAAGCCTGAATCTCTTGACTTGTGAATATTTCTAATAATTTCATTGAATCACATAATCTCTGTTCCTCATTCTGCATATATGATTCCAAGGTATAAAATTTTTCATTAATGATAACTTCTCATCCTTGGATATTATTTGAATGACATGCAAAGTACCTTCCTGGAGAGATATTCTATCTGCTAATTTATCATAGCTTTTTAACAGATCTTTTCAGATAATTTTTCAGCATCCTTTGACATGGATTGATTTTTTTCTGTCATATTAATGTTATCCTTCTCAATGATATTAATTTTTTCAGCTAACTTTTGATTTTTGATGCTATAAATCCTGTCTGCTAGCTTTCATTATTAGTCTGTAAAGACTGTATTATTTCTAAAAGTGCCTCATTCTTAGCTCTGTTATCAAACCATTTTTTAAAAGATATAATGTGAAAAACAAAGCTAAGTCCCAATATCAAATAAATGGATGCATCAGGAAAAACCATATAAGCCTTGCAGAATATCATCCACAATATAAGCAAAAGTTATTAAATTCCTGAATGGTGATGTGGTCTGCCATTATATAACTTTCAGATTTATTGATTTATTTATTAATTAAAATACCTCTGTTAGGAGATTTCAGTAAATTGTTATCTGAGAACACAAACCAGAAGCTGAGCAAGTTTCCCTGCAGCAGAGAAAATGTGATCATGAGCTGGAGAAATTGCCAAGTTGCCATGTGGTGGGCTCACCAAAGGTGTAGTTTCACTGTCTTCACTGTGGTGGGGTTTTGGAAAAAAAACCAAATACTTAGTAGGTGAAATCAAGCTAGGTGGGCAGGGGTGGAAGACCTTTGGCCACAAACTTTTTGAGTCAGTTCCAGTAGGCATGGAGTGTGGATCCACATGAATTTGTACCCCAAAATGTTGGGAAACAAATAAAGAATGAATAATAAAATCTCGGGGTCAGAAATTGGGGTTCGAGCTGAAGATCCTAAAAGCAAAACAGCCAACAACTGGCTCTTACTTCAACCTCAGTCCGAAATGGTGATCCTGCCTTTTGGAATCTCAGAAGGAGACAATATCTGAAAGTTATCTCACTCCATCTTATACTCCTCTTTAGGTCTGGGATCAAAGGCATGCACCACTGAGATTAAAGGCAAGCACTACCCAATTTCAATGTCAACTTGGGTGGCTACTGGAATTAGAGTTGCATGTTACCATAATCTGGCCTGTAAGGCTGACCAGTGGGACTGTTTTACTTTCAGATATTCAATTTTATTTATTAAAATACATTTGAAATGCCACAATAAACTTCAAATCTTTGAAGAAAGAAATTGAAGAAGATATAAAGATCCCCCCCTTTTCATGTATTAGTAGAAGTAACACGGTAAAAATGACCATCCTATCAAAAAAAAATCTACAGATTCAATGCAATCTCCATCAAAATTCCAACACAATTCTTTGCAGACCTTGAAAGGTTAATCTCAACTTCATACAGGAAAAAAAAATCCAGGATAGCTAAAACAATTCTAACAATAAAAGAACTGCTGAAATGGTCCCACCACTCACAATTTCAAGTTGTACTACAGAGCTATAGTAGTAAAAACTACATAATATTGACAGAAAAACAGATAGGTGAATCGATGAAATTGAATTGAAGACTTAGACATAAATCTACATGTCTGTGGACAACTAATTTTTTATAAAGAAGCCAGAAATATTCACTGGAAAAAAAAGATATCTTCAACAAATGGTACTGATCAAATTGGGTCTCTACTTGTAGAAGAATGCAAATAGATTCAGATTTATTACCCTGCACAAAACTCAAGTCCAAGTGGACCGAAAACCTCAACATAAAAGCAGATACCCTGAACCTGATAAAATAGAAAGTGTGGAAATAGCCTTGAATGCACTGGTACAGAAGACAACTTTCTTAACAGAACACCTATAGCTTAAGCACTACAATCAACAGCTAATAAATGGGACCTCAGTTGGTTATGGTGCTGCATGCCTTTAATCCCAGCTTCAGGAGGCAGAAGCAGGCAGATCTCGAAGTTCCAGACCAGCTTGATCTACAGAGTGAATTCCAGGAGACTTAGGACTACAAAGAGAAACCCTGTCTCAAAAACCTGAAGAGGTGGAAGAAAGGGAGAGAGAAGCAGGGTATCTCATGAAACTGAAAATCTTCTATTAGACAAATGACACCACCAATCTGACTAAACAGCAACCTTCAGAATGTGAAAATATTTTCACCAACACCACTTCTGATGGAGGACTGATACCCAAAATATATAAAGAACTCAAAAGGTAGATATTTAAAAAACAAATAATTCATTTAGAAACAGGGAACAGATCTAAACAGAATTCTCAACAGGGGAATCTCAAATGACTGAGAAACTCTTAAAGAAATAATCAACATCCTTAGCCACCAGGGAAACACAAATTACAACAACTTTGAGATTCTATCTTACACCTGTCAGAATGGCTAAGATCAATAAACAGCTCATGCTGGTGAAGATGTGGAGCAAGGGGACCACTCCTCCATTGCTGCAATCAAAATTGCAAAATCATACAGTGCAAATCATACAGTGCAAAATCATATAGTCACTATGGAAATTGGTTTCTCAGAAAGTTGAGAACCAATCTCCCTCAACAAACAGCTATACCACTCTTGGGTATATACCCAAAGGATATTCCACCATACCACAAAGATACTTGCTCAATCGTGCTCATTGAAGATTTATTCATAATAGTCAGAAACTAGAAACAACTTAGCAATCCCTCAACTGAAGAATGAATAAAGAAAATGTGATACATTATACAATGTAATGGAGTGTTACTCAGCTGTTTAAAAAATTACATCATGAAATTTGCAGGTAAATGAATGGAACTAAAAGAATTTTTCCTGACTGAGGTAGCCCAGATTCAGAAAGATAAATAGGGTATGTATTTACCTAAAAGGGGACATTAGCCATTAAGTAAATGATAACCAAGCTACAATCTGTAAACTGAGAGAAGTTAAGCAAAGAGGAGGGATTTAGGAGGGACACAGGGATCTCCTTGTTAAAGGGAAATAGAATTAATTTTATGTACAGACTTGGGGAAGGTGGGGATGGAAAGGGTCCAGGTAGGAGGAACATGGGGGAGTAAGAGAGTATGGGGAGAGACTGCTGGAATTGAAGGGGGTAGTGTAGAATTCTAGTACAGTGGAAACTTCCTGGACTCTATGAAGGTAGTCCTAATGATAACACCTACTAATGGGGGATACAGAGACTCAACTGGCCATCTCTTGTAGCCAAAAAAGTTCCATGGAAATCCCCATACTACTGAAGATTATTCTAAGACAGAAGCTTGCTCTCTGAAATCTGACAGAGGGGCCTATTGCCACAGACAACACTCACACAACTCATGAACATGTAGAAGTCAAGCTGGTGCCTACAAGGAGCCTTCACCCCTACATTCTAGTCTCCTCAGTGCAGGAAAGTACCCTGCAGGCTAGCAAAAGAGAAATGTGAACACCAACTCAGCCACAAAACCTTTGACCTACAATCTCTTATGCCTGAAAAATATGCTATGACAATGGTGGCACAGAACACGAGGGGAGCCAACTGAAGTCTGATTTGATCTGAGGCCCACTCCATGAGAAGAAATCCACATTTGACACTGCTTGGTTAACCATGAACCAGAGACTAGATAGCCCAGAGGTGTATAGTAAAATCAAACACTACTGATCTAAAAAATAAAATAAAATAAAATAAAATAAAGTAAAATAAAATAAAATAAATAAAAACAACAACAAAATGACTCCTAATGATATTCTGCTATACTCATAGGTCAGTGCCTTACCCGGTCATCTTCAGAAAGGCTTCTTCCTGTAGCAAATAGGAACAGATGCAGATACCAGACATAATGCAGAGAGGAAATCTAAATTGAAGGCCTCCATCAAATCCCTCTCTCACAGGGTTTAAGAAATCCTGCAGAAGAGGAGGTGAAAAGATTGTAAGAGCCAGAGGGGATGAAGGACACCAGAAAAACAAGAATTTCTGAACCAACTAAGCAATGTGCATATGAACTTGCAGATACTGGAGCAGCAGGACCTACATGGGTCTGAACCAGACCCTCTATGTATATAATATAGCTATTAGTGTTTTTATGGGACTCCTGACAGTGAGAACTAGTGGGTCCCTGACTTGTGCCTGTTCTTAGGACCCTTTCCTCCTGTTGGGTTGTCATTTCCAACTTTGATATGATGGTTTTGCTTCATCTTATTATATTTTGCTTTTTCAAGATTGGTTGTTATCTTTTAGAAGCTTGTTCTTTTCTAATGAGAGACAGAAAGGAAGATCAGGAGGGGTGGGGAAGGGAAGTGGGAGGAACCAGGAAGATGAGAGGGAGGGTAAATTATAATCAGGATATATTATATGAGAAAATAATCTATTTTCAATAAAAGGGAAAAAAGAAAAACAAAAAAGAAAAGACAGGAAGCATTACTTCAGGCAGAAAGAGTCATGTGCATAGTACAGAGACGGGAAGGAACCATGAAGCCATGACTATTAAAACACAAAATGCCACAGACAACACAAGCAAAAAAAAAAGATAAACAATACTATGGCCACAATTAACACAAGCATTTTGATAAGAACTTTAAATATCTATGCTGTCAATTGTCTGATTAAAAGGTAGAAAGACCCTTGGCCCAACTAGCCAAAAGAGAAGACACAAATTAACAGAATCAGAAATGAACAGGAAACTTTATAACAAATACCAAAGCAATTTAGAATTATAATAAGTAAATATTATTTTTATATACTACATTAAGCTAGAAAACTTTAAAGAAATGTATGAATTTTTAGGTTCAGGCAAATCATCAAAATTAAACCAAGAAAAAGTCAACAACCCAAACAGATCTCCAACAAATGAGGAAATGGAGTAGTGATAAAAAGCCTCCAACTAAAAACAGTTCGACCCAGATGGAGTCACAGCAGAATTCTACCAGAATTTCAAACACCATCTACAGCCTGTCTTTCTTAAGCTATTTTTAAAAATATAAACAGAAGAAGCTCTCCCAAACTCCATCTATAAAATCAGTATCACCCTAATACAAAAACCAGGTAAAGACACACACTAAAAAGAAAACTACCAGCTAATGTATCTGTTGAATATAGAGTCAAAAATCTCAACGAAATACTTGCAAACAGAGCAAAGACATATAACAAAAGTATTATCCACTATGACCAAATTGGCTTTATCCCTGAGCTACATGGATATTCAACATCCATAAGTCAATAAATGTAATAAACCACATAAGTGAACTTAAAAACAAAAAAAATCATATAATCATCTCAATAGATGAAGAAAAATCCTTTGACAAATCCCAACATACTTTGATGATAAGAGTCCCAGGGAAGGAAGGGCTAGAAGGAACATATTTAAACACAGTAAAAGCTATTTATGAGCCAACCACAGCCAACATCACCCTAAATGGATAAAAGCTTGAATGAATTCTACTGAAGTCAAGAATAAGACAAGGCTGTCCACTCTCCCCCAATCCTCTTCAATACTGTGCTCAAAGCACTAATTGAAACAATAAGGCAAGAGAATTAAAGAGAAATGAATAAGGAAAGAAGAAATTAAACTATCCCTATTTTCAGATGGTACTAAACATTAGAGAATTCTACCAAAATTCTATCAGAAACTTGTAGAAATGATAAACAAGTTCAGCAATGGCAAGATACAGATAGTTTGGACAAGTCAATAGCTTTTTATGCATCAACAACATACGGCGAAAGTCATGGGCACACTCCTGATCACACAAGGCTCAGAAAAATTAAACTATCCAGGAATAAACCTAGACAAGGAAGTGAAGGACCTCTACAGTGGAAATGTTACACTTCTGAAGAAGGAGAGAGAAGAAAGTAACAATGGAAAAGCATCCCCTGCTCGTGGATTGATAGAACTAGTGTTATGGAAATGACCTTTTTCAAAAGCTATTTAAAGATTCAGTGAAATGAATGAAACCTGAAACTTCTAGAAGAAAACATAGGCAATACCGTTCAAGATACAGTTGTAGGAAAGGACTTCTGGATAGGAGTCCTGTTACCCAAGTGGGGTTCATAAAATTAAAAAACTTCTGCACAGCTAAAGGAGTAACCAACTGAGTGGAGAGAAAGGGAGAAAATCTTCACCAGCTATACAACTGAAATGTATATATAACATTTATATAATATAGTAATACAACTATATATAACATGAATATATAAACAACTCAAGAAACAAAGTGAAATAAATAAAATACATTTATATAATATAGTAATATAATATAACTATATATAATGTGAATATATAAACAACTCAAAAAACAAAGTGAAACACACACACACAATATGACTTGTTCAAAAAAATTAGCCTTGGAACCCATTTACTGTTTTTGAGAACAGAGAGTCCTCAAAATAAGGAAAAGATGGCTAAGAATGATCTAAAAAAAACTGTTCATTATACCTAACATTAGGAAATTACATATCAAAACAATTTTAAGATTTCATCCTACCCCAGTCAAAATAGCAAAGATCAACAGAACAATGGACAACAAATGCTGGAGGGATGTGTAGAAAAAGGAAGGCCCATTCACTGTTGATGGAATTGCATACTGGTGTAGCAACTCCGGAAATCAGTGCAGAGAATTCTCAAAAAGTTAAAAATAAATCTACCATATGACCCAGTTGTACCACCCGTTGGCATATGCCCAAAGAACTCAGTATTCCACTCCAGAGATACTTGCTCAGCCATTTTCATCGCTGCTCTATTCACAAGATCTAGGAAATGAAAACAAAAAAGTGTCCTTCACCAGCAAATTAATATTGAAAATGTAGTGCATATATATTATGGAATAGTTTTCAGCTCTAAAGAAAAATGAAAACCTTATTAACTTTGCAGGTAAATGGATGGAACTAAAGAAGATCACAGTAAGTAAAATAACCTAGACCCAGAAAGGCAAACATCACATGTACTCACTCATCTGAGACTTGCAGCTATAAATCTTCAGATGTGAGTACATATCCTTGTGTATCTGCAAAAATCATCAAAGTAGAAAGGGATCATTGCCAGGATAGGGGGTAGGGAGCAATAAAGAGGTGAATAGCAGGGTGCAAGTGATCTGATCCGAGAAATGGAGAAGGGGAGGGAGAAGGGAGATAAAAGGAGGAGGGAGGAGGGTGAAATAACAATAAGGATGTCTGAAAAGTCATAAGGAATCATACACTTAAATATAAAAATCTACAATACACCTAATTTTGTATATAAATATACATATATAGTTTAAATCAACTTTTCTCATCTGAATGGCAATGCTACCTCCAAGAACCAAAGACCATCTAAGAAAAACCCCAATGCCAGACATGAAGGAGAAGTCCTATTTTAAGCTGTTGGTCAGGGTTGTCCGAAAGATTCTCCAAACATACAGCCTGTTGCTGTTGCCCTTGGTTGCTCTCCAGAGGTAAAATGGAAGTCCCTATTTCTAAAGACACAATGCACTTCAGAAAATAAGGTCCAGAGGCTCCTGAGCTGGCACTGGTCTGAATGCCTCTGAGGACTAACTTTCATGGTACCACAAAGAACCACATAAGCTTCCAAAGCACAGAAGAAACCAACAGCCCTACCCAGCTATGATGCCTGTGAACCACAACAACAACCAGGATGTCACAATAGTCCTAGGGGTGCAGTAGCAACATATACACTTTACCAGAAAAACTACAGCTTGCTAATTAGATTTAAGGCCACTTCACCATGAAGGAAACCATGCCTGGTACTGGAAACCTAGTCAGTTACTTAGGGCTAATGAAGTCATGAATCTTGGAGAACATACAACCACTGCGTCACTAAATCAGCATGATCCCTAACTACATCCTAAACATTTGTCCTTATGCCCACAGAGAAGTGTAGTTCTCACCCTCCGTGAAGGAAACTTCTCTTTGCAACAGGTGGAGACCATTACAGAAAGCCACAATCAATCCAAATGCAGAGTTGTGGAGCCAAGTCTCAACAGATACATCTATATGACTCCTGCACCTAATGCTCAGGGAACACTGTAGAAGATGAGGCAGAAAGATTTTAAGAGCCAGAGGATCAGGTAATTTAAGGTAAAATTGTGTCTCCTAGGAATGCCAGAAACTACACCCATAAAGTCTCACCAACATGACCGCCTAAACTTGAGAGACACAAAGATGACACCAGATTTTTCTGGGGTGATGAGCATGGAAGATACCAAGAATTGAACAAGGAAAACAGCCGGAGTGGACTGGGGTAAGACGTCAAGGCCTCAACTCTAGGCAAAAAGCCCAAAGCAGTCAGGATCATGATACAGGCTGTTAAGCTTAGCATTTGAGAGGCAGAGACAGGAGAATCTCTGTGAGTCTGAAAGCAGCCAGATCTACAGAGTGAGTTCCAAGACAATAAGGGTTACAAAGAGAATCCCTGTCTCAAAAAAAAGAGAAAGAAAGAAAGAAGAAAGGAAGGAAGGAAGGAAGGAAGGAAGGAAGAAAAAAAGAAAGCAAGAAAGCAAGAAAGCAAGAAAGCAAGAAAGCAAGAAAGCAAGAAAGCAAGAAAGCAAGAAAGAAAGAAAGAAAATAACTAAATGCTTTCAACTAAGTAATGCTGAGAGAGGGAGAAATAGACTTGTCCAGGGAAGAGCACAGCAGTTAGCTCTCCAATAGCCAAGTGGTCAGCCCTGACAACACACATGTGAGCCCCATGATCCAGACTGAGCAGGTAATATTTAGGAATCCATGTGCATCTGCAATATATATGCACGTAACAGAAGTTAATAAAAAAGGTGCAAGTAGGGATATATGGGAGGGTTTGGAAGGAAGAAAAGGAAGGCAGAAATGATGTAGTTATAATTTCAATAAGAAAAGAAAAATGAAGGAAAAGGAAAAACAATCTTACTGTGCTCTTGTTGTGTGATATTTTGTTTGTGTTCTAACAAATAAAGCTTGTCTGGTGATCAGAGGGCAGAACTACCCACTAGTTAACCATAGAAGCTGGGTGGTAGCGGTTCACACATTTAATCCCAGCACTCAGGAGGTGGAGACAAGATCTCAGTCCACTCTCAGACTGAGGAGCGAAAGAGGAAGAAAGCAACTGCTGGCTGCTCCTGATTCTCTGATCTTCTAGGTTTTTACCCTGATATCTGACTCCTGGTTTTTATTGATATTAATTAAGTAAATACTCCATGTTTTATAATTACTAGTGTAATTACCTCAACAGTGTGCGTAGCTTTTATTGTTTGTTTTTGTTTTCAAGACAGGGTTTCACTATAGCTTTGGAGCCCATCCTGGAACTAGCTCTTGTAGACCAAGCTGACCTTGAACTCACAGACACACACACACACACACACACACACACACACACACACACACCCGCCACTCTGCCTCCTGAGTACTGGGATTAAAGGCGTGCACCACCACCACCCGGCTGCATTCATAGCTTTGATTGCACCTTGTCCCTATTTTTCCTCTGTGACTTGTTTCTATCCCTGGCTGTATATGTGAAATATTGTTATCAGGTCTAACATCACTCACTGGAAACAGTGGGGCAATGAAAGCAATGCCCCCACCATTCACCAAAGATATTGGAAGCAACACGGAGGTGACTGTGAGCTGTTCTTGTTGGGGACTGTGAACCCCCAGACCATGAATTTCCTGTGACCCCCTGACTCCCGGAGTAAACAACTTGTTTTCCTGTGCTTGCAGCTGCTCTGAGCAAACAACTGGTTTGCAGGAGAACCTCAGGAGTTCCTGATGTCTGGGGAGAGATTTCTGGTGGGCTTGCAGCTGAGAGTTAGGGTGTGGTCATTAGTCAAGGAGACCCTATATAAGCTGCCCTGGAACACAATAAAGTGGGCATTTTTGACATTACGTGTGTGTGTGTGTGTGTGTGTGTGTGTGTGTGTGTCAATCTCCAGCCCCTTGCCCAACTCGCAAACCAGCAAACCATACTGTAGCGTGTAGAGCAGGTATTGCACTACAGCTCTGAGTCAGCAAGGCTCATGAAATTTGCTGTGCTGTCCAATACAAAGAGAGGATGGTCTTTGTTTAGGGCTTCTTAGATTAGACTCTCTTAGAATACTTGTATGAAATTGTTAAGACCAAGATTAAAACAACTAAATAAAACTAGCCAGCTGTTTGAAAACCAATAAGGTACAGCAGTTGAGAACATCCAGGGTCAACATCTTGGTCTCAAGGTGCACTATACACACTGTATACACAACATGCACATATACATGCTGTGGAGGTTTGAATGAGATTATCTCATGTAGGCCTATATTTTTAAATACTTGGTCCCTAGTTGGTAGCACTGTTTGGAGAGGTTTGGAAGGTTTGCGAGGCCTTGCTAGAGAAAGTATGTCACTGGGTATGAGCTTTGAGCACTCTAGGCTTACTCTCCTTGCAATTTGTTTCCTCTGCTTCATGCTTGCTGTTCAAGGTATGAATTATCTGCATTGTGCTCCAGCCACCATGCTTCCTTTTCATCTACCTTGCCATCATGACCTCTAACCCTCTGGAACCATGGGCCAAATTCAATGCTTTTTTCTATAAGTTGCCTTTGTCATGGTGTTTTCACAGTGACAGAAAGTAACTAAGGTGTGTGTATATGCACACACATATACAGACCATGTACAGAAACATAGTATTCCTGGTACGTTTGTGTTTATTAAGGATAAGCAGCTGAGTCTGGCTTGTTGAGACCCAGGCTATGGTTCTAGAAGTCAACAAGAGAGAACGGGGAGAGCAGAACCATTAGTCCTTCACCGGCAATCACAGTCATTCCCATGTGTGTTCTTTCCAGCTGTTTGTAATTCTGCCCCAAGCTGCACATGGTCTTGGAGGGGCTAGAGTTTGTGTAGTGTTGAAGGCCAAATAGAAGGGAATTCTACGTATATAACTGTGGGAAAGCCATTATCCATAGTAGGTGAGATTTTTCAGTGATGTGATGACCAGGGGGTCACCCATGTTCTTGTAATGCTTCACTCATGGTTTTGGAGGTATCCCAGTAAACTCCTTGGCTCACTAAGCCAGACTCATGTGGAATCATTTCTGTGGTCTGTCGTTGTTACCGTATCTGGGGTGAGCAGAGGTGTGCTCGTGTCTTCGCAGGAAAAGTTCATGTAACAGTGGGTGATGAGCCGCTTTTCTCATACTTAAACTTGGGGTAATGAAGTGACTCAGGGTATGTGTTGGTATTAATTAGTTATCTCACTGCTGTGATAAAAATACCTGACAAAAGCTACCTAAGCAAGGACTTATTTTGTGCCACAGTTTGAGAATAAAGTCCATTGTGGAGGGAAGATATGGTGGTGTAAGGGCCAAGAGACTAGCTCCCAGCCCCGAGACAGAACTCCAAAAGAGACATGCTTCCCAGGAGTGGGAGGAGTAAGATTTCTATAATAACTTCACACAGTTTGTGGGGTTGTTTTCTTATTCTCTTGTCCTAATTGTCTATAATTTCTTAGCTTCAATTTTCTATTCCAATTCTATCATTCTTATTTCTTCAAAATTCTACATTCTTATTTCTCTATATTTTACATTCTTCCAATCTTATTTCTTCTCTTTATATTCTTATTTTCTCACTGTTACAAAATCCTGAGCATACAAAATCCCTCCATTTATTAGCAACTTGTTGGTAATAAAAAAAATACTACAACGAAAATTCTCAGGGACACAGACATTCTTTGAAAATACATATCAAAACTTATCAGCTAGTTTATACCTAACCACAGCTGCATCTGTGGGGAAGCTCCAGCCATCTCTTAACAGGGCTGCTACAGGTTAAAGAATGAGAAAACTATACCATTGAGAGATCCAAGGAAAAAGCAAAGAATATGTGCATTATTTTGCAATTCTTGAGTGCAATTAATAATATCTGGAGATGGTTGGTCAGTTAGGTGATATTGATCTCTTGAAGGACTATAATATAACAAGGCCAGACATATGCAATTTCCCTCTGTGAAAGTTCCTCCTGTGACCACCCCACAAGGACTTCTCTCTTGCCAAATCATACTGTCAGGGAGTTAATTGTAGAGTTAATATACAGTTTTTCACCATAATGTGGAGAACATGTGTACAGAGAAACCATCTTCCTGATCATTCACAAATATATGTGCCCAGTAGATGGAATATTTTCATGCGATAAACACACAAGCAATGGGAAACACCTGAAACTATTCTTAGGGAAGAAATGAAGTGAGTCATGAGAGAAATTACAGGCAGAGACAAACAGTTATCCATAGCCAGTGACCCCATGGCTGTGCCAAGTGGGGCTCCCCAACAGAGAATCTTTCATCTGACACGTTGGCCTGTTGAACACTGGTTTTCATTTGCTGCAACTCTCATGGTCTCCAACACAGTGGTAGGAGCATCAAGCAGCTGGTCACATTGCATTTACAGTTAGGAGCAGAGAGCAATGGATACTGTGTTCATCCACCTTTCTTTTTTTAATTCAGGACTCCAGCCCATGTAATGATTGATGTCAATCACAGTTGGGGAGGGGGTCTTCACATATCAATTAATCTAACCTAGATAAGAAAACACAAAACCAAGGAAGTTATAGAAATGGAAAATACAAGAAAACAATCAGGAATCACAAATGCAAACATAAACAGGAGAATACAAGAGATGGAAGAGACAATCTCAAGTGCTGAACATACAACAGAAGAAATAGACTCATTGGTCAAAGAAAACATTAAATCTAATAAAAGCTTAATGCAAAATATCCAGGATATATGGACACCATGAAAAGGCCGAACCTAAAAATAATAGGGATAGAAGAAAGAAAAGTCCAATTCAAAAGCACAAAACATATATGCAAAAAATCAGAAGAAAACTTTCCCAACCTAAAGAAAGATATGCATATGAAGATACAAAAAGCTTATAAGACACCATATAGGCTGAATCAAAAAACAATTTCGCTCATATTAATCAAATGATAATCAAAACACTAAACATACAGAATAAAGAAAGAATACTAAGAGCTGTTAAAAAATAAAAAAGTACCAAGTAACGTATAAAGGCAGACCTATGAGAATTATACTAACATCTCAATGAGAGCAATGAAAGCCAGAAAATCCTGGTCAAGGATTATGGAGACATTAAGAGACCTCAGATAACAGCACAGACTACTATACCCAGGAACACTTTAAATCGCCATAGACAGACAAAACAAAATATTCCAAGACAAAACCAGATTTAGCCAATACCCAGACACAAACCCAGCCCTATACAAAGTACAAAACTCCAACCCAAGAAAGTTAGCTATATCCACAAAAAATACAGACTATAGATGATCTCACAACAGCAAATCCCAAAGAAGGGGAAACACACACAACAACATCACCAACAATGAAAATTAAATTAACAGGAACTAGCAAACACTGGACTTTAATATACCTTCATATAATCAACTTACCTATAAAAAGCCACAAGCTAAACAGATTGGATACAAAAAGAGAATACATCCTTCATTCCTGCATTCAGGAAACACACCTTTTTCCTGTCCACTCTTTCCTGTCCACTCCAGCCAGAAAGGCTGTCCACTCTTTCTGTATCTCTTCAACATAGTGCTTGAAGTTCTAGCAATAGCAATAAGACAACACAAAGAAATCAAGGGAATTCAAATTGAAAAAAAAGAGTCAAACTTTTGTTATTTGCAAATGATATAATAGTGTACATGAGTAACCCAAAAAACTCTATCAGAAAACTCCTACAACTAATAAGTACCTTCAGTGATGTGGCAGAATGCAAGATCAACTAAAAAAATATCAGTAGCCCTTCTATATACAAAGGATAAAGAAGCTGAGAGGGAAATCAGAGAAACATCACCTTTCATGATAGCCACAAATAGCATAAAGTATATTGGGGTAACTCTAACCAAGGAAGTGAAAGATCTATTTGACAAGAACTCTATGTCTTTGAAGAAAGAAATTGAAGAGAATACCAGAAAATGGAAGGATCTCCCATGCTCTTGGATGGGTAGGATCAACATAGTAAAAATGGCAATTCTACCAAAATCAATCTATAGATTCAATGCAATTTCCATAAAAAGCCCAACAAAATTCTTCACAAACCTTGAGAGAATAAGAATCAACTTTATATGGAAAAAGAAAAAATCCAGGATAGCCAAAACAATCCTATTTCCGAAGTATTTCCGAAGGCTTTACCATCCCTGACTTCAAACTCTATTACAGAGCTACAGTAATGAAAATAGCTTGATATTTGCATAAAAACAGAGATGCTGACCAATGGAATCGAATCGAAGACCCGGGTATTAATCCACACACCTATGATCACCTGATTTTCGACAAAGGAGCTAAAATACAATGGAAGAAAGAAAGCATCTTGAACAAATGGTGCTGGCATAGCTGGATGTCAACCTGTAGAAAAATGAAAGTAGATCCATATCTTTCACTATGCATAAAACTCAAGTCCAAATGTATTAAAGACCTCAATATAAATCTGACCACACTGAACCTGATAGAAGAGAAAGTGAGAACTAGTCTTCAATGCATAGGCACAGGAGAACACTTCCTACGTATAACCTCAGTAGCACAGACAATAAGAGAAACAATGAATAAATGCGACCTCCTGAAACTGAGAAGCTTCTGTAAAGCAAAGGACACAGTCAACAAGACAAAAAGACAACCTACTGAATGGGAGAAGATCTTCACCAACCCCACATCAAACAAAGGTCTGATCTCCAAAATATATAAAGAACTCATGAAACTAGACATCAAAATTCTAAATAACCCAATTTAAAAATGGAGTACTAAACTGAACAGAGAATTCTCAACAGAATTTCAAATGGTCAAAAGATAGCTAACTTCCTTAGATATCAGGGAAATGCAAAATGAAACAACTTTGAGATACCATCTTACACCATTCAGAGTGGCTAAAATCAAAAACATCAATGATAGTTTATGTTGGAGAGGATGTGGAGTAAAAGGAATACTCATCCATTGCTTGTGGGAATGCAAACCTGTGCAACCACATTGGAAATCAGTGTGCCTGTTTCTCAGTAAATTGGGACTCAATCTACCTTAGGATCCAGCAATACCACTCTTGGGAATATACCCAAGAGATGCCCAATCATACTACAAAAGCATTTGTTCAACTATGTTCATAGCAGCATTACTTGTAATAGCCAGAACCTGGAAACAACCTAGATGCCCCTCAATGGAAGAATGGATAAAGAAAGTATGGCACATCTACACATTAGTGGTAAAAAAAAAATGACATCCTGAATTTTGCATGCAAATGGATAGAAACAGAAAACACTATCCTGAGTGAGATAACCCAGACCCTAAAATATGAATATGGTATGTACTCACTCATTAGTGGATTCTATTAAACAAAGGACATTGAGCTTATAGTTCGTAATCCTAGAAAAGCTAAGTAATAAGGTGAACCCAAAGAAAAACATATATAGATTCTCCTGGAAATTGGAAGCAGACAAGATCACCAGGCAAAAGTTGGGAAAATGGGGGTTGGGGTGTGGTAGGGGGAAGGGGAGAGGAGGGAAGAGAGGGGAAAGGTGGGTTGGGAGGATCTTGGGGGAGTGGGATGGTTGAGATGGAGGAAGGACGAATATGTGAGTAGGAAAGAAGATATCTTAGCTGAGGGAGCCATTTTTGGATTGTCAAGAGGCTTGGCTCTAGAGGGGTTCCCAGATGTCCATGGGGATGACCCCAGCTAGGACCCTGGGCTGTGGAGGAGAGAGTGCCTAAACTGGCCTTGTCTTATAGTCAGACTAATGACTATCTTGAATATCACCATAGAACCTTTGGATAGAGATAGAGACAGAGACCCACATAGGAGCACTGGATAAACTCCCAAGGTCCAATTAAAGAGCAAAAGGAGGTAGAATATGAGCAAGGAAATCAGGACTGCGACGGGTTAGTCCACCTACTGAGATAGTGTGCCTGAGCTAATGGGAGCTCACGAAATACAGCTGGACTGGGACTGAATGAGCATGAGATCAAACTTAACTCTCTTAATGTAGATGACAATTGGAGCAGACTGAGAAGTCAATGATAATGGCACTGGGATTTGTTTCTACTTCATATACTGGTTTTTGGGGATCTTATTCTATTTGGATGCATACTTTCCTAAGCCTGGATGGAGGGGGGAGGGCCTTGGACTTCCCACAGGGAAGGGTACCTTGCCCTCTCTCAGGTCTGAAGGGGGAAGGGAGGGGTGTGGGGGAAGCTGGAGGAAAGTGGGAGGAGAGGAGAAAGTGGAAATTTTGATTGGCATTATTTATAAAGTAATAATAAAAATTTTAAAGTAAATTAATTAATTAATACTTGTTAGAATTGGAAATAAAAATTCAAATGGACTTAACAGACATCCATAGAACATTTTATCCAAATATAAAAGAATAGACCTTCTTCTCAGCACCTCATGAAACCTTCTCAAAAACTGACTACAAACTCAGTAACTAAGAAAATCTCAACAGATACAAAAAAATTGAAATAATTCTATGTATCTTATCAGATCACCATGGCTTAAAATTAGAATTAAACAGCAACTCTAATTTTAGAAAGCCCACAAACACATGGAAATTAAACAGTGCTCACCTGAATCATCAATG
The DNA here is from genome assembly GCF_982192425.1 of Myodes glareolus. Lineage (NCBI taxonomy): Eukaryota > Metazoa > Chordata > Mammalia > Rodentia > Cricetidae > Myodes > Myodes glareolus. The sequence continues at coordinate 92,718,140 of NC_142027.1, read as the reverse complement.
GGTCAATGAAGAAATAAAGGAAGAAATTAAAAACTTCCTAAAATTCAATGAAAATGACCACACAACATACCCAAATTTATGGGACACAATAAAAGCAGTGGTAAGAGGAAAGTTCATAGCACTAAACGCCTAATAAAGAAGCTAGGAAAATCCCACACTAGTGAGTTAACAGAACATTTGAAAACTTTAGAACAAAAAGAAGTAAACTCACCTAAGAGAATTAGATGGCAGGAAATAACCAAATTGAGAGCTGAAATCAACAAAATAGAAACAAAGAAAACAATACAAAGAATCAATGAGACAAAGGGGGGTTCTCGAGAAAATCAACAAAATAGACAAAACTTTATCAAAACTAACCAAAAGGCAGAGAGATAACATCCAGTTGTGGTGGCCCATGCATGTAGTTTTGCTGAAGGAGGCAGAGGCAATTAGCTATCTGATCAATCACCCAAAGTCTCATTTTTCAACATTGAAGCAGCCAACTTTGACTATGGCCTAGCTTGACAGACCATTTCTGTCTGTCATTTCACAGGCAGGAAATTTTTCAAACTGTCTTATCCTGTCTTGGCAAGATTTGACAGTCCTACTTATCCATTTCCAGATATAATGTAACTTGTCAGTGGTTTGAGGCATTGTCAATTTCTTACCCAAAGGCCAGTTTTGCCAAGAAGAAAACAAGATCCAAGTGGAGTGTCTTTGATGCTCAACAATCTCTGGGGAATAGATTGGTGTTGTCAGAAGCAGTTCTGTCCAGCCATAGAAGAAGCAAGATGTGATTGCCCCGCTGAAAAAGGTACTGAGCTATGTGGCTAGCATAGACAAGAATAATGGGCTAATATAAGTTATAAGAGTTAATAAGAATCCTGAGCTAATGGGCCAATCAGTTTATAACTAATGTAGACCTCTGTGTGATTTCTTTGGGACTTAACAACTGTGGGAACTAGGCAGGACAGAAAACCTCAGTCAACAAACGGTGCCCAACATGTAGACAACTGCATCCAATTAAAGCCTGACAGAGCTTGGGAAGTGATTCTCAACAAAAAGAATAGAGTTAAGCACAGCTTATTGATAGCAGCATTTTCTCAGGTGGGCTCTGTTTGCTAGAGACAAGCGTTCTCATTTAAGATAGGCTACCTAACTCAGCTTTAGCCTCAAAACCTTGCAGTTCTTTTAAGAAGTTCTGCCATAAAACACTTAAATAGTATTGATGAAAAGCTGACCACATGCTTTTCGGTTTTCAGCCATAGCAGAAAAAATACTGTGCCATTTTTAAATGCCAGCTTTCTGGGCCATCCTGCCAGTGCAGACTCTGGCTCTTTCAGGCAGGAGGTCTGGCTGTAGAGCATTTGAGTGTGGTTTGTGAGCACACTGTTGCAGCTTGCTTGCTGGCAGGGACCTTGAAATGCCATAGAGTTGTGACAATAAACATGGCTACAGCCAGTACCTCCACTTTGAGGCTGGAATCTCAGAAAGCTAAGGCATGGGCTGGATCCAACTGTCAAAGCCACAGCTGTAATCCTACCCATATTGCTTAGCAAATTAAAGACTCACGGGGTCAGAAAAAGAGAGAGAGATACAGTAAAGAGAGATTCAAAGACGAAGAAAGCCTATAAATGGTTTAATGGTTTACAGTGTATAAAAAATATATGCAGGCTTGGGAGAGAAAAAAAGGATAAAGTCATTAAAATAAAAAAGAAAGAGAGTAGTTGGGTGTTGGTGGAACACACCTTTAATTCCAGCACTTGGGAGGCGGAGATAGGCAGATCTCTGTGAGTTCAAAGACAGTCTGGTCTACAGAGGGAGTTCCAGGACAAAGATACACAGAAACCCTGTCTCAAAAAGCCAAAAATTAAAAATAAAAGAAATAGAGATTAAAATAAAACTACATAAAGATGGAAAACACACAAAGAATCTTATTACTATATGTTATTATGCTCTTTGAATTGTTTGAATGCTGAGGAAGGAGCAACAGCTGCTAAAAGATATTTGCTTATAAATGCTGCTGAATTAATCCAAGATAGGTAATTTGAAAATACCTTGACGTCAAAATTGAAGTCAAAAGGTATGTTACTTTGGAGAAGAGGACTTGCTTTTGTTTCCACAGGAAATGAGAGGCTGTGGATTCATTCTGGGTTAAGAAAAATCAGGTTTGATCAAGGAAGACCACCTGAAAAATCTCCAGTAGGAACAAATGGCTCAGATGTCAGAGATCTACATCCAGAACAGATTCAAGATGCTGCCTGAGGTGATCAAGCCTCACAGGATACTCCAGTCAGAACTTGATCATAATTCTAAATTTTCCTTAGGTCCCCATAAGATTATCAGTGGACCCAACCTGCAGGAAGTAACCTAGAAAACTATGCCCACATTCCCAAAAAATGAACTATGGATATTTTCCTTTGTTTAAAAAAAAGAGAAGGAAGTAGTGTGAGAGAATGGTCTGGATTCTGTCAATTATATTTTAAATAAATGCTGATTGGCCAGTAGCCAGGTAGGACGTATAGGTGGGACAACCAGACAGGGAATAGAGGCAGGTCAATGAGAACAGGAGAATTCTGGGAAAGAGAAAGCCCATTCCTCTGCAATCCTGTCCAGCCACAGAAGAAGCAAGATGTGACTGCCCCACTGAAAAAGCTACTGAACCATGTGGCTATCATAGACTAGAATAATGGGCTAATATAAGTTACAAGAATTAATAAGAAGCCTGAGCTAATGGGCCAATCAATCTATAGTTAATGTAGACCTCTGTGTGATTTCTTTGGGACTTAATGACTGCAGAAACTGGGCAGGACAGAAAACTCAGACAACATTGGGGTAGGGAAAAGTGAAGGAAGCAGAAGGAGGGGAGGCAATGGGAACTGGTATAGGTATGGAAAATGAGAAAAGATTGTTTAAAAAAATAAATTTAATAATAAATAAATAATAACTGAGAAAAGAAGACATAAAAGTAGGAGGGAGACTGGTTGGGGAGAAGGGGTGGTCAACAACATGGGAGAGATATAACAAAAGGACATGGCAGAAGACTGTACGACACATGTACTTGTACAATTAATGAACGGTCCAAGTATTAGGCATTAGGTAAAACATAATGAAATCTAAATACTTTATAAGATTTCATGAACGCACAAGAATCAACAATGGGGTGGTGATGTGGCTCCATTAGTTCTAGCACTCAGGAGGTGAACGGATGAGGCAGTTCAAGTCATCTCCTGATGCATGTGGAGTTTAAAGCCTGTCTGGACTACATAAAATCCTGTCTCAAAAAAAAAAAAGAAAGAAAGAAAATCACATGAGTAAGGTCACCAGTAAACCAAGACCACAGTGCCTAGTGTCTGCGAGGTGCTGCTTCTGGGAAGATGTGCTGTTCCCAGCCCACACTCCAGGATAAGTGAAAAAGACACAATGGTGTCACTTTATTTTACAAATTACTGGTTTCTATGAAAGATGAATCGGCTCTTTTCGCTGTGAAGCCCAGACCCTCTTACCACTTTCTGGAACATGTATCTCCTGTCTGTTGTGGCAGATGCTCAGGCCCCTCCCTCTGACTCTTCCGGCGCCAGTACCCACTTCCCAATTTCTCTTCCTAAGTAAGACTACATTCAGGGAGGTGGTGAATAAAAGCCGCTGTCCCCACCAGCTTCTGCCGCTGAGAAGTAAAACATGAGTGATTCCAAAGAAGTGGGGAAGAAGCAGCTCGGCCCTCTCGGTGAGACTAGGATGGTACTCCGGGAACTTGGGGATGGGGCACCATTGGGGCAGTGAGTGACTCAGGCTACCCTGTATGTGACTGACGCTCTGTCCACTCAGATGAGGAACAGCTGATAACCGGTCCCACCAGGTACTCCATCAAAGGCTTTGGCTTCCAACCAAATTCTGGCTTCAGTAGCTTCGCAGGTAAAAGAGGTTGAGGAACTGTGGACTATGGAGTGGACAGATCCTGGCAGAAACTTGGGTTCCTGTGGGGGTGGAGGTTGGGGCTCTGGCCACCGGAGTCCAGAGAGTTGGAAGCTCAGATCCCGCATGCATGGCCCTGGACTCTCCGGGACTGTAGAGCCTAGCATTCGTAATCCCGTACCTTCGGAATGAGACTGGTGTGCTGCCTGTCTGGTACCACATTGAGTCAGGGACACCAAGGTGCTAACATTCCATCCTTCCCTCCCACAGGGCATCTGGGCCTCAACCATGTCCCCTTGGCACTGCAGGTTTTCTTCCTCACTGTCTGCTCTGTGCTGCTGGTGGTCATCCTTGTTAAAGGTCAGGCAGGACTGAGGTTTGGGCCCCCAGGTCCGGCTCTTCCACCAAAGGGATCCAGAAGAGAGGAGCAGCTGACTGGGAGCGTGTCCTTATGGTCCTCTGAATAGGCATTCTGCAGTGGGGGAGGACACTGGCTTTAGACACCCAACCTTCTTTCGGTGTTAGATCTCATCATTATCAAACAGGGCTAAGTAAGACCTTGACTCTTGGAAATGATGGTTCCTGGACATCACTCCAGTGGTAGAACCCTTACCTAGAAAGCTCAAAATCTGTGTTCCATCCCCAGCACCGCATAAAACTGGGAGGAAGAAAGAAGGAGGAAGGAAGAAGGAAAGCAGGGAGAGGAAAAAGGATGTCTTGGTCCTACGGGTCCAGTATAGGTCAAAAAAAGCAGAAACGTTTACTAACTGCAGTGATTTGTTTCTCTCGGGCCAGTCTTCAAGATCCCCAGTTCTCAGGGACAGGAGCCGTCCAGCCAGGAGGTCTACCAGGAACTGATCCAGCTGAAGGCTGGGGTAGGTGAGTAACTGGAAATGATGGATATCACAGCCAGAGAAGGTTTGTACAGAGTCACTTTGCTTAAATAACTGCTCTTTGCTGAGCCTCAGTTTCCTCTCCTGTGGAATGGGCATGTAGCAGAATTACTAAGGAAGGCAGCTCATTGGTGTTGATTAGAGTCTGTGCACACAATAGGCAGTCAAGTGTTCACAGGGATTGTGCACAAAATAGGCACTCAAGATTCACAGGAGCCTGGACAGGTTAGGCACTTAATGTTCACAAGAGTATGCACACGGTAAGCACTCAATGTTCATAAGGTTGTGCACACATTGGACACTCAATGTCACAGATGTTGTGTACACATGAAGCACTCAATGTTCACAGGGTTGTGCACACATTAGACAATGTCACAGAGGTTGTGTGCACATATAAGATACCCAGTGTTCACAGGGGCATGCACATGGGTGGTATTCGGTTAACCCTGTCTCCTGACCTCCATTCCTAGCTCTAAGCTGCAACCTCTTCCAGTCTGAAGATCAGGCTAGGACTCCTGGGGTCTCCTGGGTAGATAAGGGACTCAAGAAGTGGGGTAGGGAATGGCTCCCTATGGTGCTATGTCGAAGGAGGTGCCTGATTCTGGAGGGCTTGGAGGTTAAGCAGTCACAGGAGCATGCATCCATCCTGACCTGCCTCCTCAAACAGACCGCCTGTGCCGTCCCTGTCCCTGGGACTGGACACCCTTCCAAGGAAGCTGCTACTTTTTCTCTGTGACCCAGAGGACCTGGAATGATTCTGCCACCGCCTGCCAGAATGTGGGGGCTCAACTTGTGGTCATCAAGAGTGATGAAGAGCAGGTATGCCTGGTGGGGCTCAGTCCTCATCTGGAGCTGCCTCCAGCCACTGGCTAAGGGGTGGAAGTATTTGGCTGGATACAATGTTCTAGAATAGAAGCTGCTTGTCTAAAGAGGGAGGATGACAGGTTATAAATGATGTCAGAGAACCTGCAAAAAGGCACACTCTGGGGCTGGAGAAAAGACTCAGTGAGAAGCGCATTTGCCAGGCAAGCATGGGGACCTGAGTTTGGACCCCCCAAACCCACACAAAGCCCAGCTTGAGAACACACATCTGTAATCCCAGTGTCCTGCGGTAAAACAGGAGGGAGTAGTAAACACAGTGGTAAACAAGAGACCCTGTCTCAAAGAAGTTGAGGATCCACACCTGACGCTGTCCTCAGATGTACACATACTCTCGCACTTGTGTGCGTGTGGAGATCAGAGGTCAACATTGAGTATCATGTCCCAGGTGCTGTCCACCTTTTTTAAGGCAGGATCTCTCACGGACCTGAAACTCTCTATTTAGGCTGAGCTGGCTGGCCAGCAAGTCCCAGGGATCCTCCTGTCTTTGCCTCCCCAATGCTGGAATTACAAGTGTGCATGATCACAGCTGGCTTTTCACATGCTTCCCCGGGGTCGAACTCAGGTCTTCACGTGTGCATAGCACACACTTGCCTGACTAAGCCATGTCCTCAACCCCACTACCATAGTTTTTACTGTGATTTATCCTTTGGGGGAACACCTAAGATTTGTGACCAACACTTTACAGCTTCCTCTGTTGGGCTAAAAAAAAAAAATCTGATGTGTGCCCTTTTTTCTTCATTTTTTAAAATAATCATTTTTATTTTACATACAAATCCCAGTTCCCTCTCCGTCCCCTCCTCCTGGTCCTTACACCTTTCCCCCCACCACCCCACTTCCCATCCATTCCTCAGGGTGGGTAAGGTCCCTAATTTTCCTGGTCTAAATATCACCAGCCTTTCTGATTTGAAGCACCAGCGAGACACAGCTTGATTCAGAGCTGAGCAGAGGTCACTGATACATTCAGTAATCATGAACTTATTTGATCTTGTGCAGTCAGTTAAACCCAGTCACGAGTAAATTCATGCAGACATGTGCATAACTTCCAGACAGATAGGTACAGGACAACACTAGGTACGCACATTCTGTGCGTGAGAGCACATCTGCCCACAGCACACAGATGTGGAGAGTTCAGAATGCGTGGTGTTTGCAGCCTTATAAGGTATAAAACTGAACATCAGATTGCAGGCAGAACTTCCCACCAGGAGTTTGGGGAAACATTGGTTGGAAAGAAGAAGGAGACAGAGCTCCTTCCTGACTTGTCCTCTTCTGCCTTTCTAGAACTTTCTACAACAGACTTCTAAGACAAGAGGCTACACTTGGATGGGGCTCATTGACATTAATAATGAATCTACATGGCACTGGGTGGATGGTTCACCTCTGACACTCAGGTAAATACCGGACGAAGGGAACACCTTACACAGTGGGGTGAGGTTTTAAGGCTTTGTCTAGAGGCATCCTTGGGGTTCATCTCCTCCCCCTGGTCACCTTGGTATTAGAGATTGGAACATTTACTGAATGGCAGGAGAGGAGGTTCAGATAGGATGGCAGGTGCCTGAGGTTCCATCATCAGAACGTCAGGAAAGGCTTGTAGCCGGGGAGAGGGGGGGGGCATTAAATAGAAATCTCTTCCTAGGCAATCCAATGGAATGAATGGTTCCATTGGTAAAGTGCATGCCCAGAGCCCACGTGAAAACAACTGATGTTTTGGTGGCATGCACTTGGAACCTCTGAACCAGGAAAGAAGAAGCAGGATTCCTAGGGCTTGCTGGCCAGCCAGCCTCGCCAAATAGCAAGTTCTAAGCAAGGGAGAAATCCAGTCTCAAAAATCAAGGTGGAGAATGTCCTGAGCAACAACTGAAGTTGTTATCTGGGTACCACATGCATATGTACACATGTGCACACACACATATGCACATAACCACACATACATAAACACACAGAGACTGAAAAGGACTTATCATTAACAATACTTGTAGGTGGAATGGGAGCAATGGCTCAGTGGTTAAGCCAGGAGTTCTTAATTCTGGACCTATAAAAATCACGAACCTTCCAGAGGACCCAAGTTTGGTTCCCAACACTCACATCTGTGTGTTGACTCACAACCACTCATAACTCCAGCTCCAGGGAGTCTGATAATCTCTGCATACATCTACACTCACATGTACATATGTGCTCAAGCACCAGTACACTCAAGAACATATTTACACACACAACACACTAAAGGAAAGAATATGCATACAGCGTGTTGTACTCTAAGGTCTGAAAAGAGAGAGTTCACACCACCACTCGATGATGTGACAGCAGAAGGACCTGAGCAAGTCAGGATGTAGAGGGAGCAGGAGATTCGGGCAATGGCCTTGGTTGTGGTGTCAAGGAAAGTGGATGACGTGGGTCAAGAAGGCTTAGGTGGGGGTGTTTTCAAGTGTGTTAGTGGTTTCTAGGTGCTGTCTTTCCTAGATAACCTTCTGTTGATGTGAACACCACGGCTAAAAGTGGTGTGGGGAGGAAAGAGTTTACTTCATCTGACAACTCCCAGGTCACACTCTGTCTCTGAGGGAAGCCAGGGAGGAACCAAAGCACAAGCCATGCCCATTGGCCTGCTTTCCATGGCTTTCTTCTGCTACCCAGGACCACCTGCCCAGGGGTGACAGCTCTCTCTGTGGGCGAGGCCATATCATATCAATCATTAATGATGGAAATGTCTCCACAGGGCACCGTACAGGTCAATCTGATGAAAGCATATTCTCACTTCCCAGACGAAACTAGTTGTGTCATTTGGCAACTGGTTAGCACGTGTTCTTAGCTGTCTGGTGTCCTTAGCTGTCTTAGTCCTAGGCAAGTGTGTACTGAGTCAGTGAAGGAGGCAGTTGTGTATGTAGAAGAACCTCTGTTATTATTTCGTTGCATCTGACAACCATACCCTCCTTGGAACAAGTCCTCTCAATCATGGGAGACATGGGAAAGGTGCAAAGATCAGGGTGACTCAGACATGTCATGTCGTGGGTCATGTCGTATACAAAGCAAATCTGCCATTCACTCTCTAGAAAGGCACTCACGGCACATGACTGGGGCAGAATCTCATGCCTTGTGGTCTTTGCAGTTTCATGAAGTACTGGAATAAAGGAGAGCCCAACAACCTCGGGGAGGAAGACTGTGCGGAGTTCAGAGGCGATGGCTGGAATGACACCAAATGTTACAACAAGAAATTCTGGATCTGCAAGAAACCCAAAGCTTCCTGCCCTAGCAAGTGATGGCCAACCTCTCTCCACTACCCCCAAAGTCCAAACACCCAAAGCCATGCCCGTTCGTGATACCTATCTGTGGCCACTGATGCCTAGACAAGATCTCTGGGACTTTCCCCTGGCAGGTAGCTTGTCTCCTGTACGGCTGTACCACTTCTGTATACTCCTTGGGTGTCTGCAGGTTCTTTTTGAGTTGACGGCTGTGGCTATGGTTCACCTTTGTCTTCTAATAGGGTGAACAGGTATAATATGGATCCAGGTCCTCAGATGAGTTCCTTTGATCTCCCCTCCCTTCCTTTCTGAGTTCAGAGCATGTGCTGCCATGGGCAACTGATGACACCCTATGTGGCTTCAGAACATCTCTGAGTTCTTTCCTCTCACTTGCTATGTTTTTATCCACCTACCCTGCATGCCTTTCTACGGATGCCTTACCTGATTTCAGGGATTCAGTCTGTAGGCTAGATGCACAAGAGAACCAGTTCCTCATTTATTAGTCATGATCAGGAATTACTATGTTAATGCCCTAGCTCTCTCTTCACCCCTTAGGTGAAGCCTCAGTGTTTTAGACCCTGAGATTGAGCTCCCAAATATTTGGAGGATTTATAATTTTTATTGAATTTGTTTATCGTTCATTCTGGCTATTGTCACCCTCTACCCATCCTGAATCCCTCTCTTTTTTGCCTCTCCTTTCCCCCATTCATGACTTTTTGCTTATTTTTGTGACCCACTGAAGTTAACAAGGGCCATGGGTTTGAAACTGTCCAGTAGAGTCTAGTAGGTTCATCATCAACTGAAGACAATGATTGCCCCTCTCCCAAAGTCCATCAGTAGCCAACAACTTAGCAGGGAGAGATGGGGCCCTGTGAGCTCTTACCTGATCTATAACTGAATGTTGAGAGGCCCGATTTCGTGGAGCCTCAGCCACTGTGAAATCATATTTGTACTAAAACAGAACAGAATTTCGCAGCCCTTCTCCATCTTCAGCTCCAACATATTTCTATCCCCTTCTTGCACACCATCACCTGGAATCTTCTAGCTCTTTATTCAAAGAAGAGCATGCTGCTCCAGTTGCTGGGAGCTCCGTGTTCACTTGTCAGCCCCTTTCTGTCATACTGCCGGCTCCAAGGTCAGACTTCCTGGTGGTGCTCACATGGATGCAGGGTGATGAAGATGTAGCCATGTTTGGCTCAGCATGGGACAACTCTGCAGGATCATTTAGGTCCCATAGCACCCCAGAAGGTCACCTGTGGCTGTGTCAGATCTCCTTTCCCAGGCCTGTCCCCTTGCTGGTTTTGCTCCTTTTTATGACATAATTAAAAAAAAAAATTGGTCTTTGCCTGTGTTGCCAAGTGACAGGTTTCTTATTTACAATATGGACGGCTGGCCACTGTTGCATTTATGCCCATTGGGTGACTCGGTGTAGAGCAGAAAATCTCAGCCTGGGGTCAGGGACCAGGAGGACCAAAGAGGTAATTAAAGCCTGAAATGTTCATCCACATCCACCACCATCCATTCACGGGGGGCTGAACTTGGTCATCCCCAAGGCCTCAAGGAAACACATTTTGATAATGTTCTCCTTCCTCCACTGGGGTTGCCCACAAAAACTGTCCTCCATGAACAGGTTGCATACTAAATTCTATCTCACTTCAGTCAACTTTAAACATGCACAGTAGCCAGGTGGTGCACACCTTTAATCCCAGCACTCAGAGGCAGAGGCAGGCGGATCTCTGTGAGTTCTAGGCCAGCCTGGTCTGCAAAGTGAGTTCCAGTACAGGCTCTAAAGCTACACAGAGAAACCCTGTCTCAAAGAAAACAAAAATTAATAAATAAGCAAGAGCCATGCAGAGTAGCTCGAAGACATATCCCGTAGTACCACACAGGGGCTCTTTACTGTTCGAATCCTGCTTACCCATGTCAATCATAAGTCCACACGTTCTTGTCCTGGTGTCCTTCCTCCCCTTCCTGGCCCTCCTGATTTTCTCTCACTTCCGCTGCTGTGTTATATACTCTCCTCTCTGATAAATTACTGATATTCAGATGCTTGTCTCAGGCTCCACTTCTGAGGACCCAAGCCAAATTTGCCGTGTTCTCCCCTGTGCCCACCACTCGTGGTTCTCCACCTCATTCATTCTTGTGAAATTTTTCTTCTAGATGAGGTGTGTGCACCTGTGTGTGTGTTCTGTGTGCTATTTATATATGCATACGTGTGTGTTCTGTGTGCTATGTGTATATGCACATGTGTGTTCTGTGTGTTGTGTGTATATGCATATGTGTGTGCTCTGTGTGCTATGTATATATGCATATATGTGTGTTCTGTGTCCTATGTGTATATGGATATCTGTGTGTTATGTGTGCTATGTGTATATGTGCTATGAGTATATGTGTGTGAAGTAAGTGTAGTATAGTATTGTAGTTTTACACATGTTGTGTGATATGTGTGTGTATGTGTGCTTTTCTGTATGAGTGTTGTGTATGTGTCATGTGTGTGCTTTGTATGAGTACTGTGTATGTGTGCATGTGTGTATTTATGCTATATGGGTGGTATGTGTATGGTGTGTGTTCTATGTGTCCATGTTTGTGTGAGGGGGATATATGTATGTATCTGTGCCTGTGCATGTGTGTATGTATATAATGAAGTGCATGTATGTACCTGTGTGTGTGTATTGTGAATGTATATCAATTTTTGTGTAAATGCATGTACGTGTGCATGTGGATATTTGGAGACCAGAGATCAAAATCAGTTGTCTTTCTCCACTGTCCTTCATCTTGTTTTTTGAGAAAATTCTTTCACTGAACCTGGAGCCCTCCAGTCAGCTAGGCTGGTTAGACAATAAGCTCCTCCTATCTCTACTCCCAGTGCTGGGCTGACTCCAGCACTCCAGCACCACCTGGTTCTCACTGGGTGCGGAGGATTCCAACTCAAGTCTTCCTGCTTGCTCAGCAAGTGCTTCAGCACCTGAACCTTCTCCCCAGCCTTAGATGTTTCTGTTTGGTTTGTTTATGATTATTTATTTTATTTTTTGAGATTATACTATAACCACATCATTTCCCCCCTTGCCTTTCAAACCCTCCTATTTACTCCTCCTTGCTCTATTTCAATTCATGGTCTCCATTTAGCTTTAAAGGGAGAATGTACTTTTGTGTCAAATATCCCAGTGTGTGGAACAAAAACAGACCAACCAATCACTTTAGGGAGACTACAGCTCCACCTACCTGGGGAGCTTTAGTTGATTCCATGGAGATGAGCACTTCTACACTTGCAGAGGTCCAGAGTTTGGCTCCCATCACCCATGGCCATCAGCTCACAACCACCAATAACTCCAGCCCCAGGGGATCCTATGCCCTCTTTTGAACACAGAGAGCACCTCTACTTACACATGCAAATAATTTCAAACTGAAAATAATCCTTTTTTTAAAAAATTAAAGAAAGAACTTCTTTCCATGTTTTCTGTTGTCCCTAGGGCATCTTTATTACATCCCAACAATCTACTTGTCAAGTTGGTTTTCTAATCCTGCCAAAGAATTTTTTAAATCTCCATGTGAATAGGTGGGGCATAGAGAGTTGCCAGGGTTGCTGAACCATTCTATGTGGTGTAATGGCAGATACGTGCAAAGACACACCTGCTAAATCCTATAGAATGTACAACACCAAGAGCCAACTGTGGCTTTGGGTGATTGCTCTCTGTCCATATGACCCACTACTTAGAAGAAGAATCTAATGGGGCTGGAGAGATGGCTCATAGGTAGAAGCACTTGCTGCTTTTGTGGAGGATCCATGTTTGGTTCCCAGCATCCACATCAGGCAGCTCACAGTCACCTGTAACTCCAGCTCTAGGGGAGCCAACTGCAGTCCTGGCCTCCACTGGAACCTGCATTCCCATGCACACAAACGTGCATACTCTTTAAAATAAATCTTTTAAATTTATGTCTCTTGAATTATGTGAATGCATGAGGGTATGTGTCTCTGCATGGGTGTGTGCACCTGCAGAAGCCAGAGATGGAGTCAGATCCCCAGAGCTGCAGTTACAAGCAGTTGTAAGCCACTTGACATGAGCACTCTGGAAGAGCTGTGTATTCTCTTAACCACTGAGCCATGTCTCCAGCCCCAAAATAAAAACTAAAAATATCTACACTCCAATAGGAGCTCTTTCAGACCAGGAGATGTTTCGGACAGGACAGCATTGTGTGGGAGCTCTGTGACTTCCACCCCCCAACATTTAATTCTATAGACCTGAAGATTTGGAGAGACTCTAAAATAGAAAATCCTGTCTCGGTTTCATTTCCTTTACCATGATAAGATCTCCTGACAAAAAGTGGTTGAGAAGAAAGGAGGTTTTACAGTTCACAACCTCAGGTATACTCTATTCTTGCTGGGAAGTTATAGGGGCAGAACTTGAAGCATTAAGCTATAGCACACAAACTCAAGAGCAGAGGAAAGTGAACATAAGCTCCTGGTGCTCAGCTCACTTTGTCTACTCTTATACAATCTGGAGCCCACATCCAGGGAACCGGGCCACCCACTTACAGATAAAAGAAAATTGAAGCAATCAAGATAGTCCCCCATAGACATGCCCCACAGGTCAACCTGATTCAGGTAGTTCCTCACGGAAACTCTCTATCAAGGTGATTCTAGGCTGTGTAAAGTTGATAATTGAAGGCAGCCTTCACATCCATCAGAAAGTCCAGTTGGTTCTTATTCTAGATAGATTCCAGTTAATAAATGCATAAAGGAGTAGGAAATCACCATTCTAACACTTCATCTGTAATTCCTGCAGGAAATAGTCAAAGATGAATGTTCTGACCAATGGGTGATGTGGGATTCCCCTCTGTATGCTGTGAATACCATTGGTGAATAAAGAAACTGCCTTGATCCTATAGCAGATCAGGGCAGAATAGAGCCAGATGGGAAAAACTAAACTGAATGCTGGAAGAAAGGAGGCAGAGTCAAAGAGGAGCAATGAAGCCACTGGAGACAGACACACTGAAACTTTGCTGGTAGGCCATGACCTCGTGGCGATGCACAGATTAATAGAAATGGGTTAAATTAAGATGTAAGATTTAGCCAATAAGAAGCTAGAGCTAATGGGCCAAGCAGTGATTTAATTAATACAGTTTCTGTGTGATTATTCAGGAGTTTGGGCAGACAGGCGGTTGGGAAACAAACAAGTGGCCTCCTTACTACAAATGGTAAGTAGGGTCTTTGCAAAACCTCACTGTATCTGGACCAGGGTGACAGCTTATTGGTCAAGAACTTGCCTCACAAACATGAGGATCTGAGTTCAGTGCCCAGAACCATGACACACGCTGGTTATCAAGATACATGCTGAGCCTCTCAGAGTTGGAGAGGCAAGAAAAAAAGAAGGGAATGTTTTATTGTATGGTTAGCAGATTTGTCTTACTCACTGACAAATGTAAAGACAGAAATGATACTCTATGGTTTTTAAAGAATTTATACATGGCAGGTGGTGGTGGCACACACCTTTAATCCCAGAACTCAGGAGGCAGAAGCAGATGGATCTCTGTGAGTTCAAGGCCAGCCGGGTCTACAGAGAGAGTTCCAGGACAGGCTCCAAAGTTACAGAGAAACCCTGTCTCGAAAAACCAGAAAAGAAAATTTATACACCAAATAAAAAATGAGGAAAAGAATTGAAGAGGGTGTTTTGCAAAAAATATATGTGAAAAAGGAAGTAAAAAAGTTGTCCTTTTTAGATCTGTCCTGTAGGACCATTAATAAACTCAAACATTAGCTCCATAAACCAGGACTATGCTAGCTGGATGATGGTAACTTTGATTTTTCCAATATCTATAGGGTTTTCTCTTTTTGCTTTTTATTTCATGAGGGAAAGAGCAAGAGGGATGTTTGAGTTTTTACTATATGTGTCCATGTTCAAATGTAAGTTCAGGTACATCATGTATGTGTGCACATGGAGGCCAGAGGTCAAGATCAGATGTCTTCTATCACTCTTCACCTTATGTTTTAATTTATAAAATATTACTAATTATTAGTGCTTGTGTGTGCGCGTGTGTGTGTGTGTGTGTGTGTGTGTGTGTGTGCGTGCGTGTGTGTGGTGCATACATGGGGCTTGCATTTATGTGCACACACATGAGAAGGCCAGGAGTGAACTTATATAGGTATCATTCATCAGACAGCATTCACTGAGTGTGTGTGAGTGTGAGTATGTGTATGTGTGTGTGTGTTGCTGGTGCACACATGAAAGCCACAAGGACTGGAATTACAGATGGTTGTGAGTCACAGTGTGGGAACTGTGTCCGCTACAAGAATAACCAGTGCCATCTCTCCAACTCTTCCGCCTTGTTTTTAAGAGATAGAATCTCACTGAACCTGGAGCTTGCTCCATCACCTAGACTGTATGTCTAGCAACACCCTGGAATCTACTGTTCTCTGTTCATCCCCAGCTCTGAGGCTACAGATGCCCACCAACCTGAGAAGTCAAATTCAGGGCCTTATGATGTGGTGTGCGTATGTGTGTGTGTGTGTGTGTGTGTGTGTGTGTGTGTGTGTACTCACTCACACACACATGAGCCACCATACAATTGTGGAGACCAAAGGATAACTTTGTGGAGTCTGTTCTCTCCTTTGATATTTACATGGACTCCAGGGATTGAATTCAAGTCATCAGACTTGACAGGCAAGTAGATTGAAGTGTTGAGCCATCTCACCGGCCCTGTTTTGATTTTGAAATGAGGCCTCCCTCACACTATAACACAAACTGGCCGGACACTTGCTATGTAGCCCGGGCTTCTTACAACAAACTCCGACCTCAGCTTCACCAGGTCTGAGATAACAAATCTGAGCCAACACTTCCATCCCCTTGCCACAACTTAATAACACCTGCGAAAACTCTCTTTCTTTTTTTGTAATTCGTACTTTATTAGGTTATGCTGAAATCATGTGGCAGCCATAAAGGAATGACATTCACAATACAGTCTTCACCACAAATACTTTTCTTCCCCCCAGCAAACATCGTATTTTTATTGATGATTTGGGAATTCCACATCATGCACCCTGATCACACTCACTTCCCAGGTCAGACCCCCCACCACCTGGAGACCTCCTTTCCCAGAAGAAGGAGAGGAGGAGGAGAAAAGGGAAAGTCCAGTTTTTATGGTCCCTATACTCACTGGAGCATGGTCAGGTTCCCAGTGGCCAGCCCCTAAAGAAAGCCGAGTCCTTCCCCACTGCACCCTTCCAGGAGCCGAATGCTCCAAATGCTCCAAATGTTTTTCTTACATTCTGTTTTTCTGATCCACTTGGCGTGGATCTGTGCATATTATTAGTGCTTGCATGTTATATTTAATTCTGTGTAGTTGAGTTTGTCAACTGTCTCTAGTACTCGGTTACTCTGGCCTGGATAAGTACTTCATGCTAAAACCTGTTATTCACTTAACTTTCAGGAAGTCAGAAACTCTGAGGCTGAGCCCCATCTCGTGCCTTAGGTGGCCCGCTGTAGATTTTCTCTGAGGATAGTCAGTGTATCATTGAAGACAGTAATTGTATTTTTGAGTGTATGGAAATGTTGTGTGTTAAGAAAACTAAGTATGGTAAACAAGGTAACTGTTTGCCCTGCATAATTGAAACTTTAGGCCGATTAAAATCCCCTATTAAAATCTCCCTGGGACCATCTGTGTAGTCTGAGGCTAGGAATCTGACTCTCCCAAAAGCCACTTGTAAGGGGAACTGTTTAGTGTTTGTCCTTCCTGGTTGTCTTACCTCGCCTAGCGGAGGGGGGGGGGGGGTGGGGAGAAAGAAAGAAGAGGACCTAAGAATGACCGAATGACCTAATGACTGGGGACAGAGAAGGGAGGTGGGGAGCAACAACTATGGAAAAAGCGTAGAGGTTGGATATGATTGCACGCTGTATGCATATGTGAAAATAGCACACTCAATTTGAATATGTACAAGTAAAATGAGCTAACAAAGTAAAAAATTAAAAGCACTTCGCCAAAAGAACTAAAATCAAAAGAAAAGCACCAGATGTCCCTGGCACTCTAGCGTGCACAGCAGCTAAGGTATGGAAGTAACCCAGCGTCCACAACAAGGAAGTGGATGACTAGGGTGAACGAAAACTCTCTAAATAAGGTGCCACTCACAGGTCCTAACTTAAGGCTTCAGTGTTTCTTTTTTAGGAAAGCTTAAACTTCCTATACTAGAGGTATCTTTATTTTCTTCTTAAATATATCAAAAACACTGTTTTCATATCCCATGATTAAGTAAAACATTCTTATAACTGACCCTTTGTCTAGCTAAGGAAGCTTTCTCTTATCTGTTGTTTGCTAAGAATTTATTTTTGCATGTTTACGGGTGTTACAAAGATGCTTCTCATAACTGTAATGAGGAAGAGACAAAAACAAGATCGGGAAGGATGTGAGCCACGTGGTCACCTGTTTATGAGCCCTCCAAATGTACAAAACAACTCAGTAGACTGCCAATGAGTCAGCACAAGAAGTTGTTCTAAGGTCACGCACCAACTTTGCAAAGGAAACCCCTTAGAGACAGAAACCAGACCAGACAGGGACGGGCCATCATCTAAGATATCCCCTGGGTTTGCTTTGTTTTGTTTGCCTTTAAGGATATCTAGGGACTAGAGAGATGCTCAGTGGCTAAGAGTACATTCAACACTCGGGGTACCTGTGTTCAGTTCCCAGCACCAGTGTCTGGCAGCTCATAAGTGCCTGTAACTCCAGCTGCTGGGGATCCAACACCCTCTCCTGTAATCCATGGACACCTGTACTCTCATGGCAGACACAATCAGAGACACCCACACACACTAAATAAATAAACATATTTTAACATATTTTTAAAAATAAAATTTTCTGAACTACATGATATCAAGACTCTGTGAATCTGAAATGGCAGGTAAGATCCTTTTTTAAATTTTTAATGATTTTTGTGTGTGTGTGTGTGAATTACACATCACGCACCTCAATCCCATCCATCTCCTGGTCCCTCCATATCCATCCTCCATTCTTACAACCCCCACCAAAGGAAAAAAATAACTAATTAATTAATTAAAAATGAAAAAATCAAAAATTAAAAAAGAAAAACAAATCTTGCGGTGGAAGCTGCAGTGTGTCACAGTGTGTCATAGTGTATCACTGTGTGTCCCACAGCACACCCTTCTGCTCAAACAGCTTCACTTGCAAATGCTCATTGCTGTGAGTTACTGCCCTGGTTCAAGACCTCTGACCTCTGCTACACTATCAATACTGGATCCTGACCAGGTCTCCTATCAGATATCCTGTTGTTGCCCTGGGTCATGTGATCCTGTAGCTTTAGCTCTGCAGGACTGCCCCACCACGAGCTCGAGCAGTTCACAGATGGGGTAAAGGTTGGTGTGGGCCAATTCAACACCCTGGATCTGGGCCTGGGTGGCAGCTGAGTTGTTCAGCCTGCCCACTCTCCTGCACCGGTAGCACCATCGACACCACCAGGGCCAGCTATCCTGCTCTCGTGTCCTTGGGGCTGGCTCTCCTGTACCCATGCCACCAGGTCTAGCTGTACTTCTAGGTTCCAGGGCTGGCTCTCCCGAGCGCTGCAGCTGGTGAGAAGTGGAGCCAGCTCTCCCACACCCACTCCACCAGGGCCAGTTGTTCCACATCGCCCAAGGAAGGGGCGGGGCCAGCTCACCCCAGGCAAGATCTTTGTATATATAACTCTTACATGCTTAGCCTTTTCATATTAAAAGGCAAAGACAAGGAGCTGGAGAGGTGACACATTTGGTAGAGAGCTTGCTATGCAAGCATGAGAACCTAAGTTCAGCTCCTAATTAGCCACGTTTGAAAAAAAAAGGCATATGCTGTATTATAGCATTGTAGCATATGCTGTAATTTCCAACAATGAGGAGGTAGAGAAGGGAGACCTCTTGGAGGTTACTTGGCAGCCAGTTGAGCTGGATCAGTAAGTTACAGTTCAATGAGAGATCGTGTTGCAAAAACTAAGGTTCACCATATGCATACACAGAAAGAGGAGGATCTAAAAGACAGAGACACAGAGACAGGAATTAAGAAAAACAACAAGATTGGGACATTCCCTTTTCAATCTCTGTCCAAGGTAACCATCAACCACCAGTATATATTCTTTTTTTTTTCTTTTGGTTTTTCGGTTTTTTGAGACAGGGTTTCTCTGTGTAACCACCCTAGTTGTCCTGGAACTTATTTTATAGACCAGACTCATAGAGATCCACCTGCCTCTGCCTCCTGCATGCAGGGATTAAAGGTGTGTGCCACCACTCCCGGCCAGACTGCATTCTTAGGAAAGGATCAGGTTAGAACTGATTCATCAGCTGTAAGGAAAGGGACTACACTGGGGAGATGGCTCCGTGGCTAACGTGTTTGCCGCACAATTGTGTAGACTGGAGTTCAGATTCCCAGGACTCACCAAAGAACCATATGGACCAGGAGGCCTGACTGTAACTCCAGCCTCAGAAGATAGAAATGGGAGGTCCCCAGAGCAAGCCGACTGCTGAGCCCTGGGTTCGAGTGAGAGGCCCTGCCTCAGTGAATCATGTGGAAGAGTGACTAAGGGTGATTCCCAGCACCAACCTGGGGCTCTGCATGCACAGAACATACATACACATGTGAAATATACAAACAGAGTGACACGTGAAAACAGCAAGGGGTGGGGAAGCCATTCATTCATTTGGGCAGTCAGAGGAGATTGTCCAAAAAGGGTCGATGGTGCTCTGGCTACAAAGATCTAAAGAGAATGCAAGCTACATCTTTGTCTTGAGGTTCAGTCCTGGGGTTCACTTCCTCCTCCATTAGTCCTAAATCTATGTTTGCGTTATATAGTCTGGCCACAGCTGACACCTGACCTCAGATGAATTTCCCACACCTCATCTTGGCATCTCCAGAGAGAGCGCTGTTCTCATCCTCCACGGCTGCAGAAGTTGGCACTGATTGTCAGCCTGACAGGATCCAGAATCACCTAGTGGATAAGGCTCTGAACATGCCTGTGGTGTTCTCTTGATTAGACTGAAGTTGAAATACTCACTCTAAAAGTCAGTGTCACCATTCCGTGCGGTGGGGTCCTGGACTACATGAAAAGGAGAAAGCTGGTGGTCGGTGAGATGTCTCAGTGGTTAAATGCACCTGCTGCCAAGCCCGATGACCTGAGTTCAATCTCTGAGATTCATATGGTAGTAGAAAACCGACTTCCAGAAGTTGTACTTGACCTCCACATATGCAGCACGACACATGCACACACACACACACCAACAACTAAATAAAATTTTACAGCAATAGACAGCCTTTAACCCCAGTGTTTGGGAGGGAGCGGCAGTTGGGTCTCTGTGAAGACTAGGACAGCCAAGGCTGTTTAGAGTGAGACCCTGCGCATGTGTCCTTAAGGGCTGCATTCTGACAGCAGCTCTTTCAGAACTTCCTCTGACTTTGCCAAGCATAGTAACACGGTCTCCTGCATCAGGGCTGATGAATCAAATCCATGCAAATTTTTTCGTAAATGTGTCAGAAAGATGTTATGCTGTTCTCCTCTCTCTCTCTCTCTCTCTCTCTCTCTCTCTCTCTCTCTCTCTTCCTCCGTCTCTCTCCCTCTCCCTCTTCCTCCATCTCTTCCCCCCTCCCTCCCTCTTATTAAGAACTACTCGGGGTGTGCCCTGCCTGGAAGCTCTGATGCAGTCATGGCCTGCCTCTCATTTCCTGGTGATAAAGGAAAGAGAAGTGCCATGCTCAACAAGAAGCCTTCTGA
The DNA here is from genome assembly GCF_982192425.1 of Myodes glareolus. NCBI lineage: Eukaryota > Metazoa > Chordata > Mammalia > Rodentia > Cricetidae > Myodes > Myodes glareolus. The sequence continues at coordinate 92,697,501 of NC_142027.1, read as the reverse complement.
GAAGAGGAGTAGGGCCTTCTGTTTTCCTGGAAAAGCAACTCCCGGCCCTACATCACTCCTCCAAGCACTGACCACATTTTATCCTTGAGGTCTGTGCTGATGTGTTTGATGCAAGGCTTAAAGTTTATGCATAATCATACATGGTGTGTACAAATGTGTGTGTGTGTGTGTGTGAGAGAGAGAGAGAGAGAGAGAGAGAGAGAGAGAGAGAGATTACACCTCCAGTCATTTCTGTTACAGGTGGGAGATGCCTCCTGCAGTCACCCTATTCTAATTGCAGCACTGATATTGTGTCTTCAGCTCCTGAACGTGAAGAATTCATGCTGGGACACTTTGCAGAGTAACCAAAAACTCAAGTTTTTTTTTAGAATACAAATATACATTTTTATTTATGAAAGATAGTACATTGCATAGAGAGAACAAAAATGAGTGTGAAAGTTTTCTCTTAAAAGAAGTAACAGTATTAAACAGTCAACAAGTATCTGAGGCTATTTCCTCCACCTTTTGCTGTCTAGGGAGCTGATGAAGGCCCACTCATAGTCATGACTTGCATCTCAGGACATGCAGTTCTGGTGGAACTATCACCACACTGAAGATTCTAGTCATCAGAAAGGGGAGCAAAGTCTGCCCTCCAAAGTAGCTGACTCAGTCAGCCCCTGTGAGAGCTGCCAGCCTCTGAACTGAAAGGTCTTACTCTTCCATTTTCCCTCCCCTTCTTGGTCACAGGGAAGCTGGAGGCATTCTCAGTGCCACCCTTATGCACAATTCAGTCTGGCGCAAGTAAATGCTTTGACCCAAAAGTGCATATAAAGGTATACCTATAAGTAAGATCTAGACGTTAACTAGAGGAAAGGGCAATGGTGTCTTGCACCTCAAGGGAGGACTTTTAGGAACCTGCTGGTGCCCAAATGGGCCTTTCTGTTTTCCACAGTGGTTGGTTATCTCCTCTGAGCTGCAAGCCCTCTTATTTATCTCCCCTTGCGCCCCCAACCTTACCATTTTAACCTTTTTATTTCTTTTTAACCCTGACAGGTTGCTTTTGGATTTTGGTTTTGGATTTTTGTTTGTTTGTTTAGTTTAGTTTGGTTTGGTTAGTTGGCTGTTTTTTGTTTGGTTGTTTGGGTTTTGTTGTTGTTGTTTTCATTGGGGGTTGGTTTTGTTTGTTTGTTGTTAAAGGCAGGGTTTCTCTGTATAACAGTCCTACCTCTCCTGGATCTATAGGCCAAGCTGACCTGGAACTCTCAGAGACCCGCCTGCCTCAGCCTCCCAAGCACTGGGATTAGAGGTGTGGGCCACTACTCCAGGCTATCCTGACAGGTTTTTTTAACTGTAGTAATTTCCATTTCTCCCAACCCTTTTTTTTTGAGATCTGGAAATATTACACCTGAACGACGAAGCTATGACTGATCTGTTGTATGTCCTCATCAGATCTCATGGACTTCTCCACTGCTCGGGGACAAAGGGATTACCCCAGCGCTCGTGCCACAAACAACTCAGAATGAGCCTCCTAGGAAGTAGGTGTTCCCTTGGAAATGACCTCCTTTTTACGAATATATGTTTTTTTTAAAAAATCAGAAGCTAGGAAGATGATTTCACTAATAAAGAACTTGGCTTGACAACATGAGGGCCTAATTCAGATCCCTAGCATGCACTTCAAAAGGCTTGGTTCAGCAGCAAGCACGTAGAACCCCAGCCCTGCATGGAGACAGGAGGATCCCTAGGATTCACTGAACAGTCCATCTATAGGAACCAGTAGTTCTAGGTTCAACAGGAGATCCTTTTTCAAAAAATATGGTGGAGTCAGTCTGGAGGAGTGGCTCAGTGAGCAACGGTTCTTACCCTGCATGCCTGGTGGACTGAACTTACTTGAACCTTGTAGCCCTGATAAATGTAAAAGTAGACACCCGACACATCAAGTTGTTTTCTGACCTCCATATGTGTACACACACACACACAGGATTTGAAAAAACAATGTGAAGAGTGACAGAGGAGAACATATGACTCAACCTCTGGCCTACACACACACACACACACACACACACACACACACCATACACATGCATACATGCACACATGTGCACTAACAAATATCATACACATACACACACACCATACACATACACATACACATGCATACATGAACACATGCACCACACATACATTATACATACACACCATACACATCCATATGCACACACACACACACACACACACATCATACACATACACACAATAAACTTATCAGAAGACATATGCTGTTGCAATTTTACTATGTACTTTCACCTTCCAAAATGCTTTCCCAAATGACTGAATTTGCACTTCAATCAGCAGTAAACAAGGATTCCCTTCTCTCCACATCCCTCCACATCCTTACCAACTCTAAAAACGGCCCACCCTTTCATCCAGCTGTAGTGGTACACACCTGTAATCCTAGAAATTGGGAGGCGGAAATAGAAGGATTGTGAATACGAAGCCAGCCTGGGTTACAATCAGATGAAAAATTATCCACTTGTCTTTAGTATTTTTAGATATGTGCATACATGTATATCCCTGTGTATATGAATGCACAAGTACCTGAGGGAGTCGGAAGAGAGCACGGATCCCATCAGCTGGAGTCACAAGAGACAATGAGCCAACTGATGTGGAGACTCAGAAATGAACTCATTTGACAAAAGCAGTACACACTCTTAACCCCTGAGCCACCTCTCCTCCCTCTGCCCACCTCTTTTATTGTTTGCTATTTTATTTGCTATAAGTGACATAGCGTTACTTGTACTTCAATTCCTAATGAACTTAGACTTTCCTTAAATGCATGTTCAATACTCTGTTTTGGCCTTGTTTGTTTTTGTGAACAGGATCTTGTGCGATCCAGATGGGCCCTGAGCTTGAGATTCTCCTGCATGAGCCCTGAGAACTGTGATCACAAGCACGAACCACCACGAAACCACACACACTCATGTCAGATTTCTCCTTCTAGGTCTTGCTACTTCTTACCTTTGACCTGGTTTTCTGATAATGCCTGTGGGTTTTTTAATTTGCAGAAGTATTTTTGCAGATCTCAGAAAGCAAGTAATTGTTAGCTGTAGATGTGGCAATGAAGCCTCCACACCCCACCCACCACGACACCATGTAGACCCCTTCCTCCTTTCATGTTTTCCACTTCTACTTTCATGTCAGCTTTTTTTCTACATCGAGTTTCTGCAAAAGGGAAAAACCATGTGATAATTGTCTTTCCAACTTATTTCACATGACACGACACTCTTCGGTTCCATCCATTTCCTTGCAAATAGCATTGCTTCGTTCTTTCTGATGAGAGACTAAAACTCCACTGTGTTTGTGGACCACATTTCCTTTATCCATCCATCTGCTGATAGACACCTCGGCTGTTCCATAACTCGGCTGTCGTGAATAGTGCTGTAACGAGTATGGAAGGCACGCTGTGGTGTACTAACTGACACAGATTCCTTCAAACATACACCCAGGGGTGGCATAGCCGACAAATTAGTCATACACTAGCCCTGCTTTCAGCAGGTGCCCTGGTTTTGTTTCCTGATGATGTTTCCTGAGGTGATGACTTCACCTGGTGAAGTCAAGTGGGAGGAGAAAAAATTATCATGCTCACAACTCCAGGTTACAAAGGTCTTTTCAGCAAGGAAGTCAAGATGGCAGGATGGACACATCCCACCACAGTGAAGAGCAAAGAGGAATCATTTCTGTGAGCTCATTGCTCAGCTCCCATCCTCACAAAACCAATGTAGCTGAGACTGCTTTGTGTCCCAGCTGTGTCATCCCAGTTACAGACCCAAAACACCAAAGGCCAACCATGTTTACTGTTTTACAGTCCATGACAGCCAAGAGAAAGAATTGGCGTAGGTGTCCATCAACAGATGAATGAATATATGTATATTAATTTACAGATAATGTGACATATTTACAATGAAATCTTGTTCATCTACAAAGAAGAGTAAAATTGTGTTATCTGCTATAAGCAGTTGCACTGAAGATTGTCACCTGAAAGCAAAATCAGTTAGAAAACAGAGAGACAAGTATCACATTTTCTCTCATTTGCAGACTGTAGACTATATATAGATACATAAAGCTCCCTGTCTCTCTTTGTGTGTGTCTGTGTGTGTGTGTGTGTGTGTGTGTGTGTGTGTGTGTGTGTGTTTTCTGTGAAGCTATTCCTGAAGATATGTAAAAAAATTATATGCTCACCTGGATAGGAAACCAATGACAGACTGAAGTAAAGATATCACCATGGAAGTCCAATGAGATGAGCCAATGAGCGCGCTGAGGCTGCTCACAGGAATGTGTGTGAGGGGGTCACCTACAGGAGCATGCACAACCCAAGTGCAGCTGCATCACTGAAAACCCACCCCAACCTGGGTATTGACTCCTGAGGGCTGAAACCCTGGAGCTCTCTACATGAATTAAAAGCCCCTCAGCAGGTCCAAGATCCCATTGAAACCAGGAACAAGAGAAGTATGCCCACTATCCCCACTCCTTTTTAATACTGTGCTCAAAGTACTATCTAGAGTAATAAGGAAATTAAAGGGATCCAAACAGGGAAAGAAGTCAAACTATCCCTACTCGATGTGAAACTAGACACTAGGGAGAAAAAAAAAACAAAACAAAATAAAAAAAACTGGCAGAATACTTCTAGAGACAATGAGAAAGCTCAGCAGCATGCCAAGATACAGATCAGCTTACACAAACCAATAACTTTAACAACAGTCACAGAGAAGGAGAGTGTTGGCTCACGCCCATTTGTAACAGCCTGAAGGGAAATAAAACATCTAGGCATAAGCCTAACTAAGGGAGTCATGGACCCTTACAATGAAAACATTAAACCTGTGAGAGAAAAGATGAAGACACTAGAAAATGGAAAGACATCCCATGTCTGTGGACTGGCAATATTAATTTTGTGAAAACGACCATTTTACCAAGAGCTGCTTACAGATTCAATGAAATCCCAATCAAAATCCTCATCTCATTCTATTCTAATAGGAAAAAAAACTATTCTAAAATTCATATGGAATCCCCAAAGACTCCAGAAAACCAAAACAATCATGAACCAGAAGAACAATACTGGAAGGATCGCCATTCCAGATCTTCAAATCTACTGCAGAATCACAGAGGTAGCAACAGCATGGCCCTGGCACAGAAACAGACATGTAGACCAACGGGACAAAATCAAAGACCCAAGCATGAGCGCATGTAACTTCACCCACTTAATATTTGACAAGAATGGCAAAAAGGTAAGTTGGAGAAAGGAAAGCATCTTCAACAAATGGTGCTAGGAAAACGGGACATCCACTTGCAGAACGGTAAAATCAGACCCATGTTTACCGCCTTGCCTAAAAACTAACTCCAAATAGATCAAAAATGTAAATGTAAAACCTGAACCTGCTTGAAGAAAACAGACGTAGTACGACCCCTGATACAGGGGTAGGAGGGGACTTCCCCGATAAGGCTCTAGTTCAAGGCTGAAATGCATGGGGATGCCACACATTTCAAACACGAGGGCAATCTGACTGAGACACCCACCTCCCTGACGGCCAGGGTGAATTCAATTGGTGTGACTGGCTAGGTGAGTGTCTGCTTCCTCCCTCACCACTCCATCAGCATCCTTCCCAAAATGTGCACTCAGCGAAAGAGGACCACCTTCCCCATAGACACAGATGGGTCTTACGTCAAGGGTATATGTGTAGCTGGCCTCACCTCTAGAACCTCTAGACAGTCCTCAAGAGTGTGACATGTGCCAATCCTGCTCTTACTCTCTCCTTGCCCCTTTACCACAAAGCTTCCTGGATGCTGAGGAAGGGCTGCAAATGCCTTCTTTAGGACTACGCTCTCAACTCTCCTTGATTTCCAGCATCTTTGTCGCCACTGGAGTCTGCATTGACTTTCATTCACCGAAACGAGGGGCTTCTCTGGTTAAAGCTGACAACAGCTTTCCTCTGAAGGTAAAAACAGGTCCTGAGAAGGTGGCTTGACGGTGTGTCAAGCTATGTAAGCAGCAGTGGTAGATTGGCCGCACAGTGCCTAAGGCCTCCTCGGTTATGGCTTGTTGCTGTTGTTGTCATTGTTTGCTTGTTTGTTTGGGTTTTTTAAGTGGGTTTGGAGTACTAGGTAGGCATCTTTGGCTTTTTTGCCTCAGAGTCTTTCACTGGCTTGGAACAAGCCCCTGGGGTCCACCATCCCTCGGCACAAGGATTACAAATGAACCACTGCACTTGGCTCTTTTTTTTTTCAAACTTATTTATTTTTGTGTGTTTGTGTGAATGTGTCTGTCTGTGCAAGTAGGTGGGTGCCACAGAATAAACATGCAATTCAGAGGACTTTCGGGGGTCAATGGGTTGCAGGTATCAAACTCAGGGAATCAAGCTCGTAAGCAAGTGTTTATACCAGCTGAGCCATCCCCTCAGCCCCGAGTTCTCCATCTTCTTCCCTCATCTCCTCTTCCACTTTCCCATCCCTAGCAATGTTTCATGTCCATTTTTCTTTTACTTATGCTTGCTTGTAAAGAAAGGGTCTCACTGTGTGTAGTTTAGACTGTCCTAGAAAGACACAATGTGGGCCGGGCGGGTCTTGAACTCACAGTCCCTCAACGCTGGGATTCCAGAAGTTCACCACTACTCCCAGCTTGCAGGGGGTTGTTTGTTTTTGTGTTGAATTTTAGATTTGCATTGCGCAGGAATGCGTCACGTAAGCACATTTTCGTGCAAGCACCAACTGTGCATTGAACACATCCCTTCGCCTTCCTGTTTCCTACGCCTCCCCCTCCCCTAGGCCCCTTTCTTTCCCCTAGGTGGTTTCACTTCTACATTCTTGTCATGTATACATTCGCGACTTTTATGTAACTATATAAAATCTAGGACCCACGAAAGAGAGAAAACGTTCCATCGTTGTCTTCCTGAAACTGACTTAATTCACTTAATATGGTTGTCTCCAGTTGCGTCCGTTTTCCTGCAAACAACATAAACGTGTCCTTTATGACTTTATAACCCACATTTTCCCCAGCTATTCCTCTGTGACTGGACACCAAACATGGTTTTATAACTTAGCTATTGTAGTAAAAAGGTTTTCCGTTTAACTCGCTTTTAATTTTTTTTTCATGCTTATGCTTCTTATTTTCAATTACGTGTAGGGGTGTGTGCGCGCTCTGGAGTGTGGGAGCCAAAGAGAACAGAGGCATCAGACCCCTGGAGCTGGAGGCCCCCTTCACTACTGAGCCGTCTCTTAAGCCCCCTATGTGCTTTTTAAAATTGTTTTTATTGTTTGAAATTCTCCCAACGCATTTTAGTCAGCACCATCACACCATCACCCTTCCTCTCCCACTGGGAGTCTTTGTCTCAGTGACTCCCCTAACTATGGTCTTGTCTTCTTTTTGAGTGTGGCCCACTGAGTCTAGCGAGGGCTGTGTCCCTGAGCACAGGTGGAAGGTTATTTATTTATAAGAGCAAGACAAGTCGCCAGTGGCACCAGCACTGAAGAAAATGACACTCTCGCTCCCAGACACAGTAGTACGATTAATTAAAAACCCAGAGACAGAAACTGGAGTTCAACCTGAAGGTCAGAAAAGGAAAACAGTCATCCACTGGCTCTTACCTCTACCTCAGTCTGAAATGGCGATCCTGTCTCCAGGAATCTCAGAATGAGACTGTGTGTGAAAGCTGTTGCCTCCCATCTTACGTTCCTCTCTAGTGCTGGGATTAAAAGCGGACACCACCACCACCTGGTTTCTATTTCAAACTAGTGTGGCTACTGGGATTGAAGGTGTGTGCCAGCACTGCCTGATCTGTAAGGTTGACCAGGGCGGCTGGTTTACTCTCTGAACTTCAGGCGAGCTTTATTTATTAAAATACAAATGAAATATCACTACAAGCAACTGTTCCTGGTGGAGGTAGGTGGCCCTATTGGCCCCTTTCCTGTCCATGATAAATTTAGCATTGTATCTGTTTTCCTGGCCATCCCTGAGAGATATTAACACCCAGAAGGAAATAATTTGTCCCCTGATATAGCCCAATTCTCAGAGAAATTTCTGTCAAGCATCAGATATCCAATATTTGTTTAAAGAATACATTATATTTTAAGGCTGGGGAGATGTTCAGTATTGATTTGGGCTTGGATTTGAGTTTGTTGTTTCTTTGTGACAGGGTCTTGCATAGCCCAGGCCAGCCTCAGACTCATCTAGGTAGCCAGATCTTTTGCCTTACTCTCCCAAAAGCTGGAATCACAGGTGTACCACCGCGTCCAGTCTGTTCCCTACTGGAGATCCTGTCCAGGGCTTTGGGCATGACAGACAAGCATTCTGTTGACTTTGCTACAGCCCCAGTTCATCTGTTTAGGTTTTGGGGTTTTTGTTTGTTTGCTTGCTGGGAGGTTTTATTGGGTTTTGTTTTAGTTTGCCTTGGTTTGGTTTGGTTTGGTTTGGTTTGGTTTGGTTTGGTTTGGTTTTGGGACACAGGTTGATTACATTACAATCCAGGTTAACCCTTAATGTTCTTCCTCAAGAGTTGTACACTTTTTTCCTGTGTGTGTTTGTGTATGTGTGTTAATTTTCAGTTACATTTATTTCCTTACTTTGTGTGCAGTTTCCACACATGTGTGCCCACACAGACCATGACACGTGTGAAGGTCAAAGGGCAACTTTCATGAGTTGGTTTTCCTCCCAGGTAGGTCCTAGCATCAAACACAGTCATTGAGCATGGTGGCAAGTCCCTTTGGCAGTTGAGTTATCTCACTGGCCCCACCTTGTTTCTGAGACACAGACTCTCACGGTGACCTGGAACTCGCAGATGCTCCAGGGACTTGCCTGTGTCCACTTCGCCAGTGCTGGGATTACAGGCACATTCCACCCCACTCAGCTATTTCCTGAGCACTAGGAGTCAGATTCAGGCCCTCCTGTTTTTGTAGCACCTCTTTATAGACTGAGTCCTTCCCCGTGACATCAATTGCTCATTGCAGGATCCCTTTGGGAGAAGCCCTGTCATCATTCCCCCTTCTTCACAAAGGAGAAAACTTCTAAACAGTACACCACCTCCAGGCCCACCCTACTCTCCCCAGCAGGAGACTTGGCCAACTTAGTTAAGAGCTCCCACAGAAGTATTCTCTCCCTTCCAACCAAAGTCAGCTGAATTCACATCAAGGTCAAGCAGTGTCTAAACAAAACCTTCAGGTCAAGATCACACTTAAAGAGATTTTTCAGGATCCAGCAGGGTTCTGAGACACTTGGCTGGATTCAATGTTTTCCACCTCAGGAGAAATCTCAGCTCTGAGCCCATAAGAGACAGAGACCAGAGCTGGGGGGAGAGGGCAGCTCAGGCAGTAACTATCTGCTTTGCAAGCATGAGGATCTAAATTTGATCCCCAGTAGCTACAGTAACAGAGACAGTTGGTGTGGCAACCCCAGTGCTGAGGTGACAGACACGGGTGGGGCTCTGGGGCTTGGTGGCCAGCCTATAGTACTTAGCAAGTTCCTGGCCATTGAGAGGCCCTCTTTCAGAAAAAAGGTGGATGGGGACCAACAAGACAGAGCAGTAGATAAAGGAGCATGCTGCCAAGTTTTGGTTCCAAGGCCCACATGGTAGAGAGAGGAAACCAATTCTCTCACAGGTTGTCCTATGAGTGGAGCTCAGAGGGATCCCTAATCGTATGCCGGCACCACACACATACACTATAAATAAAATGCACAACATTTTTTAAAAAGATAGGAGGTGCCTGGATAACAACACCCCAAGTTGTCCTCTGGCACACAGAGAGAGAGAGAGAGAGAGAGAGAGAGAGAGAGAGAGAGAGAGAGAGAGAGAGAGCACAGCTCTGAAGAGAAGCTCCTGGCACCGAGGAAACACAGCCGCAATGACCAAGCCACACAGATTGGAGCTGCCCCTCCCAGCCCCAGCCTTGCCCAGCACTGTGACCGGCCATTGGCTGGGTTCCTACACAAAGGAATTGAGGCCATGGAAATGAAAAGGAAGGAAGGAAAAGAGATAGGATGGGGCTAGGGTGGGGACCTAAATTTATATCTCTGTCCAGGGCTGGATCCCACCACCATCATGGACGCTGGTGGATACAGCAAGCTGGGTAGCACCATCGAGGAGGTCCCCAGAGGTATGAGTGAAGGGATCACCTCATCTTCCTCCGTGAGTCCTAATGTCGGGGGGGGGGAGGGGGAGAAGGGGCACCAGTGTATGGTCAGGACTGCAGAATGACAATGCCTGCACCCTGGGTGAGGATTCCCCGGGACCCAAAAGGCTGGGTAAGACAACCCTTGAGTCTTCCCCAAGAAGCCTAGTTGGGGGGCAGGTGTTATTCCAGGCATAGACCCGGTTGCATTGGCATAGAATTCTAACCCAACCTGGAGGAATCAAGAATCCATCGGTGTTCTACTAGGGCAGTTGGGACGCTGGGAGTACAACAAACAAAGGCTTTCCTTCCTGGTCTTGGCTTTCCTGGTGGCCACAGTGCTATGGGCTCTCATTCTGAGCACCCTATTGTCCAAGGGTAAGTGATACTCTTTATGTGTACATGTATGTGCCTGCGTGAGGGTGTGACACGCGTGTGTAAGTGCCCACCACAGATGCTAGACGGCATCAGCTTCCCTAGAGCTGGAGTTACAGGCAGTCTGTCGCATGTGGGTGCTGAGAATTGAACTTGGGTTCTCAGGAAGAGCTGCTCGCTCTAACCCTCTGAACCATCTCTCCAGCCCATGACAATGATCCTTTAACACAGAACAAGTTGTATGCCACCTGGCAGGGAAGGCACAAACTTGTTCCCTCTGTGGAGCACCAGATGGCATCCTGGACGTCAGTAAGTGTAAACCAGAGGTTCTCAACGTATGAGTCACGACTCTTTGGTGTTCCCAAAGATCATTAAAAAAAAAAAAAAAAAAAAAAAAAAAAAAAAAAAAAAAAAAAAAAACCATATGCCTACATTACGGGTCAGAATAGTAGCGAAATTATAATGATGAAGTAGCAAAGAAAATAATGCTATGGTTGGAGGGTCACCACCACATGAGGTGGTTATTAAATATTAAAGGGTCGAAGCATTAGGAAGGTTAAGAACCACTAGAGTAAACCAAACATGTGTCTATGTTGGCACTGTATGTATGCATGCCTCCTATCCGTGCCCGAGTGCTGTATTCCTGGACTGTGCCTCCGTGGATACCAAACACGGGTCCTCACATACTCTAGGAGAGCGGAAGGTTCTCACCTTGTGCTCACTTCTCTGCAGCCTCCAGCGAGCGCAGGGTGCTGCTCAGCCACCAGGACCAGCTAAAGACAAATGGTGCGTGCAGAGTAGGGCGTCTGCGTCCCCTGGCGGTAGGAGGTGGGACTGCCAGGGATTCAGAAACTGGGTACTGAATTAGATGAGACCCCTGGAAATTGGACTGAACCTGGATTGGAGAAGAGTGTCCCCTGACCTAGTGTGTTGGGGGGGAATTCATTCCAGCCTCAGAGCAAAGGATGATGTTGAGTGCCCTGAAAGAAGATGTCGGAGCCTGCAGGAACTGCTGTAAGAAACGGGCCTGGTGGAGGCTTGAGAGCTGTGGGGCTGGGAAACGGGACAGGCAGGCGGGACTGGCTGGTCTCAAAAAGTCGCTCCATCCCCGCATAGGCTCCGGGATGAAAGCGCAGTTGCAAACCACACTCGCTGAGTTTAAGAACACACAGACAAAGCTGATGGAGCAGGAGAGCACCCTTAAAGAACTGCAAGAGCGTGGTGAGAGCTGAAGCTGAACACGACCCCCTGACCCCTGACTTTCACCTCTAACCATGGCCACACCCCTTCTTGGCAGTACAGTCCTAGACCCTCAGTTCCCTGGTGACTCAACCTAGGGCTTCACATACTGGGCAGGCTTTCTTCACTGCGGGACCCTAAGCAAGTGTTCTGCCTTTGAACCATTCCCCCAGCCCCTCACTGGGCGGTTCTAGGCAGGTGCCCTAATACCAAGTTTATCATCAACACTCATTTTACATTTTATTTTGAGACAGGGTCTCATTAAGTCGCCCGGGATAAACTTAAACTCTGTAGCCCAATTTAGCCTTGAACTTGCAATCCTCCTCTGCCTTAGCCTTCTGAAGTTGCTGAAATCACCACGCCCAGACTGTAGTTATTCTTGACCCTGATACCAACCATGAACTGACAATGGACATAGAGCTTGACCTCTACATAAGTCCCAATCTTAACTCCCACTCTAATTGTCCACCATTCTGACACTGTAGTGACCCAGAGTTTGGCTAAAGCAGCCAGAGATCGTGAAGACATCCGCAGTGAGCTGTTCCAGGCATTGGAGGCTGTCAAGCAACAAAACAGTGAGCCAGAGAGAAGACTAAGGATGGGAAGGAGTGGTCCATGCCTGGGGTTCTCAAGGCTTCTCTTTCTACCAGATGTGCCTTTTGGCCTAAACCTTGTTTCTCTGGTATGCAACACCCTTCATGGCATTCCAATGGCCCCATTCAATAACAATCCGTCTCTCTGACCCTCACCACCCAACAGAATCCTGTGAGCAGTGCCCCACATCATGGCTACACTTCCAAGGATCCTGCTACTATTTCTCTGAGACACAGGCTATATGGGACACAGCACAGAGCTACTGTTCAGTCCACGGTGCCCACTTGGTGATTGTCAAAGACCTGGATGAGCAGGTATGCAGCTGGGACTTGGCAGAGGAGAATCAGAGTTCACCTGAGCTGGTGTGGCCCTAGGATGTCAAACAGACTTGGCCAGATGACATCTCTACTTCCTTCCAGGTTTTCCTGAGTCAGCGCACACGGGGCCGAGGCTACTGGTTGGGTCTGAGGGCAGTTCGCCACCTCGGCAAGATTCAAGGTTACCAGTGGGTAGATGGAGTCTCACTCACCTTTAGGTAAGGAGAAAGCTCCAAGAGAGATTCAGAAGGGTAGTTAAGTTAGACCCTAGGAAAAACACTTTGGAATGTGTCTAAAGACTAATTCCTAGGAGAGGATTGTTGCTGATGCTTTGGTGAGTGTGTATATGGTGCATGGATAGCTTGCAAACCCATTCACAACCACACAAAGAGTAGGAGAGAACTCTGGAGAGTCTGTTCTACCATTCCTTGCTTTATCCCCCTAAGACAGGGTCCCTCAGTGAACCTGGATCTAGGCTGACTGACAGTCAGAAAACCCCACCCTGCCAGGGTTACAAACACATGCACAGCCACAGCTGGATTTTTATGTAACTACTTGGGGTTTGAGCTCAAGTCCTTATGTTTGTACAACAAGGATTCTTTTCCACTGAGCAATCTCCATAATACCTGAACTAACCTTTTAAGAGTAGAAAAGCTAAACCCTGGGAATTGGCTAAGAGTTCAATTCTGAGCCCTTACAAATGTACACTGTAGATATAAACTCAAATTAGACATTCAGGGTGTCTATGCCAGAGTCAAGCAACAAGGAGGAGAGGAGGCTGGACCCTAGGTCTATCACCAGCCCAGATTCCCAGTAACACTCCCCACTGAACCACCACAGTCACTGGAACTCTGGAGAGCCCAACGATTCCAGAGGACGTGAGGACTGTGTCATGATGCTGCACTCGGGGCTGTGGAATGATGCACCATGTAGCAATGAGAAGGATGGCTGGATCTGCGAGAAGAGGAGCAGCTGCTGATCCTGCCCAGTGTCCCCAGTGCCATGTCCATTGCCTCAGGGTAAATCAGAAGTGTGGCACATGTTTCTTGAGCCCACCACCAAGATTTTTTTTTTCTAATGCATCATTACTAAGAGCCACTCAGCCTCACCAGTGCATGCTTTGGAGACCCCAGCTCTGACTCACAAAATACCCTAAACCTCCCAGCTAATCTGACTTTTGTCAGTTTCAAAATCACTGCTCTAAAGCCCTGGTCATCTGACCACACACACACACACACACACACACACACACACACACACACACCTTCCTAGACATAGTGTCAGAACAGTCCTATCTTCCTGTATCCTCCTATCCCATCCCTCTGACTTGGAGCTATCTCCACAGAGAAAAGGAGCTTCAACAAATGTTTGAGAGACAAATCAAGGCTCTGGGTCCATGTTGGAAAAGAGTGATCTCAGGAACATGCAAAGTTAAGTAATTTATTTTCCCAGGAAAGGCATGCCAGAACCCAAACGGGGCTTGCAAGCAGCACACTTGGCCATGATGGTCTGTGTCTTTCATCCCTGACGTAAGTGATGACTGCATCTCATCCCCACTGGTGGAATCTCAGTTTTACACTCTGGCATGGTTGACTATTAGCACAAAAGGAAGGGGGAGCTTCAGAAAATATGGCCCTTTATCAAACTGACTATCTTTGATATTAAAAGGGGCTCTCAAAATTTTCATCTCTGCATTATACAATTCTTAACCATCCCCCCACTTTTGAAGAGGTAACCTTAACTGTCATTATGGAATCAGGACGATGGCTGGTCTCTTCTTCTTTCCAGCTGGAAGGGGTCACTGGGCATAGCAGTCAGAAGACTCCTCAATGGGCCTGTCTAAAAGACCCCAAAGTGTACTGGTGGTTTCTTTGTATAACATTCAGGTGTAGGGAGCAAAGCAGGTCCTTGTCTGGTGCCTGGTCAGAAATATGAAGGAGAAGTGAAGACAAAAATTCCTAGCCTTGAAAGTCAGAGGCAGGGCCAGGTAGTGGTGGCACACGCCTTTAATCCCAGCACTCAGGAGGCAGGCGCAAGCAGATCTCTGAGTTTTAGGACAGCCACGGTTACACCGAGAAACCCTAAAAAAAAAAAGTCTGAGGCACGGATCCAGAAGAAATCACAACAGAGATAACTTTTTCAATGTTCAAATCAAAGTCCATTGAAATAGGTTGATAGGGCCACAAGTTCCTCCATTGTTTGGCCCTTTATTGTGTTTCTTAGGCCTCGAAGACTGGTCTCCAGAGTGCTGAACCTCAGGTCTGCTTTCAGACGCCGTGATAGCTATTGGAGAGACTAGATTCATGGTGTGAGCTCCCTCTCAGACGGCTTCTAGAGAGGGAGAGAGGAGAAAAGTGGGCGTTATTTCGTTTTTAGGTTAAACCAATAGTGGACCTGACAGTCTGGGTTCCAGATAGACGCTGCAGTGTTTAATTGAGCCAAGGTCTAAAGTCTCTGGTATCTGGGAAGCATTTTCCTTATTAAGAAGGAAGCCATTAGTGATACACAGCTGTCTAAAGAATTGAAGTCTAATGTCTGGGGAGTAGAATCTCCTGCATGGTAACAGAAACACAAGTCATTTCGGTCCCTGGCAGGTGTTTCAGACGATGTAGTTGGCCAAAATTAACTGCTTTTTTTTCTGTCAAGGCCAGTTAAGGATCTTGTTCTCAGGAGTCACTGGGGCTTGAAAGAAACCTCTAGGCCCAGTTAGACTCCATTTTACCATCTGTTCCATCTATGTGAGGATAAGTCAGAGGCCTTGCTTGACCACCGCTTCACTTGGAAGCATGATTTTCTCTGTGCTGACCCTCTTTATAAACTGGTTGGAGTGGGGTCTCCATGTCCTCCATGAACAAGAGTTACAGAACATTTTGAGGGATATCCTACTGTCCCCTTGGACCTAGTTGACTTTGGAAGGTAAGAAGAGCAATATTCTTCTTTTTAATCCTTCTAGTCACATCAATGTGGCCCTCTAGTATGGGTCTTGAACAGCCAGCAGGTATTTTTCATCACTGTGTAACATTGAGGCAAAGCTTAGGCAAAAACCAAACACTTTTATCTCCATTGTTTTGAGCATGGTTCAATGTATTGAACTTTAACACCAAAAAAGTTTAGTACATCTAAACTTTAACCTTAGAAATTTTAATATCACGCATATCATGTCTATGTCTCATCTTTAATAAACCTTAAATAACTTACTCAGACCTTCGTAACTCAGATAAATTTTCTAGTTTTTTTAATAACATAAGACATAGTAACAGCAACAAATTTACCATCTGCTGTGAGAACTTGGGAAGGGAATAACTAAACAATGTCCACCCCATCCTTATAAAGTCCCAATGACAAATTAAAGTTTTAGTCACCAAAGGTCACCATGGAAAACCAATGAGTTTATTGAACTTACTTATGGGGAATCAATGAGTTTACTGGGCTTACTCATCAGCATGAATGAAGGGTTACTGACAGATGAAGAGGTGACCCAAAAGTAGCCTCTCTGGATAGTAACCCAGCATGAATGCCGGCTTTCCCACAGCTACATAGTGGAGCCCTCTCTCCCTATCCATCCCCAGCTATGTCCTCTAGCACTCCCCAAGAACAATGGGCCAAGTGCAATTAGGGCACAATTACATACAACTGCCTAGCAGGCGTGACTGGATACCCAGATGGGGATCTAATGACGCTGCCTGCCCCCTCACATCCATGAAGGACCAGCAATAGTCAAGAAGCTGTGATGATCTTTTGTAAGCAAGTACAGTGGACATGATGAAAATGGCAGTTGTTCCGAGATTCCATCTTACACCTGTAAGAATGGCCAAGATCAAAAACACCGATGACAACTTATGCTGGAGAGGTTGTGGGGAAAAGGGAACACTTCTGCATTGCTGGTGGGAATGCAAGCTGATACAATCCCTTTGGATGTCAGTGTGGCGATTTCTCAAAAAATTAGGAAACAACCTTCCTTAAGACCCAGTAATACCACTTTTGGGTATATATCCAAAGGATGTTCAATCATGCCACAAGGAACTGTGCTCAACTATGTTCATAGCAGCTTTGTTTGTCATAGCCAGAACATGGAAACAACCTAAATGCCCTTTGACGGAAGAATGGATAAGGAAAATGTGGTACATTTACACAATGAAGTACTACACAGCAGAAAAAAATGATGTCATCTTGAATTTTGCAGGAAAATGGATGGATCTAGAAAACATTATTTTGAGTGAAGTAGCCCAGACACAAGAAGACAGTTATTGCATGTACTCACTCATAGGTGGTTTTTAAACATAAAGCAAAGAAAACCAGTCTACAAACCACAATCCCAGAGAACTTAGACAACAATGAGGACCCTAAGAGAGACTTACATAGATCTAATCTACATGGGAAGGAGAAAGTAGAAAAAGACAAGATCTCCTGAGTAAATTGGGAGCATGGGGACTTTGCGGGAGGGTTGAAGGGCAGAGGGTAGAGGCAGGGAGGGGAGCAGAGAAAGATGTAGAGCTCATTAAATATCAATTTAAAAAAGAAAATGGTAGTTGTTCAGTCAGAAGGCAGTGCTGTACAAATGCCACCTTAATAAAACCAAGTTGAACCTGAATTACATACTTATGATATAATGTTATAGTATTACCTTACACATACTGTTAAACTAGGGGATTTGTGTGCTCCCAGGTAAACATTATAGAAAACACAGTCTTTATACAGTATAAAGTGACCTACTTTGCAGTCTTTGGTTTTGAATGAATGTAAGAAGCAGACAGGAACATCAGATATACAGCAAAACATCATCGAACTGATGTTTGCAGCATCCAAAAGACTTCAGCTAAGAAAGCCCTGTTAAAACTATGGCAGGAGGGACTGAAGGAGTAGTTCAGCAGTTAAGACCACTGGTTGCTCTTCTAGAGGACCCAGGTTCAATTCCCTAGCACCCACATGGCAACTCACAATTGTCTGTAACTCCTGTTCCAAGGGATCTAACAGCCTCATACAGAAATACATGTGGGCAAACACCAATGCACATAAGATAAAGATAAATTAATTTTTTAAATTTTTAGATAAAATTTACAGTAGGAGTTAAAAGCACTTAGAAGGGCCGAAGTGATGGACCAGCAGTTAAGAGCATTGACTGCTTTCCAGAGGTCCTGAGTTCAATTCTCATCAACCACATGGTGGCTCACAACCATTTATGATAGGATATGATGTCCTCTTCTGGTGCGCAGGTGTGCATACAGAACACTCATACTAAAATACAATAAATAAAAATTTTGAAAAAGAACTTACAAAAGGGTGGACATAAGTTCTTTCCTTAGCTTGTCCATATAAGTGTAACTGGAAAGTAAAAACAGAAGCCAGAGTACCGGGGCTCAATGGGGCAGAAACAGAAGCAGACAACATGCATGGGGAAAAAGAGTCTCAAAAAGGGAAAAACACGCTGAGTGGCGGTGGCACATGCCTTTAATCCCAGCACTCGGGAGGCAGAGGCAGATGGATCTTTGTGAGTTTGAGGCCAGCCTGGGCTACAAAGGGAGTTTCAGTACAGCCAGGGATATTACACAAGGAAACCTTGTCTCAAAACAAAAAAAAAAAGCCCACATTGGAGCACCGGACTGAGCCCCCCAAGGTCCAAATGAGGAGCAGAAAGAGGAAGAACATGAAAAAGGAAATCAGGACCGCGAGGGGTGCGATCACCCATTGATACAGGTGACTGATCTAATGAGAGTTCACCAAGGCCAGTTGTCTGGGACTGAACAAGCACATGATCCAACCAGATTCTCTGAATGTGGCTGGCCCGGAGTCTTTCTGAAAAGCCATTGACAATGACACTGGGACTAGTTTCCTCTGCATATACTGGATTTTGGGGATCCAGTTTGTTTGGATACTCACCTTCCTGGACCTGGAGGGATGGGGGAGGAACTTGAACTTCCCACAGGGCAGGAAACCCGGACTGCTCTTAGGGATGGAGAGGGAGGAGGAGAGGGAGTGGGGGGAGTGGGAGGGTGTTGGGAGGAGGGGCAGAAATGGAAACTTTTATAATTTAATAAACCTTTGAGAAAAAAAAAGGAAGAGGAGAAAAGAACATTATATCTCAATGAGATAAGCCAGGCCTGGAGACCCTGGACAGAAAGATCAGGCATGCAGCCCAGCACAGCCAGCATCTCTATCCTCTAGCCCAAGCTGGCTGATATCTCTTCGCTTCCAGTTGTTGTAGTTGCCCTCTGGCAGCAGCTTGTCTTGCACTTGGCAGTCTATCATCTGGCTCCTGGTTAGACCTTGGTGTCTTCCCAGCTTCTCTCTGGGCTGTTGCAAACTCCCATGAGCTCCCCAAGTGTAGCTATCTCAAAGTGTCAGTTCCCTTTAGTAGCTGGCTAGTGGTGGAGGTATATGGCTAGGAAAGCTCATACGCCTCCCCCCAACCCCACCAAGAAACCAGTAAATACACTATGCAAAACAATGTGTAAAACCCACCATGAAGTCTGGCATTGGCTGGGTAATCTGATATAAAAAAAAATGCATTGACCATATCCCTTGGAAATACAGCTTATGCTGGTGTCTCCTCTAAGTCTCTCATTTCTGAGGTACAATTATGAATCAGAAATATAATAAACAAGATAGAAAAAATGGGAGAATATTAGAGCACATGAGTGGATGCCCGTGATTCCAGAAATTTGAAGGGTGCATTGGTTCCCGAGAGCTCAATGGGAAGGGAAAGCTTGGTGAATGACATGATTTTGATTCATAACGTAATGCATTAACCAAGGTAGTGGTAAAGTCACACAGTTTTCACAGTTTGATGATGTTACTAACCACCATGGAGGCCCAGCCATAGGGCTGTCTCCATGTTAGTGAGGCCACTAGCCAAGGTGGTGACAAAAGAACACGGTTACTTTTTGCTTACGATAAGTTTAACTCCCTGATAAAATGAGCCCATCCCAATTAGAAGACACTATCCTGAGTGAGGTAACCCAGACCCAAAAAGATGAATAAGGTATGCACTCACTCATAAGTGGATACTAGCTATAAACAAAGGACATTGAGCCTATAGTTCATGACCCTAGAGAAACTAAGTCATAATGTAAACCCAAAGAAAAATATATATAGAACCACCTGGAAATTGGAAAGGGACAGGATTGACTGGCAGGGTTGGGAGCATGGGGGGCGAGGGGAGGGTAGGAAGAAAAGAGGAAGGGAGAGAGGGAGGGAGAGGATAACTTGAGGAATGGGATAGTCGAGCTAGAAGAAGGACAGAAATGAGAGCAAGGAGAGAGATATCTTGATTGAGGGAGCTATTATAGGGTTAGCAGAAACCTGGCTCTAGAGAAATTCCCAGGAATCCAAAAGGATGGCCCCCACCTAGGACCCTGGGCAATAGAGGAGAGGGGGAACCCGATCTTTACTTGCCTTATAGTCAGACTGATGACTATCTTAAATATCACCATAGAGCCTTCATCCAGCAACTGATGGAGGCAGAGGCAGAGGCAGAGACCCACATCGGAGCACTGGACTGAGCTCCCAAAGTCCAGTTGAAGAGTTGAAGGAACGAGAATATGAGCAAGGAGGTCAAAACCATCCTGTGAGGTCCACACTTCTCACAGGTTCAAGCAGACAGCTACCTCTTTTCTTAAAAAATAAATAAGTAAATAAATAAATATAAAAAATAATAGATGCAGCTGGAGAGATGGCTCAGAGGTTAAGAGTGCTGACTGCTCTTCCAGAGATCCTGGGTTCAATTCCCAGCTCATATGATGGCTCACACCCATCTGTGATGAGATCTAGTGCCCTCTTCTGGCAGGTATACATGCAGGCAAAACACTGTATACATAATAAATCAATAAATTTTTTTAAATTTAAAAGGTAAAAGAAACACCATGTAAACAGAGGTTTCTCTGTCCCACCCCATCCCACAGCCACTTCTAAATAATCACTCAGAGGCTTATATTTATTATTAATGCTTGATCAATACCTCAGGCTTATTACTAGCTAACTCTTACATTTAAATTAGACCATATTTTTATGTTTTGCCACGTGGCTCAAGGCTTGTTACCTCATTTTCTACACATCCTGCTTGTTAGGTGACTGGCTGACATCTCCCTTGATTCCACCCTTTCTCATCTGAGTTCTTGTTTGTTTGTTCCACCTAGCCTTATCCTGCCTGGCTATTGGTCAAACAGCTTTTATTATTAACCAATGAGAGGAATACATAATCATACTATACAGAAATATCATTCCATAGCACACCAACTTAGGATAAAATAGCACATGTGACTTAGGAATGTGGACCCCCCCCCAAAAAAAAGCAAAGCAAAGAAATAGAGGAAGAATACAGTGACCTTGGCACCATTTTACCCTACCTGAGCATGGCATGGCTGAGATAGGGAGACACTGGGCATAGGGGAGCCTTTGGCCAGGCTGGAGGATTCGGCTTCCCCTCTGTCTCCAGAAATCTGTCTCCTTAAGAGCACTTTTTACCTAAGTTATTTCGCATCTGGTTTTGTGAGAACTAAGCTATCAGAGATTCGACTTCCCTAAAGTGAGGTTTCTTGGGCTCTGATAACCTTCTGAGTTTCAGTTTCCCACAACAGAAGGTTTTCTGAACTCTGATTTCAAGTGCTTCATCTATCTCCAATAAATCCCCACACGGGGGTGTACTATGTTAGATGTTTCCTAGCAATCAGAAGTCACCAGGGACACCCACAGAGCTATGGATCAGGACCCCGCATTCGCTTTGTGTCAGCGACACTTCTCATTCACCCCCTCTTATTCTGAATGTCGTTCACCCAGGATCCTGGAGACCACAACAACAGGGGTGGCACCTTCCCCAGTGGAGGGGATCAGAACACTGTTGTGGGTGGATCTGAAATCATGAACAAGACCAAAGTTGCTAGAAAAGAATAATCCCAACATCTCACGAAGAAACACACAAAGAGGAAGATTTCTCCTTTTAAAAAAGAAGCACCAGAGCCCATAGCAAGCTATCCAGCAGCATACTTGGCCAAATGGTCCCTGTCCTTTCTCACTCATATAGATAGTAACTATATTTGACTCTATTAGTGAGAAGCTGACTTTACCATCTGACATGACTGGCTAGTCAATGCAAAGGCGAAGGGAGAGGAAAATATGGGCCTTTGCCTATCTAACTACCTTTGATAGAAAAACAAACCAAACAAACAAAAATACATGTTTCTCACAATCTGTCCTATTCCAGAGCCTCTGTTGTGACCCATTCAAATGATTCCTGGCCCCTATAGATACTCTGTGATACCCCCCAAGTTCAATAGGTAGCCTGCACTAGACCAAGAGGGCTTGAAGATAGGAACCATTTCCCACTCTGCCCTGTTTCCTCCTTGCACAGCACAAGACTTCATTCAGAGAGTGCGGGGAATATAAATGGTTCTCAGAATGTCTATATCTTGATTCCATCCTCAGTCGGTTATAGCTGGACACAGAAACATGTCCAGGCATATAAAGAAGGAACGCAAGGAGTAAGAGTCAATGAGACGATGCACCGACCTGTAAAGGTGTGTGGAGGTTCGAGCTCCATATAGGCTGTCTTCCTAAATTACACTCAACCTTGTTTTCTGAGACCATCTCTCATTAAACCTAGAGATCACCAATTCAAACTGACTGGCCAGCCAGCCCCAAGGATCCACCTGTCTCTGCTCCCCATTACCGGTGTTATAGGTACACACGACCATGACTTGCTTGTGTATAGGTTACCTACTAAGTGTCCTTAACACCTTTTTCTCTCTTTCTAGGGGACTCTGGGTGCAGCATGGTTGTACACACTTATAACCACTGCTCTGCATGGGCAGAGGCAGGCAGCACATTTGTGGGTTTGAAGGCAGCCTGGACTGCGTAGTATGAGCCCATCGTGGGGCTTAGATAAGACCCTATCTTGTAGAAATAATAAAAAGACAAAAAGAAGAAAACCAAAACCGCAGAAGGAATTGCATTCTACAAAAACACATACAATCAAACACATGTTACCACCGCTTCCTGTCTCTCTCCATTATCTGCCTCAACTTCGGGTTTCACTTCCTGCCTTTCTTCTCTGCTTCAAACTAAGCAACTCCCCCTGGGCTGCAAAACCACCGAAACTCTGGGGTAAAGAAAATCCCTCCTGGACCGCCCAGAGTGCCCGCACCCTGCTGGAGGGAGGGTCTGTTTGTCCTCCCTCATTTCTTCCTTTACTTCCATAGCATTGTTCTTCTGACTGACAAGGTCGCTCAGCAGACCAAGCCTGATGACCTGAGTTTGGTCCTGGATCCTACACAGTGGAAGGAGAGAATGGACTCCAGAGAGTTGTCCTCTGACCTCCCAAGGTGTGCCCCCGTCCCCAGGATAAGTAAATAATAAAAGGTTGATTTTGTTCTTTGACAGTTTCAAACATGTACACCGTGTGTTTTGGTTACTGTGACCTCTCTGAATTCCCTAAGCTTCTTTAGCCTCCTCTTCTCCCAACAAGTCCCTTTCCCCCATGCATAGCTTTTGTTTTATTTTTGTGATGTGCTGAGTTTAACCAGGACCATCTGTGTGATCACAGGTTTGGCACTGTTAATCACTGGGTCCTGATGACCTCAGAGGTGAGTGTATCACTGAGGACGATGTCTTCCCCTCCCCCAATTTGACAGTTGTTGGGGAATATTATTTTAAGGTATATTACTTTTGTTTATGCTGCCTTTGATTAACTGTGAAGCTTTGGTTCTTTGTCTGTCTAAAACAAAGGTTCTTTGTGAGCCTAATAAAGAGTTGAATGGCCAATAGGAGCAAGGTTAGGCGGGGCTGGCAGGCAGAGAGTATAAACAGAAGGAGAAATCTGGGAGGAGAAAGAAAGGGGAGCAATGAGAGAACAATGTAACATGAGGGGTCAGCTTGTTGGGGTATCTGTTCCCGCCCGGTACCCCACAGCTGGCAAGTCCCAGAGAAAATCAACCACACAGAGATCTCTATAAGTTATAAAGCTGATTGGCCCATTTGGTCAGGCTTCTTATTAGTCCTTGTAACTTATATTAATCCATTATCATTATCTATGTTAGCCACACGGCTCAGTACCTTTCTCAGTGTGACAGCTCACATGTTGCCTCGTCGGTGGTCTGGGCAGGAATGGCAGAGGGAGCTTCCTGCTTCCCAGAATATTCCCAGAATATTCCCAGTCTCTTTGCTCCATCTCTACTTCCTGTCTGGCTTTCCTGCCTATACTGCCTGCCTGGCCAATCAGCATTTTATTAAAATATGATTGACAGAATACAGACAATTCTCCCACACCAGAACAAGAAGATGAGGACATCAGGGCCAGTCACCCAGCTACCCAGAAAACCGCAGAGAAAGAAATAAAATTAGATATACAGGAGTAAAAAAGATAAAATCCCAATGGCAACAGGTAGATGGGATCATTTAAGATAAGAAAAGCTGGCAAAAAAAAAAAAAACAAGCAAAGCTAAGGCCGGGCATTCGCAACTAAAAATAAGCCTCTGTATGTGATTTATTTGGGAGTTAAGTGGTGGGCCCCTCAAATGAGTCAAAAGGGTAAAATTCACACAACAGATAATAGTCAGTAATTCAGCAGGGTGTGGTAGGGCTCTGTGAGTCACCCTTTGATCTATGATTGACTACTGACAGGCCAAGTCTTGTGCAGGCCCAGTGTGGATAACTTCTGCTGCTGTGAGGTCATGCCTATAGTGTGACATCATGCCTAGATCATGACTACAGTGTGAGATCACAACTACAGTGTCAGGTCAAGACTACAGTATGAAGTCAAGACTACAGTATAAGGTTTTGCCTATAGTACAAGGTTATGCCTACAGTGTGAGGTCATGACTATAGTGTGAGGTCACAGCTACAGTGTGAGGGCACAGCTACAGTGTGAGGTCACAACTACAGTGTGAGGTCATGACTACAGTGTGATATCACAACTACAGTGTGAGGTCAAGACTACGGTATGAGGTTATGCCTACAGTGTGAAGCCATGACTACAAAGCCATGTCATGACAAGAAGACAGAATTTCACAGTCTTCCTCCCAATATTTTTCCACTGCCTAAGCACTAGTGATTTCTTTTTGAAGTCTTCTCTCATACAATAGATACCAACCACAGTTTCCCCTCCCCTCTCTCAGAACCATTCCACCTCTATCTCAACTTTTTTTTTTTGATTAGTCTGATTTTACAAGTTCTTTTTTTAACATCTTGACCTCAGTTTCCTCTCCCTCCTCTCCTCCCAGTCACTCTCCTCTGTCCCCTTCCCCCATCTACTCCTCTCTCTTCAGATAAGGGCAAGCCTCCAATGGAAATCAACCAAACACAGCGTATCCAGTTGCAGTAAGACTAGGCACCTTCATTTGTATTAAGGCTGGACTAGGCAATTTAGTAGGAGAAATGGGGTCCCAAAAGCAGGCAAAAGAGTCAGAGAAAGCCCCTGCTCCCACTCTTGGGAGTCCCAGAAGAAGGCCAAGCTACATAGCTGTCACATACAGAGGGCCTAGGTCAGTCCCATGCAGGCTCTCTGGTTGTCAGTTCAGTCTCTGCAAGCTCCCACAAGCCCTGGTTAGTTGATTCTGTGAGTTTTCTCATGGTGTTCTTGCTCCCTCTGGCTCCTACAATCCTTCCTCCCCCTCTTCTGCAGGTCCCCAAGTTCTGCCAGTTTGTTTGGGTATGGGTCTCTGCATTTGTTTCCTTCACTTGCTGGATGAAGCCCCTCTGATGACAATTGAGCCAGGCGTGTTTGGTTCTATCCTAGGTCTCTGAGCCATCCAGTCTCTGGGTCCTGGGCCTCCAGGCAGGGTTGGAATGGGATCCCTCTCTTGGTATAGGTGTCAAGCTGGAACAGTCATTGGTTGGTCGTTCCCTCAATTTCTGCACCACATTTACCACGGCATTTCTTGTAGGCAGGACAAATTGTACCTTGAAGGTTTCGTGCCTAGGTTGATGACCCAACACTGGAAGTCTAACCTGGTTACAGGAGATGGCCAGTTCAGGCTCCAAATCCCTCATTGCTAGGAGTCTTAGCTAGGGTCACCCAGGTGAATTCCTGGGAGCATCCATTGCACTGGGTTTCTAGTCATTTCCGAGATGTCCACCCTGATTTCAGGTGTCTCTCCCAGTACTCTCTTCTTCCATCCTCCCCGCAACCCATACCCTCCTATTCCCATCCCTACCCATGCCTCCACATGACTAATTCACCCTCAAAGTTTGCTGTATTTTCCCTTCGCAGAGTGAATCATGCTTTCCCCATTCAGCCCTCCTTGTTACTTAACTTCTCTACATCTATGGATTGTAGTATGGTTATCCTTTCCTTTCGAGATAATATCCACTTATAAGTACATAGCAGTTTCAAAATACAAAATTACTTATCCTATATCACAATTGGCTAAAGGTTAGGTAAAGCTTAGCTGTTTTTCTGATTGGTTGTCTCTGCTTTGGGAGGGTTTCTTTGCCCCCAGGGACTGTCCCCTGGTCACGTACTCAGAACATTTGCTGACCCTTTGCAAACACAGGATCTGTCTAGAGACCTATCTAATTGGTCCATAATTTCTCAACAGGTAGGGGAAGTTAGATGGCCAACATTCTATGTATAACTACAGGTGGAGGAATGGGCTACAGTCAGAACTTTGTGTAACTTAGGTTTCTCCATTAGCTAATACTTCCCTTAAAGAAGAGTCCCATGCCCTCCAGCTTATTCTGGGGGTTGGGATGTAGTTTCAAAGTCCCAAAAGAACTCAGCACAGAAATGGAACCATTTCTGACCTTTCACTACTTCGGTTCATTTGCTCAGAAAGAAATTTTCAACCTTTTACTCTGAGGTAGGTAATGCCTACCTTTGATGTTGAGGTGTGTTTCTTGTATGCAACAGACAGATCCTGTTTTTACATACACTCTGTTAACCTGTATCTTTTTACTGGAGAATTGAGTTTGTTGCTATTGAGAGACATTAATGATTAACAATGACTTTTAATTCTTGTTATTTTCTTAGTGGTGGTGGTTGTGGGTGTGTGTGGGTGTGTGGGTGTCTTCTTTTAGTTTTGCTGGTGTGAAATTAATTATCTCCTCTATTTTCTTGGGTGTAGTTAACCTCTTTGAGTTGGAGTTTTCCTTCTAATACCTTTTGTAGGGCTGGATTTATGAATAGATATTATTTAAATTTGACTTTGTCAAGGAATATCTTGTTTGCTCTGTCTATGTTGACTGAAAGTTTGCTGGATATATTAATCTGGGCTGGCATCTGTGTCTCTTAGAGTCTGGAAGACACAGGTCCTTCTGACTTTTAGAGTGTCCATCAGGAAGTCAAGTGTAATTCTAATATGTTTGCCTTTATATATTACTTGGACTTTTTCCTTTATAGCTCTTTTCTTTCTTTCTTTTTATATACATTTAGTGTTTTGATCATTTTGTGGCAGGGGGAACTTTCTTTTCTGGTCCAATCTACTCATTGTTCTATAAGTTTCTTGGACCTGTATAGCCATACACCTCTTTAGGTTAGGAGAATTTTCTTCTATAATTTTGTTGAAAATATGTTCTGGACCTCTGAGATGAGAATCTTCTCCTTCTTCTGTTCTTATTATTCTTAGTAAAAGGAAAACTATCAGCTCAAGAATCCCAAGACAAAGTTCTGAGCACAAAGATTTATTTGCCCCAGAGGGACAAACAGCAGGGACTAAGAGAAAAAGACAGGATATAGAGGATGGGGGAGAAGGGGAAGGGAACAGAGAGAGAGCAGGGGTTTTTGTCCCAGACAAAGGACTATTTGGATAGAGAGGAGACAGATGTGGCCCATAGGAAAATGGGAGTTTATAAGGGTAAAAGGTAAAATCCATGTTAGGATGAGATGTTTAATTTTGATTGGCCATATAAATTAGGATATTCAAAAGGGGCTTTTTTAAATTGTTTTTATTGAGCTATATATTTTTCTCTGCTCCCCTCCATATTTATCCCCTCCCCTTCTACCCTCTCCCATGGTCTCCATGCTCCCAGTTTACTCAGATCTTGTCTTTTTCTACTGCCCATGTAGATTAGATAGATTACATATGTCTCTCTTAGGGTCCTCTTTGTTGTCTAGATTCTCTAGGATTGTGACTTGTAGGCTGGTTTTTGTTTGCTTTATGTCTAAAAGTCACTTATGAGTGAACACATATGATATTTTTCTTTCTGGGTCTGGGTTACCTCACTCAATATGATGTTTTCTAGATCCATCCATTTGCCCACAAATTTCAAGATGTCATTATTTTTTTTCTGTTGTGTAGTACTCCATTATGTAAATGTACCACATTTTCCTTATCCATTCTTCAGTAGAGAGGCATTTAGGTTGTTCTCAGGTTCTGGTTATGACAAACAATCTAATGGTTTTTAGCAAGGCAGAGGGAATCAGGGAGAAGGGAAAGGCCTGCCAGAGTCACGCTTACCACACATGCTGGCCAGAGTTCCTTCACCTACGTTTGGTCTTTTCATAGTGTCTCATAATTTCCTGGGTGTTTTGTGCCAGTAACTTTCTATATTTAACATTTTCTTTAACATACATATCAGTTTCCTCTACTGTATCTTCTACACATGAGATTCTCTCTTTCGTCTCTTGTATTCTGTTGGTGAGGCATTGTATATGTCTGTAGTTCATATTCACTTACCTAGATTTTCCATCTCCAGGATTTCCTCAGTTGAGTTTTCTTTATTGCTTCTATTTCCATTTTCAGGTCTTTAACAGTTTTATTCATTTCCTGGATTTCTTTAAAGGACTTATTCATTTCCTCTTTAAGGGTCTCTATCATCTTCGTAAGACTTAACTTAAAGTCATTTTCTTGTGTGTCAACTGTATTGGAATGTCTAGGGCTTCCTGTAGCAGGATAGCTGGGCTCTGGTGGTACCATATTCCCCTGGCTGATGTTGACTGTGTTCTTACACTGTCCTATAGTCATCTAGGTTTGGGGTGATTATCAGTTTAGACATTGGTGTTTGAGTTTATCTTTGTTGGATGAATGGTTTTGGATGTTTTCTCCCTTGGTTTCTATTTCCTCTCTGGTCTTTTCACCTGAATGACCTGTAGTTCTGGTGATCAGAGGTTTTGGCCACCTGTGTGGCCTCAGGGGTTCCAGGTAATGATTTTATCTCTAAGGTTCCTAATACCAGCTTGGCCTCTAGCAGAAGAAGAGTCTTTAGTCCAAGTTGTGGGTCAGAATATGGAGCCCAGGGGAGGGGGTACTGTTGGGGACTGCTGTACCAGTTTTAAGGTGTGTTAGCAGGCAGTGGGCAGGGTCTTACCTGGGGCTTCTAGTACCAACATGGTCTCTTGTAGAGCAGGAGTCTTCTGCCAGAATTGTGGGCCAGGATATGGAGCCCAGGAGAGGGGCCCTTCCAATAGTCTTGCTCTTAAATTCTTCATCTTCTGGGATGTTCCCCGAACCTCCAAGTGGGAGATGATGGGCGTGTTAGATGATGTAGAAACTTTGGGAAACTGCCAAGCAGTTTCTTTGTAAAATTAAGCACTGACTTAACAGAACATGTTATACGGATTTTTAATTAAAAAAATAAAATAAAAACCAAGAGAGATTGTTCATGAGGTAACAGCACTTGCTGCAAAGGTACAATGACCTGAGTTCAAGTCCCCAGCATCCACATAGGTAGTAGGCATATCCATATGTGTACCTTAATCCACAGCCCTATGGGATGTAGGGACATGTGCAAGGCCGCTTGTTCAATTCCCAGATGCCCGGACTCCCGAAATAATCACACAGAAACTATATCATGTGCAATACTGTTTGGCCAATTGCTTAAGCATATTGTTAGCTAGCTCTTACATCTAGAATTAACCCATTTCAAATATTTTATATTTTACCATAAGGCTCATGGCCTACCAGCAAGGTTCCAGCTGGCAGCTTGTGTCTTTCCCCTCTGGCAGCTACGTGGTGTCTCTCGACTCTGCCTTCTTTCTTCCAGCATTCAATTTAGTTTTCCCCGCCTAGCTCTACTCTACCCTGTCACAGGCCAGTGCAGATTCTTTTTTCATTAACCAATAAAAGCAACATATATACAGAAGATCTTCCCACACCAGGGACATGGAGAAATCACTGGGAGTTTCTAGCCTCTAGTCTACCCCTAAGCTCAAGGAGAGACCCTCTCTCAAAGTAACAAGGTAGAAAGTAACAGAGTAGGGAACTCAGTGTCATCCTCTGACCTCCACACACATCAGCACAGGTGTGTGCACTGGCATATTTATTGGCACAAATACCACACACACATATGTACACACAGAAACTAGATGGCTTATATTTTTTGTTTATTTTTTTTGAGACAGGGCTTCTCTATAGTTTTGGAACTTGTCCTGGAACTAGCTCTTGTAGACCAGGTTGGCCTCAAACTCACAGAGATTCACCTGCCTCTGCCTCCCAAGTTCTGGGATTAAAGGCATGCACCACCACCACCTGGAGGCGTATACTTTTTTTTATAATGTGAAAGTTTCTATCAACCTTGACACTAAGAAACTAAAGCCTCCTGCCAGGAAGATGGCTCCGTAGGTGAAGGGCTAGACTTGGAAGCATCAGGGTTTAGGTTCAATCCCCAGCACCTATGTTTCAAAACTGGGTGTGGTGTCATGTGGTTGTAGCCCCAGAGCTAGGAGAGGAAGATAAGAAGACCCCTGGAGCTTGCTGATTGGCCAGCCTAGCCTAATTGTTGAGCTCCGGGTCTGGGAGAAACAATGTCTCCAAAAACCAGAGTGGATGGCTTTTGAAGAATAACACCTGAGGTTTACCTCTGACCTCCATACACATGCAAGCTCACATGTAGACTGTGACCATTACTTTTGGTCAACTTGACACAAAACAGAGTCTCCTGGAAGAGAGAACCTCAATTGAAGAGTTACCTCCAGCAAACTGAACTCTGAGCATGTCTATAGGACATTTTCTCAAAGATTGACGTGGGAGGCTTAGCACGCCATCAGTAGTGCCATCCTTGAGCTGGCCAGTCCTGGGGTTTGTAAGAAAGCAGGATGAACAAGCCCTGTAGAGCAAGTCAGTAAGCAGCATCCTCCATGGTCTCTACTTCAGTTTCTGTTTCAGGTTCCTGCCTTATGTTCCTACTCTGCCTTCCCACAGTGGTAAACAATAAACTGAGGTGAACCCTTTCCTGCTACAAGCTGATCTTTACCAGTGTTTTCTCACGGCAGCAGAGAAATAAACTAGAACATGTACTCACACACACATATGAACACACATGAACACACAAACACACACACACTCCACACATATTGAATATGTTCCATGTATACACTGAACCATACAAGACAGATAATCTATTGTTTCTAGACACTTTCAGCATGTTTTTGAGTTTTATCCATTCATACACAAATATGAGTAAATCATATAAATAAATATACATACATCAATGTTTTGCCCTTTTTATTGCTGAGTCATATTCCACTGAGCGACGGGACTCCAGTTGATTTATCTGAGTATATGTTGATGGATGTACAAGGTTCTGGCCTTTTTTTTACTGCCAGAAGAGGGCACCAGATCTTATTATGATGGTTGTGAACCACCATGTTGTGGCTGGCAATTGAACTCAGTCAGTGCTCTTAACCTCTGAGCCCCTTGATGGATGTTTGGATTGCTTATGGTGTGAATTAATATAAACTAAGCTTCAGTTCTTTTACAGTTTTCTATTGCTATAAAAAAACACTTGAGACTGGTCATTTAGAAAGAATAGAAATTTACTTGATTCTGGGAAATTCAAAAACAGGGTGACATCTAAAAAAGGCTTTTATTAGATTTATTTATTCATTTATATTGGGGTTGTATATAGGTTATTATGCATACATGGATTAATTAGAGTGTTCATGGAGGCCAGGAGGGGGCATCAGAGTTACATATGGCTGTGAATCAAGTATTGTGGGTGCTGGGAACTGAACTCTGGTCCTCTGCAAGAGTAGAAAGTGATCTTAACCACTAATCATCTCTCCAGCCATATATAAGGGCTTTGTTATTCATGATTTCACCTGTTTTTTTCATTACTCAAAATACCTAAGGCTGGACACATTATAGAGGGGGAAAAGGCTGAAGTGGTGGTTCGGTAAGGAACGTGTTTGCTGTATAAGCATGAGGACCTGAGTTGAGATCTCCTGGACCCACATAAAGACCAGGCACATCAGCGCACATCTGTAACCCCAGTATCAGGGAAATGAAATGAACGGATCCTGGGAGTTTGCAGCCAGCTAGTCTCAGCAGAATGGCAAGCTTCGGTTCTCAAAAAAATAAGGTGGAGAGGGAGTGAAGAGAACACCTGACATTGACCTCTGGCTTCCATGTGTACCTATATGTATAAGTGTGCCCATGCACACATACACACACACACACACACACACATGTTCACACACACACATACACGACAAAAAAGCATAAGTAAATAGATACTAAAAATTGAATTTTTGAAATTTCCATCAAAGTAAAGAAGCTTGTTTTGCATATTTTGTGAAGGTTAAAAGTCCAAAGAGCATGGTTCAGCCCTGGTCAGAGTTGCTGGGCCACATCACATCGTGGCGAATAGGGTCATGATGGGAATGCATACATTAGTTACTTCTCCCAATGAGGAGTTGGAGAAAGGATTTATCCTGGCTCCCAGTTCAAGATGTCAGTGCAGCATGGTGGGAAGCTCATGGCAACAGTTAAGGCAGTGAGGTCCACTGGTGATCAGCTCACTCTCTACTTTTTATTCAGTCCAAGAGCCGTGCCATGGAATGGTGTCACCCATATTCAGAGGGGGTCTTCCTACTCAGTTAACTTGATCTAGAAACCTTCCCACAGACATGCCCAGAGCCTTGTCTCCTGACCACTTCTAGGCCCTTTCAACATTCAAAGGCAACCATTACAGTCAATGCTTAACTTTACAAAGAAACTGCCAAACAGTTTCCCAAAGTTCCTTCATCATGCAACACTCCCACCACCTTTCCCTTGGAGGGTCAGGGAACATCCCAGAAGATACCGAATTTAAGAACGGAAATACTAGGAGGAAGGCTATAAAAAGTTGTCTTCTTGACATCACGGCCATTGTAATCAAGACCTCACATGGTAGTCGTGACCTCACACTGTAGTCGTGACCTCACACTGTAGTCATGACCTCACACTGTAGTTGTGACCTCACACTGTAGTCATGACCTCACACTGTAGTCGTTACCTCACACTGAAGCATGACCTCACACTGTAGTCATGACTTCACACTGTAGGAATGACCTCACACTGTAGTTGTGACCTCACACTGTAGTCATGACCTTACACTGTAGGAATTACCTCACACTGTAGGAATTACCTCACACTGTAGTCATTACCTCACACTGTAGTCATGACCTCACACTGTAGGAATGACCTCACATTGTAGTTGTTACCTCACACTGAAGGCATGACCTCACAGTGGCAGAAGTTATCCACCCTGGGCCTGCCCAAGACTTGGCCTGTCAATAGTCAATCATAGATCAAGGGGTACTCACAGAGCCCTATCACTCCCTGCAGAATTTATTAGCTTTTGTCAAATTCTGGGGGAGAGGCAGACATCACCCTCAGTGACACACTCACCTCTGAGGTCATCAGGACCCAGTGATTAACAGTGCCAAACCTGTGATCACACAGATGGTCCTGGTTAAACTCAGCAGATCACAAAAATAAAACAAAAGCTATGCATGGGGGAAAGGGACTTGTTGGGAGGAGAGGAGGCTAAAGAAGCTTAAGGAATTCAGAGAGGTCACAGTAACCAAAACACACAGTGCACATGTTTGAAACTGTCAAAGAACAAAATCAATTTTTTATTATTTACTTATCCTGGGGACGGGGGCACACCTTGGGAGGTCAGAGGACAACTCTCTGGAGTCCATTCTCTCCTTCCACTGTGTAGGACCCAGGACCAAACTCAGGTCATCAGGCTTGGTCTGCTGAGCGACCTTGTCAGTCAGAAGAACAATGCTATGGAAGTAAAGGAAGAAATGAGGGAGGACAAACAGACCCTCCCTCCAGCAGGGTGCGGGCACTCTGGGCGGTCCAGGAGGGATTTTCTTTACCCCAGAGTTTCGGTGGTTTTGCAGCCCAGGGGGAGTTGCTTAGTTTGAAGCAGAGAAGAAAGGCAGGAAGTGAAACCCGAAGTTGGGGCAGATAATGGAGAGAGACAGGAAGCGGTGGTAACATGTGTTTGATTGTATGTGTTTTTGTAGAATGCAATTCCTTCTGTGGTTTTGGTTTTCTTCTTTTTGTCTTTTTATTATTTCTACAAGACAGGGTCTTATCTAAGCCCCACGATGGGCTCATACTACGCAGTCCAGGCTGCCTTCAAACCCACAAATGTCCTGCCTGCCTCTGCCCATGCAGAGCAGGAGTTATGAGTGTGCACCACCATGCTGCACCTAGAGCCCCCTAGAAAGAGAGAAAAAGGTGTTAAGGACACTTAGTAGGTAACCTCTCTGCTTCTGTGAATAGAGCAGCCGTAAACGTGAATAAACATCATCTCTCTAGTAGGACACAAAGGCTTCCGGGTATATGCCCAGGAATGGTTTCACTGGACCCTATGATAGCTTGTTCAAGTTTGTTTTCTATTGTTGTGATAAAAAAAAAACACTTAGCAAAAGCAACTTGAGAAAGAAAGAGTTCATTTGGCTTGCAGAATCAGTTGACCGTTAAGGGAAGTCGGACAGGAACCCCAGCATGAGCAAAGGCCAGCACTATGGAGGAATGTGCTTACTAGTTCGCTCTCAGGTTCATGCTCAGCTACCTATTTTATACCTCCCAAGACCAGATGCCCAGTGGTAGCACCACTCACAGTATGCTGTGCACTCTCATATTAATAAAAAAAATCAAGAATATGCCACACAAACATGCCCAAGGCCAACCTGATAGAGTCAATTCAACAACTGAGGTCCCCTCTTCCCCGGTGACTCTAGCTTGTCAAGTGGACAGAAGCTAACCAGCACAACTGACCTCTTGTCAATCTGACACAGACGTAACACTGTTAAGCCAAAACCTTTTCTTTCTTGCTTGTTCCCAAGATTTCATGTTAATATCACAACATAAAAATTAATAGAACTTTAAAAGTGCCACCGTATTTAAATTTTTGCCAACACTTTAAAAGTCCATAGTCTCCTTTAAAACCCAAGGATTCTTAAGTGTGGGACCCTGTAAAGTGCAAAATAGATTAATTACTGTCTTAGCCCAAGAGGGAAGAACCAGGTCACGATGACACTAGGATCAAAGAGGGTCAGTGACCAGTGTTTGGTAATCGTGAACACCTGGGCTCCACAGGACTTCAATTGCCCCCATCTCTCCAGTTCTATCATCTGCAACCTCCACAGCTTGTCTTATAGGCTCAGGAAAACTCTACTCCACGCCTGCCACTGTCCTAGTGATTTATCCCACAGTTCTGACGTTTCCAATATGCTGGGGTTGCACCTGACCCAGTGGCCTTTCTGGCTCCTCACAGTGCCAAGCTCCAGTCATCTCCATGACTCTTCATGACTGCTTTTATACCCCCAAAGCCAACATACATAAGCGATGCTTACACATTACCAAGTTCAGCTGCCAGCTTGAGAGACAGCCCTGGCCCTGTCTGGACCACAGCTTCTATGTGCTGAGCCCGAAGAAATACTCCCCCAAAGATTTCACCTCAATGATGCTGATCTCTTATTCGTTACAGATGATTTTTCAGCCCTCGCTAGTCAGCCTCAAAGTAAAGCAAAGGTTTCATTTCAGTGTCTCTGGTCTCTTGTCACCGGTGAGTCCACCCCAGCTAACCAGAAACCACAGTTCTTAATTCAAAGTACCACACAGACAGCCCAGATCTTTGAAGATTGGCAAACGCCCTTCGAAAATGTCACTACCAGGCCTCCATCGTCTGCATTTCTCTCAGCATTCTCATCTTCCCGTCCCCAACAGCAAAGCCCTTTAAATTCTCAGAACACAATGACATTTCCAGCCCGAAGTTCAGAGTGCTTCCACAATCCTCTAAGAAGAACACCGTGGTCAGAGTTAATTGCAGCAAGATCCCACGTTCTAATGTCAATCTCTGTCCTCGTCTGATATCTATTGTTGTGATTTTAAAAATGCTTACCAAAAGCAACTTGGGGAGAGGAGTGTTTGTTTGACTTACACATTCTGATCACAGTTGACCCGTGAGGGACTCTACTCAAGTCAGAGCCGAGGCAGGAACCAGGAAAGAATGCTGCTCCCTGGCTTGCTCTCAGGCCCAGATTCAGCTGCCCTCTTTATACCTTTCAGGCCCACCTCCCTTTAAAGCTGAACCCTCCCACATCAACCAGCAATGCCACACAGACATGCCCACCAGCCAATCTAGAGGTAATTCGTCAACTGAGGTTCCCTCCTCCCGTGACTCTGACTTGTGTCACACTGACAAAATCTAATGAGCACACAGATCTAATTTGAAGTTTTTCAGACACCTCCACATTGCTTTCCACAATGGCTGAACTAGATCAAATTTTTCCCCATCCTAACAAGTGTTTGTTGTCAGAACTCTTCTTTTTGAGTTTCTTAATTACATTTATTTGTTTACTTATTTAGTAACAGGGAAGCACATGCTATAGTGCATTTGTGGAAGTCAGAGGAGAACTCACAGGAGTTCTCCTTCTACCACGTAAGTCCTGTGGCCGGAATTCCGAGCATCAGATTCAGCTGACGCTTTTGCCCGCAATGTCGTTGGTAGTCTTTCTCATTTGGCTGAGATGTCATTCAACAGATGAATAGAAACTGAAAATATGATACATATACACAACGGAAATGTACTCAGCTGTAAGGAAATATAAAATCCTGAAGTTTGCAGATAAATGGATGGTCCCGGAAAGTGTCGATAAGGTGAACCAGACTTAGACAAATACTGTGTGTTCTGTCTAATGTGTCTGTCTAAGGTCCCAGCTTACCATGTTTATACGTATGCGTATAAGCCAGGTTGAGTGTTGGTACAGGGTATGAAACAAGAATGGAAACCACAGGAGGGGGGAGGAGGTTTCCAGGAATGGGAGAGCGTCATAGGACACACGATACATAAACTAGCAAAAGAGCGGGTGGTAGGGTAAGAAGTGGGCAGTGAGACAGGAGACAAGAGAAGGGAGGAGAAGCATTAAAACCAGTCCTAGTGGGGGTGAAAACAATGGTTTTCCAGGAGCAGAGGGTGAAAACACCATGATGGAAGCAGAAATTCATGTGCTCATTTTAAAAAGGACGGCCTGGCGGGGGGCGAGGGAGGGGAGATGGCTCAGCTGTTCAAGTCAGAGAATCTGAGTTTGGATCCCCAGATCTCGTAAGCACCTGGCGGGCATGGGGGCCTGCCTGTAGTTCCAGCTGGGAAGGGAGTCGGGAGCCCTGCAACAAGCAGGCCGGTGAGACTTGCAGTGTGGGGAGATTTCCTAGGCTGTTGTTTTGTGTATTAATAAGTTTGGGTTATGTGATTAATAAGTTTGGGTTATTTCAAAACTGGAAGAAACTTTGTTTGTGGGTTTCATTCTTGGTAATTTTTTAAACTGTCTTGAACACGTAAAATTTGTATTACAAGTGGGGGTGTGTGAAGATTACTAGAAATGATGTGCTTCTGTGCTAAGGTTGCAAACAGAAACTTCTAGAAAAGTCGACTCCGTTTGCCAGCATTTCTGATTGAGGGCAGAGAGGCATTGGAGGGTGGGAAGGGAGAGCAGGGTCGAGCATGTCCCGGAGGGAGAGCTGGGTCAGTTACCCCATCCCTGTACAGACAGCGACCCCACGGCAGTCCCGCAAGTACCACATGACCACCTTGAGTTAGTGAATCCTGGTGCCCTTGGAAGCCCAATGGAGCTTCCTGCATATGCCATCACATCACTATCTCAGAATATCCCTTGAGATAGGGCAGTACGACCTTCCTAGTCTCTTAGCTCCATCGTCCTGATTTCAGGAAATCCCCTTGCAGCCCAGTTTCTTCTTCCCAGGAAGGCTGAAGCACCTGGAGAAGCTCCCAGGGGCTTTCCAAATGGGGGACTGG
Organism: Myodes glareolus; assembly: GCF_982192425.1. Taxonomy (NCBI): domain Eukaryota; kingdom Metazoa; phylum Chordata; class Mammalia; order Rodentia; family Cricetidae; genus Myodes; species Myodes glareolus. Next base: position 92,659,885 of record NC_142027.1, on the reverse strand, counting down.
CTACTCTCCTCAAGCCCTTGGTAGCCCCTTCCCTCATCAGACTCATCCCTCTGTCCGCCACGAAGCCCAGACTCTTGACACTCCAGAGCCCTGGCACAGACACCTTAGATAAATGGATTCACAGAAGCTGGAGAAAGCTGGGCATTGGGAACCTGTGCTGGCTGCTGACTCTGAGCTTGGACTCATGACTTTGCCTTTCTGGGGTTCTTTTCTCATATTCACCTAGTGAGTATAACAATAGCATTTACCTCCCCAGTGTGATCTAAAGGGTGCCCTCCTTCCTCCTCCCTGGAGCCTGTGAGTGCCAGCTTACCTGGCAGAAGACCTGTCAACATTCTCTGAGGATTAGTAGGCTGATGACCTGCTGGGAGAAGAGCTGATGATGCCCTGCTCCATGGGCAGTCAGGGTTGCTCCAAGGAGGGGAACCACTTTCTGTAGTGATATAGCCATTGGTAAGATGCCCACGGTCCTGGAAATAACCCTCATTAATGCTCCTGTGGGAACCCCAGTGAAAGTTACTGGGTCACCAGAAAAGGGGTGAAAGTAGATAGAAGGGGGATTTGTCTGGAAGGAGAAGGTGAAAGGAAGCAGGAGTGAGACGAGAGGGCCTCGGGATGACTATGATCGAAATACATACATACATGTATGGAAATGCAACATTATCATAGAGAATTAATATATACCCATAAAGCCTGGGGATGTGGCTCAGTTGGTGAAGTGCTGTCCCAGAGTTCACAAAGCCCTGGATTCTATCCCCAGCACCACAGAAATCAAACATGACAGCCCACGCCTCACACTAAAGAGATGGAAGCAGAAGGATCAGAAGTTTGAGGGCCAGCCTGGGCTGGGTGAGATCTTTCTTTGGGGGGGGAGGGTTTCAAGACAGGGTTTCTCAGTAGTTATGTATGGAGCCAGTCCTGGAACTCACTCTGTAGGCCAGGTTGGCCTCGCATTCACAGAGATCCACTTGCCTCTGCCTCCAGAGTACTGGGATTAAAGGCGTGCACCACCACTGCCAGGCTGAGTGAGATATTATCTTTTAAAAAACACTCTTAAGGAAAAAAATCCATAGAACAAATTCATAAAGTGCACATCTGTATACATGTGAAATGCTTTGGATGATGTAACTTCTGTGCATCTCTCTGAATGGAATAAAAAGGAGAAAGTGAGCTGAGCACCAGTCAGCCATACTCCCTCTCTGCTCTGACAGTGGATACAATGTGACAGTTGCCTCAGGGTCCTGCTGCTGGGATTTCTCCACCACATATGCGTGTGTGTCTGTGTGTGTGCTCACAACTGTCTGTAGCTCATGTGTTAGTGTATGTGTGTGTCTGTGTGTGTGCTCACAACTGTCTGTAGCTCATGTGTTAGTGTATGTGTGTGTCTGTGTGTGTGCTCACAACTGTCTGTAGCTCATGTGTTAGTGTGTGTGTGTGTCCCCATATGTGTGTTCACAACTGCCTGTACCTCCAGCTCCAGAGGATACGATGTCCTTCTCTGACCTAGCATGCACACACACACACACACACACACACACACACACAGAGTGTGTCTCAAGAGGTGAGACAGGCTGAAGAAAGAGATGCAGGAAGTCAGAGAAGCTTAGGGTGATTGAAAACAAGGGGTGATGGGGAAGAGGGGGAAAATGAAGCCTACAAGCAGGGGGAAGAGCGGAATGGAGTCAAAAACCCATCAACACCTTCTCCTCCAAAATAGTGCTACAGCCAGTCGAGAGCACTTGCGTTTGGGTAAGTGCTTGTCCTTGCTTGTGTATCTGTGGAGGTGACAGAATGTGTTCTGACTGCATATCTCTGAGTTTCATGCATGTGTTTGTGTGTACACACACATAAAGCATGTGTGTTTATTTGTGTATGCATTGTGTGTATGTGTCTGCCAGTACACTGCATCGGTTTGGCTGTGACAAGCTACCATAGCACTATAATTCACCATGGTTGTGCACAATTGTGCACTTCTGCTGTGTTATGTGTGTGTGCTGTGTCTGTGTGTACATGCTATGTGTATATGTGAGGCCCACATATACCTTGATGTCTATGTGTGGAAGTACACTGTGTCTATTGTGTTGAATAAGTGTTGTGTAGACATCTGTGAATTGTGTCTGTATCATCCTTAGTTATTGCTACAAGACACCTGACAAAAGCAACCTAAGGAAGTGCAAGGTGGCTCACAGTTTGGAGTACTGTCCTCATGGTGTGAAAGTTCCCACAGCAGGATCCTGAGCCGGTTATCACACTGTATCCACTGTCAGAAAATAGAGAGATGAACCCTGGTGTGCCAATCACTTTCTCCTTTTTCTTCAGTTCAGAGCTCCAGTTTCTGAATGGTGGCACACACACTTAGGACTGGCCTTCCAACCTCAGTTCTTAATCTAGAAAATGTCTTACAGACATCCCAGAACTTTGTTTCTGTGATGATTCAAGCTGATAATCAAGACAAGTATCAAAACCTGTTTATGTGCACGTATTTTCCCTGTGAGAAAAAAAATACCTTTTTTGGCTGGGCAGTGGTGGCACATGTCTTTAATCCCAGCACTTGGGAGGCAGAGGCAGGTAAATCCCTGTGAGTTCGAGGCAAGCCTAGTCTACAAGAACTAGTTCCAGGACAGCTAGTACTATTAAGCAGGGAAACCCTGTTTAATTTGGGTTTTTGTTTGACTTGGTTGGGTTATGTTTCTGTGGATTTGCCTTTCTCTGTGTGTCTGTATGTGCGAGTTCTTTATCTCCAGGCTCCTGTGTGTAGATTTTTTATTGTGTGATGTCTGTGATTTGTGTTGTGTGGCCTCTTTCTTCATGTATATATCACATAAACAGGGCATGTGCCTCTCTTTGAGGTCTTACTGTGTTGTTTCAAATCTATAGTTGAATTAAATTATTCGTTTGTATCCTTGTATACATGTAATGTGTCTGTGGTTTGTCCTCCATGCTTTTATTGTGTAATGGCTGTGATTGTCAAATATGTCTTGTGGTTTCTGCACGAGAGAGAAAGAGTGTGTGTGTGTGTGTGTGTGTGTGTGTGTGTGTGTGTGTGTGTGTTGGAGACCCTACACTTCACGTTCCATGTTCCTTGCCCTGCTGGATCTCCTATGTGGGCCCCACACTAACTCTTTAGATTTTGTATTTTCCCCAGGGAACTGACTTCTCTAAGAGGTCATATGTCTTGGGACCCTTTCTAGTTAAGCCAAATAGTACACTTGTGTAAACAGAGGAGCTCATTCATTCCTGGCTGCCCAGATCCAAAATAATCACACAGAAACTGTATTAATTACAACACTGCTTGGCCAATTATTTAGGCATATTGCTAGCTAGCTCTTATATCTTAAATAAACCCATTTCTATTATTTTGTAATTTACCACAAGGCTTGTGGTTTACCGGTAAGGTTCTGGCTGGCAGTTCATGTCTTTCACCTTCAGCAGCTACATGGCATCTCTCTGACTCTGCTTACTTTCTCCCAGTATTCAGTTTAGTCCTCCCACCTAGCTCTATTCTACCCTTCCATAGTACATCTAGAAAACCTAACTAACATTACTTCAAGCTTGATTATTATAGATGATTATCTACTAACCTGTATTTCTTAATTATACATTACATCTTTAAATGAGCTGGGCAAACACAATGTTTTAATCAAGAGCAGAAATATACATAAAACAAAATTGACCTCAAATTTGTATCAATAAACCAAGATCCATACCAATGCAAAGTATTCATCTCTATAGCACATCCCCCTTTAAATGTAAACAAACATTTACATTAAAACATCCCATATATTTGGGAATTTGGGCACAGTTCTCTCCAAACTGTTTCCTGCTTTTTGTTGAGCAAAGTAATTTTTGGGAGTGTTCACAGTGACCTTTCAGGGGGTTTTGGTCTTTCAAACCACAATAGTCTGGAAGGAATCCACAGGATCTCATCCTCTGTGGAAACAAAAGCAGAACCTCTTTCCCAAAGAAACATATCCTTAGAACAAAATTTTGAAGTCAAGATATCTTTAAAATATATATGTTGGTTTATCTTAGCAGCCCATACAATGAAATGTCTCTCTGTACTTAGCTCATTCATAGTCAAAAATTCAAAGAAAACATAATAATGTACATAATCCAGACTCTCTGCGTATATTCCATCATTACATGGTTTACTTTTTTTACTCTATTACCTTTTTCTACAAATTTAATGTTTATTTTATTATATTTACTCCTTTAATCTATGACTGTTTGTACTCTTTTATATTATAAATGTCTATACTCTTTTTCCTTTCTCTCTCAAGCCTACACACATTTATCCATCACTGTGACCCATTAAGAGGTCTTTTTCATCTGAATCTGTCTTTATTGCATATCTGTAATCCTTATCTGACCATGACTGCTTCTTAAAATGCTACATGGCATTGCTAGGACTAAGGCTGCTTTGCCTTTGGTTCTGCCCAGTCCAACATGGCAGAGGTCTGTTCAGTTCCAGCTCTGTGAGCCATGCTCACAGCCCCATTTTCAGGCACACAGCAGGTCTATGTTGCCATTAAGAAAGTTGTAGCACTCTGCTCACAAACCCCATTTAAGTACAGGACCTCCCGAAAGAGTCAGAGTTCATTCTGCCAGCACGAACCAGGAAGCCAGATCTTAAAGAAGCTGTGCAATTTTTTTGTCACTAACACTGAGTCAGGAAGATTTCTCTTAAAGTAGCAGTAGCGCCCCTACTTGCTGCCAGCAAACACAGCCCATCACCCCCCCCCCAAAAAAAAAATGCAGCGACCAAAAGGCTGCACTTGGCTCCTATTTTTGTGGGTCTAAAATCCCTCTTTTTTGTTTTGTTTAAATTTCTTTTAGGTCTTATGGGGATCTATGTCTCACATTGGGCACCACACTTGTATATCTACAGGAAGAACTCCAGTGCTCTCCTCTGTGTGGAGACACAGTCTTAGGGGCACAGATAATGCTTGACCCACACCTGAAAGTTTGGAACAGACTACACAGCAAGTAGCTTTTGACGTAGAATATATGGTGTCAGTGGAGGTGGAAGACACCTCGCTTGTGGAGATCGGACATACCATGTGTCTTTGTTGGGGTTTCTATTGCTGTGATAAAACACCATGACCAAAAGCAACCAAAAGGATTGATTTCAGTTTACAAGCCTCGGGTCACACTCCCTTCACTGAAGGAAGTCAGGACAGGACCTCAAGGCAGGAACCTGGAGGCAGGAGCTGAAACAGAAGCCGTGAAGGAGGCTGCTTATTGACTTGTTCCTCATGGCATGTTCAGACTGCTTTCTTATATAAGTCAGGACCCCCTTGCTTAGGGATGGTTCCACCCACAGTGCCTTCCCACATCAATCATTAATCAAGAAAATCCCTGACAAACTTGCCTACAGGTTATGAAGGCATTTCCGCAGTTGAGAATCCCTCTTCCACAATGACTCTAGTTTATGTCAAGTGGCATAAAGCCAGTCAGCATGCCTTGGTATTGGAAATGGGAGATATCATGTTTGTTGAGATTGGAAAGTTCACATCCATGGAACTGAGAGGTTCCATGTTCATAGAGGTGGATGTCATGTTCATGGAAGTGGGAGATTCCATGTTCATGGAGGTGGGAGGGACAATGTTAATGAACCCCTAAGGGGGCCTATGGTGACACAAAACATTTAGGACAAGTCAGAATCCAGGACATGATGTACGAGGCCTCCCTTCTGTAATTCCAAACAGAAAAGGAGAACCAAAACTCCCTGATCTGGGGCGAATGTCTGTACAACTTCCTGGTTTTTCCCATGTTTGAGAGATTGAGTAAAATCAGAGAGGGAAGAGGTGAGGAGTGTCATGTGAATGGGTCTCCTTCCAAGGTTTTCCCTTCTCTGATATAAGTCTTGGTAGGAACACAACTGATTACCTGATAAAGGACACTACAGAGTCAATGAACGCAAGAGTGGCCTTGGGTTAGATACCTGGTCCCAAAGAGTTTTGAGAAGCTAAGATACTAAACTCCTTCTTGGTCCATTCTTGGTCAGGATTTCATCTTGTGTCACCTCTCCACAAAGACCCATGAACTTATTCATAAGCTTCTTTTTCTTTCCTGGGTCGCCAACATTACAGTTGTGTCCCACCTGCACAGGAGTCCCTAGAATTGGACTTACAGGTGGTTATGGGCTACCATAGGGGTGCTGGAAACCGATCCTGGGTTCTCAAGGATAGCAAGTCTTCTTCAGGGCTGAGCTGTCTCTCCAGCCCTAGGGGACATGTTCTGGCACATCAGACAAGGGTTAATTTAAGGTGTAAGAGTTACTTAATAAAGAACCTGAGCTAATAGTCCAAATGGTGTTGTAATTAATATAGTTTCTGTGTGATTATTCGGGGTCTGGGCAGGTGGGAACAAAAGAGCAGCCTCCACTTACAATATACCTTCTTCAGCCAGGCAGTGGTGGTGCACGCCTTTAATCCCAGCACTCAGGAGGAAGAGGCAAGCGGATCTCTGTGAGTTCGAGGCCAACCTGGTCTACAAGAGCTAGTTTCAGAACAGGCTCCAAAGCTATAGAGAAACCTTGTCTCGAAAAAAACAAAACAAAACAAAAAACAGTATACCTTCTTCTCAGCTATGCATGGACTTTCTCCAAAATTAACTACATACTTGGACACAGAAACAAGTCTCAACAGACACAGGAAAACTGAATTAACACCCTGCATCTTTTCGGACTACCATGGAGTAAAGCTGGATATCAACAACAACAGAAACAACAGAAAGTTTATAAACTCATGGAAACTGAAAAATGCACTACTGAATGAAAAATGCAGGGATGGGATGCAGAGATGGCTCAGAGATTAAGAGCACTGGCTGCTCTTCCAGAGGTCCTGAGTTCAATTCCCAGCAACCACATGGTGGCTGACAACCATCTATAATGAAATCTGGTGCCCACTTCTGTTATGCAGGCATACAAGCAGGTAGAACACTGTGTACATAATAAATAAATATTTTTTTAAAAAAAGCAGGAATGATGCAACATACATAAATCAGTAAACATAATCCACTGACTAAACAGACTGAACACATGATCATCTCACTACATGTACAAAATGCCTTTGGCAAAATCCAATATCCCTTCAGGATAAAAGTCCTGGAGTAGTGGGGATACAAGGGACATACCTCAACTTAATAACAGCAACATAAAGCAAGCCTGTAAACAACATCAGCTTAAATAGAAAGAAATTCGAAGCAATTCCACTAATATAAGGATAAGACAATGTTGTCCACTCGCTCCATACCTATTCAATATAGTACTTCAAGTCTTAGCTAGAGCAATAAGACAACTGAAAGAGATCAAGGGGTTATGTAGAGGAAAGGAAGAAGTTGAAGTATTTTTATTAGCAGATGATATATTTTTATTCATAAAAGACTCAAAAAACTCCATTAGGGAAGGGAACCTATGCAACTGATAGACACTTTTAGCAAAGTAACAGAATACAAAATTAAAACATAAAAATCAGTAGCCCTCTCATAATGGCAAATGACTGAGAAAGAAATAATGGAAATAATATCTTTCATAGTAGCCTAAAGCAATATAAACTATATTGGGGGTAACTTTAAACAAGCAAATATAGACCTTTTTGGTAAAAAATCTTTAAAAAAAATTAATAAATAGACTGAAGAAAATATCAGAAGATGGAAAGATCTCTCATGCTTATGGATCAGTAAAATTAGTAATGTGAAAATGGCCATTTTACCAAAAGCAGTCTACAGATTCAAAGTAATCCCCATCAAAATCCCAACACAGTTCTTTACAGAAAGTACCATTTTCAGCTTAATAACACACACATGCACCAGAAAAAAAAACCCACAGTATTACTAAAACAATTCTGAATAATTTTTAAAAAAACTGCGGAAATTGGAAACAACCTAAATGCCCATCAAAAATATATGAATAATGAAAATGTGCTACATTTACACAATAGAATATTATTCAGCTGTTAAAAAGTAAAATTCATGGGGCTGGAGAGATGACTCAGTGGTTAAGAGCACTGACTGCTCTTCCAGATGACCCAGGTTCAATTCCCAGCACCCACATTGCAGCTCACAACTGTCCTGTAACTCTAAGATCTGACACAGACAGACATGCAGGACAAACACCAATGCATATAAAATAAAAATAAAATACAATTTAAAAAAATAGTGAAAGTCGTGGGTCAGAGAGATGGCTCAGAGGTTAAGAACACTGGCTGTCTGCTCTTCCAGACGTCCTGAGTTCAATTCCCAGCAATCACATGGTAGCTCACAACCATCTATAAGAGATCTGGTGCCTTCTTCTGGCGTGCGGGCATATATGCAGAACACATAATAAATAAATAAATCTTTTTTAAGAAAGTGAAATTCACAGGTAAACGAATGAAGCTAGAAAAAAAATCATCCTGAGTGAGGTAACCCAGGTCCCAAAAGACAAATACTGTGTGTAAATTCTCTTATATGTGAATGCTAACTGCTAAGTCTTGAATAAGCAGGTCACACTTTGGGTAGCCACAGAAGTTAGATATAGAGAAAGGGAATAGAAAGGCAGGGAGGGTCTCCCAAGGAAAGGAAAATGGAATATATTGTTATGGAGAGACAGCAGGGGAGACCTCGGTGGTGAGGAGGATGGGAAGGGAAGTGAGAGAGGGATTACGGAGATGACTAACAGTAAGGTCATTTCAAAACCTACAACAGAAGATTGTGTACATCAAAGAGATCTAAACGGAGACACCAGGTAATGGGGCAGACAGAGTCCCAACTGAACATCTCTCATCAACAAATGAAGCTTCCCGGATTGGGAAGAGGTTACATTCAGTTGAGTTATTGACCAAAGGGGCCCCATGGAAACCCCCCAAACAACCTAAGATTGCAAGAGAGCAGGACACAACAGGACAGATGCACATAAGAATTCACGGAGACTGTGGCAGCACACACAGGGCCGTGCAGGTTCAAGCAGATGGGGGTCTCAGTACTGAGAGTGGGAAGTCTACATGGGTGCCCACCCCTAACAGAGAAGCTACTTTGATACTTACTGGCAAAGAAAAATTTGTTTTCTCCAATGGAGTCTCAATGAGTATAGAACCCGCACTTCAGGGCAGGCCTCATACCCAGCTGACCAACACACAACAAATCCAATGGTATTTCTGTAAACTTTCATCTCATATTGCCTTGGTGGGACACTTTTTGTCTTATTAGGTTTTGCTTGCCTGTTTCCCATTTTTGTGGTTTTGTGGGATATGGCTTGCAAGTGTGTAGGGGTGGTGTGTTTCGGGAGAAAGAAAGAACAGGCGTGGGGTTAGGTGGGTGGGGAGGATCTGGGAAAAGCTAGAGGATGTGAAAACCATGAGTGCAATATTTTCAATTGAAAATGTATGTTGACAAAAATAAAATAGGGCTGAGCATTGTGACAAACACCTTCAATCCCAGCACTCAGGCAACGGCAGGCAGATCTCTGTGAGTTTGAAGTCGTGCTGGTCTATGTAGCAAGTTCCAGGACAGCCAGGGCTACAAAGAAAGACCCTGTCTCAAAAAGAAAAGAAAGAGATCAAATTAGGAATTAAAGGAATCATAAATTCATCACTGCAGGAAAAGTCTATCAAGGCAGGAGCTTCCTGGTCACCCACAGCCAAGAGCAGAGAGAAATAAATGTGCTCGGGTCTGTTTGCTCACTGTCAGCTACCTCTCTCCACAGCCCCACTGATCAAGACTCTCTACCTAGAGCTGATTCTTCCCACATCAAGTAATAATCAAGACAGTCCTCCATAGAAATTCCCACAGGCCAATCTGACCTAAATAATTCCTCATTAAGATTCTCTTCCCAACTGATTCTAGATTGTGGGGTAAAAAAGAACTAACTAACAATCACAGCAAGAACAACAGACTGGATGGAGTATGAGAAGTGTATGTTAGTGGGAGGCTGGGTAGAAAGTGCCAAGGTTAAGGATATAGGTATTCCACCCACATTGCCTAAATTTAAGTGCCAGCACTACCATCTAGGAGCTGTGAATCTCAGGCAAGTTACTTATCTCTGGACTTCCATAAGACAGCACTGATTTCCAAAGCATTGAGCTTCTGGGGTAGTCGTGAAAATTATGACATATGTGTGTGTGTGTGTGTGTGTGTGTGTGTGTGTGTGTGTGTGTGTGTGTACGTATGTATATGTGTATACATATATACATATATGACACTAAGAATTTTTGTGTTGCTTCTAAATTAAGAGGTGTCACATAGTTGTCAATATTTGAGTGTTTTATTGTTTTAACTTGGAGTTTTCATTTGCTCTATGATAACTTCTTTCTAGGTAGCTCAGAATTGGCCTCATATTCACTGTGTAGCCCAGGCTAGCCTTGAACTCAGTCCTTCTGCCTCAACCTCCAAGTGCTTGGATTACAGACCTGCATAAACACACCTTTGTGTGTGTGAGTTGTGTGTGTGTGTGTGTGTGTGTGAGAGAGAGAGAGAGAGAGAGAGAGAGAGAGAGAGAGAGAGTCACATCTCCTCCTATCTCAGTGTCCTCATCGTCCACCCCACCCCATCCCGCCCCATGCACCCGAATCCTTTCTCTCGCCTCTATTTCTATCACATGTCCCTGCTCTATCCTTGTTCCTTCTCTTTTCCCTTTCTTCTGTCTCACCCCTCTCTCTGTCCTGTATATTTCTCACCTGTGTCCTCTCCCTCTCCTCCCTGTCTGTTTTCTCTTTCTTATGTCCCCTTCATAGTTTTCTGTCTCTCGTGCTCCTCTCTTTCTCTTTCCTCCTCTGTCTTTCTCCTCTTTCTTGTTCTGTCACTGCTGTATCTCACACACACTCCTTTCTCTCTCTCTCTCTCTCTGTCTCTCTCTCTCTCTCTCCTCCCTTTCTCTCTCTCACCTACTCCTCTCCCTCTCCCTCGCTTATCCCTCTCCCTCTCTCTCCCTCTTCCCCCTCTCTCTGTCTCTCTCCTCTCTTCCTCACATAGTGACTCAGTCCACCATAGCTTTGGTTCAGATCTAGGCTATGCCACTTCCTTCTTCTGAATTTCAAGAGTGCTGGTTGGCATCACTGAGTCTCCTACAGTTCATTTACCTGAGAAATAAAGGTAATAATAGCCCGGACTTCCCCAGGTTCTGCGGAGTACCAAAAAAGGCATTGTGTGTGCTGTGGTTACCCAAGTGGCAAGCCCATAATTAAGTCTGTGAAAATAGAAGCCATTAATGAGCTGCTCACAAAAGAGAAGTGTCCCCGCCACATTGGATCTGCAGACTTCTCCAAGTGGCCCCCACACACCAAGAGGACGAGGACAGACTCCAAGTTCAAGTGAGTTTGTGTCTAAGTGTGGGTTACGTGTGTGTGTGTGTGTGTGTGTGTGTGTGTGTGTGTGTGTGTGTGTCTGTGGTGGGCGGGGGTCTGTCTCTTTGTATCAGGAACTAGCTATGGGTACTGGACAGCAAAGGCTCCTTGAAAGAGACTACCTTGAACTAAGTCAAGAGTAAACCACAAGAGACCCAGTTGGCAATCAGGGGCAACACCGTAGACAGAATGAAGAGGCCTCAGTTTAGGAGATGCTGGTTTCTCCCTGGGAAACTGGGTTTATTCATTTACAAAAGGAGTGAGCAGCAATTTGACTCTATTCGTATGAGGGGGAAGAAACGAATCAGGTGTTCAGCACACCACTGATTGATACAGGGAAGTTTAGATACTGAAATCTAACACAGTTGGGTTGAGAATACTGGTTGGTGGCTCAACTAGAGGCTGATCAGGAAAAGCTATTGGAAGGCAGAGAAAGTGGTATTGGAGGGGGCAAGAGTTCTCAGATTAGAAAGTGAGAGTCTGTAACTCTGCTAGAAGCCAACTCCCTAATAAGGCCAAGCTGTCAGCGAGTGGAGCAGCTGGGCTACAATGTTCCTGTCTCATCACTGTGTGGAGTGGACAGATGACTCCCCGTCTGGTACTTCATTCTGTGCATGAGGCTAAACTCCCCAAGTATCAATCAGTGGGGTACTAAACACCTCATCTGTGTTTTGCATACAAACAGAGTCAAATTGTTGCTCACTTTTTTGGTAAATGAATAAACCAAGACACTCTCCCGGGGAGAAGCCTGGTTCAGGCCCAGGTCCCGCCCCTGATCCAGCTGCCGGGAGTAGGGATACCTCTGGCCTCTTCTCTTAATGGCAGAATCAGTTTACAGTGCTGTTAGGCAGAGGATAACTGCCCCACACCATCATGCTCCTAAGGCTCAAAGAGGGCATGCAATCTGCCCATAATCACATGGCAAAGAGAGAACAGTTGTTGACAGGCAGGTTTGCATAGAAGTACATTTTAAATGTAAGAGAAAAAAAAAAAACAAGAAGAGCTGAAAATGCTATCTCTGAGCCTGACACAAATGGAGCCCTTAACCAAGACTATAATCAGATCCAGCAGCATTTAGAGTGATCACGATGAAAGTTGTACACATTCAAACAGGCCTGCTGCAACCCCACAGCATTGCTAAGTGGTGCGAGGCAGGGCCAGGAGGATGGCTCCGTGGGTAAAGAGCTTGCCTCGCAAGCATGAGAACCCGAGTTCAGACCCCCGACCCCTACACCAATCTGGATTGCACCTAGTGGTGCATGCCTGGACTCCCAGGGCCAGGAAGATGAACACGAAAGGGACCCTGGGACTTATTGGCCTTCCCGCCTCACCCAATCCACAAACTCCAAGCCACAGAGAGATCCTGTCTCAAAAAAACTCTGGAAACAAGGTTCAGCACATAAGCACTCTTGCCGGACAAGCAGCATCCAGAAAGAAAGAAAAGATAAGAAAAAGAAAGGGAGGGAGGACAGACGGACAGACAGACAGACAGACAGACAGACCAACCCAGGCATGGTTATATACAAGCATGAAAGCACGCCTGTAATTTCAGCACTGGAGTCAGGGAATGGATCAATGGAGCTTACTGGCTGCTCCAGGCTCGGTAAGACAACCTGTCACAAGGGAATAAAGTAGAACGTGATAGAGCTGGTCCATGATGTCTTCCTCTGGCCTCTGCACACGTGTGCACAGGTGTGTACACTAACACACATGTACAAGCTTACAGCACATACATGAGCCATATATCCACGCAGGCAAGCACATCTGCACACACACATACCTGAAAGCATACAGACATATACACAGATGCTAAACATCCCTTTTTTACAGATAAAAAAGACATTTCACACGTCTCGAGCACCTGCTGTGTGCGTGTGTGTGTGTGTGTGTGTGTGTGTGTGTGTGTGTGCCTCCTGTGTGATACGTTCTGGATGCTCAACTCGTGAGACTTCTGAGACTACATTAGCCGTATCTCCCAAGCTCACCACGACATTCCTTTTTAAGTTCTGTACTAAACAAAGTCAGCCAACTCCCCTGAGATCTCCAAGACCCAGATGCTGTCCTATACTCATAGAGAGAATATGACACTTATCCTAATGTGCACTGAAACCAAGTTGCTTCCAGAGCTGTGACGAACTGCGCAGTGAGGCCACCTTAGCAGGCAGTGCCCCCACCATCGCTGAAAGGATCTCAGCAGGACCGCCATGGAGGCCAACGAATATTCAGGTAAGACAGTTCCCAGGGGCCAAAGCTGGCACTCATCCTGCCCGGGAGAGGTGAGGGCCTCTTCAGTCCCTCTTCACCCAAGAGGGTGCGTTTCCAAGAAAGGCCAGGAGGCAGGGTAAAGTGGGGAGATGAGTCCTGACTCATGCCAGTGGCACACAGCCAGGTGGGACAGGGAAACTCGGGGCCCCTCCTCCTGTGACTCAACACCTTCCCAACAAAACTCAGTCCCAGCTGGGCAGCTCAGGGTCGCATCTCTAGAGTTGAAGGCCAATTTGAACAGGAACTTGGAATTCAGAATGAGTTCTCAAAGCCAGGGTAAGGAAGAGCCGGGGGGAGGGCTGCATGGGGGACATCAAGACAAAGTAGGGGGAACTCGAGCATCGGGGTGAAACCTGCAGGGTGTGCTGTCTGGGGACTGGGCTTCCATATGGGGCAAGAATTGGGATGTTTGTCTTGTGACTGGGCAAGGGGCTCAGGATTTGGGACAAACACTAGAGTATTTAGGACTTGAGGATCAAGGTATAAGCATGGGGAGTCGGGAGTCAGAACAGATTACGAAAAGAAGGCCCCTCCTTTAGAAGTGACACTAGGGGACCCAGCATTGCAAGTGGGGAGGCTTAGAAGCTCCTGGGTCTTTCTGTCTCCCTGGAAATGACCTGGACTAAAGTCAGACTTGTTGCCTGCTGGAGTGTGGACAGTCTCTGACTAGACAAGCCAAAACCCAGACAGGCAGACTCAGAGACACACAGAGGATAGATAGACCAAGTTCAGGACTGATGGACATGGGTAGACACAGTGGTGGGCAGTTTGCACATGGAGAAAATTGAGAAAGAAGGCGCCTAGGGTTCACTGGGACCCTTTGCTTCAGGTGAGGCTTTAGATAAAAACTTTGGCTATTGAGACTCTGGGAGACAGAGGTGGAGCCACACTCCCCTGCACCACTTCAACACTCTCTGCAGAACCAACAGAATACTGGGAGCCTTCTCACAAGCGTCCCTGCTGTGCAAGACGGGGGACACAGTTCGTGCTGGTGGGGTTGCTGAGTACAGCAATGTGGGCTGCCGTGCTGACCCTGCTTCTTCTGTGGCGTAAGGACATCCCCAGTTCCCAAAACTCCCCAATCACTGAGACATCCTACTCCCATCCCAATGCCTGGGGAGCCCAACACCCTCTTTGGAACCTGATCTCCCCAACTTCTGTTCCATCTCAATGTCCCCCTCCCCGCTGCCCAGCATCCCTGGTTCTGCTTGTGTCCCAACCCCAGCTGCCAGGTGTGAGGAGACAACCATCCTTACTTGCTCCTCTTTCCACTGACCTTAGACTGGGAAACGGAGAAGAATCTGAAACAGCTGGGAGCTGCCGCCATACAGAATGGTATGAAGGGGTCAAGGTGGGCTAGCAGAAGTGACGGTTGGGATAACCAGGTATTGCCATTTCCCTGCCACTGACCACTGTGGGGGCTGCATCTACGTCACCTTCTCCCTAGGAAATGAATAGACAGTCTAGAATACCTTTTCTACCCCAGGAGGAAACTTCTTCAGTCTCTGGAGAAGCCTGGTTGTCTTGTTACCTGATATCCACAAAACCACTTGTGCCTCCCAGGGCCCTTCTGTAACACAGGTGTGAAATAGCGAAAGAACAAGTGCGGAAAGATCAAGGCCTCCAGGGCTGCGGATGTAGTTCAGCTGCTGGAGTGTTTGCCCTGCTGCATTAACTGGGCACCACGGGGCTGCCTGCTACCCCAGCACTTGACAAACGGAGGCAGGAGAATCAGAAGTTCAAGCTCATCCTTGGCTACATACTGAGTTCCAGAGCATCCTGAGCGATGAGACCCTGTCTCAAAATAAATAAATACATAGATAAATAAAAATAAATAAAGAGAAAGGGAGGGGGAAGAAAAGCCCTCAGAAAATATGGCTACTGCCATCGTATTTAGAACAAGAGCGAAAGGAGGACACGGCTGACTACTAGCTGTGTTTAGTTCTAGCCTGTCCCTCCTATGTTCTACTTGCTCCATCTAAACTACGAGAAACGCTGCGGTCATTGTGAGGATGTGAAAGAGGACCCTGCACGGAGATCTGGGCTGAAGTGCAGTGATCCGCCTTAACTGGGTGTGGATGCATGTTTGTCTGTGAGCTCAGAAGGTTGAGGCAGGAGGACCGCAAGTGAGAGAGCAATATGAGCTGCACAGGGAGAAGGGAGAAAGGGAGGGAGGGAGGGAAGAAAAGAGGGAGGGGAAGGGATGGATGGATGGACGGTGGATCTTTGTGGTTCTTAAAAATCACCTCTCTTCTTTCTCCCTTTGTCCCAGTCTCTCATGTTTCCAAGGATTTACAAAGATACCAGAGTAATCAGTTGGCCCAGAAATCCCAGGGTGAGCCAGACACCTCCTGTCAGACTGAGATGGAGGAGGAGGGGGGGGGCTGGGATGGTTTTGAAGTCAGTGTGGCCAGCCTTGCGCTGCTCCAAACCACACAGGGAACAGGCAGCCCTAAGGCCCATGAAGGAAAAGGCAGGGTTGGGGTAGGGGTGAGGAGTCTTCAGGAACCTTCTCATCACTGAGTTCTTCTTCTCTGTGGGCAGCTGCTCGGATGTCACAAAGCATGCAGGAGCTCCAAACAGAACAGAAGCAAATGAAAACTCAGGGTAAGACAGGATGAGAGGAAGCCCCACCACCACCACCCTGAGAACCACAGGGGCACAGGAGGCTGGAGGCCGGGCTCAGGATGGGAAATGGGGGACGAAAGGAAGGAAAAGAGGGTGGAGGAAGGGGCGGATGATCCCTACGCAGCATCTCTGAGGCCAGCATTATTCCTTTCAGATTCTGAACTCTCCCAGAACCTGAACAGACTCCAGGAGGGTCTAACCAATGTCGAATCCCAGAGTAAGACTTGGAACAGCCAGGGGAAAGGGGCAAACTGAGTGGGAAGCAGGTGGTGCTGGAAGCTGCCAGTCAATCTCTGAAACCTGCACCCATCCCTATGCCTTTCAGACTCTGAGCTCTCCCAGAACCTGAACAGACTCCTAGAGGATCTAATCAACATCAAATCCCAGAGTGAGTCTTGGAACGGCCAGGGGAAAGGGGCAAACTGAGTGGGAAGGGGGTGGTGCGGGGAGCTGCCAGTCAGTCTCTGAATGCTGCCCTCATCCCTGGTCCCCCAAGGCTTGAATGAGAAGCGCTCAGCCTCAGATTCTCTGGAGAAACTCCAGGAAGAGGTGGCAAAGCTGAGGATAGAGATGCTACTATCAAAGGGTGAGTCTGACTTACCAGAACAGTGGTGGCCTGTAACCACATACTGTGAAATCCTGTGTGGGTGCGTGCATGCGTGCGTGTGGGTGTGTGTGGGTGTGTGGGTGTGATACAAGGAGGCTGTGCTGATGCGATTGTGTGGCATGATGTGACTGAGGAGTCTGTGGTATGTGCACGGACTAGGACAGATGGGGACGTAGAAGAACACCCTCTGCTGCTGGGGGCGGAGTCCACTCTATTTTCCTCCTGGGTAAGGCTAACCACCACTAGCTTTCTTCCATTCCTGGAGTCTGCCCAGCCAGGCTTAGAGGGGGATGTGATCAGCAGCAGCCCTATCCAGGTGGCAGGAAGGAAAAGACAGGTCTATAGCCTGAGGAGTTTCCTTAACCCTCTACGGGCCTCAACTCAGAGAAAACAGGGCTCTTTCTTTGTCTTTGAATCAGAGAATGCAGGACAAGCCAGTGTGAAGTAGGACAGGAGTTTATCCAGAGAGATTTCAACATGAATTTTTTAAAATTATTTTTACATTTTATGTGTGTACATAAAGGTGGAGGAAATGCATGTCAGGGCACCCATTTGGAGGTCAGGGGACAACTTTCAGGAGATGACTCCCTCCCTCTACCACATGGGTTCTGAGAATTGACTGAGGTCTTCAGACCTGGCAGCAAGCTTCTTTGCCCACAGAGCCATCTCATTCGCCCTAATACAGATTTAAGCTCGAACGAGAAAGGATGCGTCCTTGGGAAGAAAAACCGGAGCTGGGTGTGGGCTTCTCAGGCATCTGCATCTTGCTCTCTCCAATAATCTCAGATGGGAGTAGGTTTTGAGGTTATCTTCAAAGGCCTGCTGAAGACTGTGTGTCTGTGAGCTGGGAATATAGGTGTGTATGTGTGTGTGTGAGGCACGGGGGGTGTGCACATGTGCCGTGGTGTATGTGTGTGTGTGTGAGGCACGGGGAGTGTGCACATGTGCCATGGTGTATGTGTGTGTGTGTGTGAGGCACAGGGGGTGTGCACATGTGCCATGGTGTATGTGTGTGTGTGTGAGGCACGGGGGGTGTGCACATGTGCCGTGGTGTATGTGTGTATGAGAGAGGCACGGGGGGTGTGCACATGTGCCGTGGTGTATGTGTGTGTGTGAGAGGCACGGGGGGTGTGCACATGTGCCATGGTGTATGTGTATGTGTGTGTAAGGCACGGGGGGTGTGCACATGTGCCATGGTGTATGTGTGTGTAAGGCACGGGGGGTGTGCACATGTGCCATGGTGTATGTGTGTGTAAGGCACGGGGGGTGTGCACATGTGCCGTGGTGTATGTGTGTGTAAAGCACGGGGGGTGTGCACATGTGCCATGGTGTATGTGTGTGTAAGGCACGGGGGGTGTGCACATGTGCCATGGTGTACTGTGGGAGTCAGAGGACAACCTCAGGTGTCAATCCTCACCTTCCATCTCATTTGAGACAGGATCTCTTGTTAGCCGCTGCATTAGCCAGGCTAGCAGGCTCAGAGGCATCCAGGGGTTCTCTTGTCTCTGCCCACCCCCAGCTCTAAATAGGTCCAGCTTTAATCAGTTCTGGGGATCGAAACTGCAGTCCTCATGCTTGCTCAGTCCAGAGAATTCAAATGAAATTCCGGGCAGTTCCCAAGATGGCTACAATGGATGAGGTGAAAGGCCACAGGGGTGCAGGAAGACAGGACATTCTTATTGTAAACAGAACCAATAGTCTTGTTTGAGAGTCCTAGAATTTAGCTGGCAGAGATCAGACCTTCAGTTTGGTCCACCTTTTTAAAATAAAATATCCCTATATGGAAAGCATAAAGAGATATCCAAGTCCTTGTTGCTACTCAGTCAGCCTTCAAAGCAAATGTTAACTGTGCTAAAATTCTTGCCTCTGCGCTGTTCAGAGGCTCCTTTCCTTTTTCATGTCCCTATAATGTTCCCTCTCCTGTCTCACTTCACCCTCACCATAGCAGCCGCAATAAAGTGACCCACTCAGTGCTAAGGGACTTGACATCTCACCAGGGATACCTCAGATCGGGGAAACACTGGTCCCAGGAGAACACCAAGCTAGCCCAAGAGCCACTGTAGAGCCTGTAACATGGGCTAAGAATGAGGTCGCGGTGCTGCACTCCTGCCCCTATCACTTCACTGCCCTTGACTTTTTCCCTTTCACTTCTGGAAAGTCCCAAGTGCCCCAGAGAACAAGACAAGAGGAAGGAACTTTGCTTGATTGGAAGGAGTTCCCATCCCTTGGGACATGTGACTCTGGGGATCCCGGCAGAAAACCCCTGTGGTTTTCTCTGGCAGAAGATGAAGAGACTCTAAGTTATGTTCACTGTTCACAGATTTTTCACCTCTTACCCTTTCTCTTAGTACACAAGTCATACACATACACACACACATTTCACACATATATACCACATGCACACCACACATAAACATACACACAACACACAAAACACACACTTCACCTATACACACATACCTCACATACACACATACCATATATACTCACCACATGCACACACCTATAAAGACACACACCACATATACATATCACATACACAGGTCACATACACACTATGTACACATAGACCACCTATACACACCACACACAAACCATACACACACACACACAAATACTGACAACATACATAGGTCTCATACACACATTCCACCACAAACCACATACACAAATCTCTCTCTCTCTCTCTCTCTCTCTCTCTCTCTCTCTCTCTCTCACACACACACACACACACACACTGCTTCCCACCTCACCACAGGAACACTAGAATTACAGGTGCACTCATCCATAAGCCCCACACTCAGACCTCAAATCTGTTCAGTGCTTTGCCCACTGAGATCTCCCACGTGCAAATGGTTCTACTTCCTGGGGCCTGAGCTCAGCTCTGGTACCGTCTGTCCCTAGGTGTGACAGTCACGAAACTTTTTCCAGTTTCAATCTCTCTCTCAATCTCTACTTCCCTTACTTTTTATTTCCTTTTAAAGAAATAGTCTTTTAATATTTTATTCTTAGTTACAGGAGAGGTAACATGCACATAAGTTTAAGGTGCCCGCAGAGGCCAGACCCAGAGAGCTGGAGTTACAGGCAGTTGTGAGTTATCTAACATGGGTGCTAGGAACAGAACTTAGGTCCTCTACAAGAGCTATACACGTTCTTAATCTCTCAGCCGTCTTTGCTTTGACTGAGGTGTCTACAGGAGTGATGCTGTGGCTGACGTGTGGGTGACTGAGGTGTCTGTGGTTATGGTTCTGATAATTAAAGTATTACTAACCACAGAGGCATTAATAACTTTGGAATTGGAAACATTTCATAATGCTGGTAGCTGAGTTGTGGTTAGCTTTGGCTGGTTGTTGCTGGTCCCAACGGTTGAGGTATTTATGAGGTTAGTGACAATTGCCGTTCTGCTAACCACTGAGGTGTCTTTAGTAGTAGTGTTGGTGGCTGAGATTGCCTCATCAAAGAACTAACCAGTTTCAGAGATCCCATGAAGAAAGCTATCTGTAGACAGGCTGTTAGGCCCTAAGCTTGGAGGGACAGGACAGTTCTTCCAGTCAAGACCCCTGGGTGACTGCAGAAGAGAAACTACCATGCACATGCACACTCTGCCCATGGGGGTGGGGCAGCCCACCACAATGCTCCTGAGCCTCTTCTCTTCTGTGTGACCCCAGGAGCTGCATGCAGCACGTGTCCCAAAAACTGGCTCCATTTCCAACAGAAGTGCTACTATTTTGGCAATGACTCCAAGCGATGGATCCAGGCCCGATTCACCTGCAGTGACCTCGAAGGACGGCTAGTCAGCATTCACAGCCAAGAGGAGCAGGTGGCTTGGAGACTATGGGCAGCTGGATAGCAGCAGGGGTCGGGGTAGGATCCTACCATGGCCCTCTGGAACAGATGAGAAGGACCATATACATCTCCCCCTAGGACTTCCTGATGAAACACACCAACAAGAAGGATTCCTGGATTGGCCTCCGGGATCTCAATGTGGAGGGAGAGTTCATATGGATGGATGGAAGCCCTGTAGGTTACAGGTAAGGGGGCCTGTGGGAAGTAAGTGGGATGGGAACCTCACGCAGGAGTTCAGGGCTCAGGGCCCCACAGGCTACAGGTGAAGGAGAGAGAGCCCTGGGGTCTGGACTTCTTAGCTTTCTTAGCCATAGGGAAAGGATGAAGGGCCCGAGGAAGTGAGGAGCAGGCACAAATTGGAAAGGTGGGCCTTGGGCTGCATGCAAAGAGGGAATACAGAAATGGGGGAGGCCCAGGTACAGGTGCCCCAAACGGGGGAACCTTTCCTATGAAGGGAGTGTAATGGGAGAGGACTCAACCTCAGAGGGCCTACAGAGAAGGGATGCCTCCCTCATCACATCCTGTGACTGGAGGTGTCTCTTGTTCCAGCAACTGGGGTCCCGGGGAGCCCAACAACGCAGGGCAGGGCGAGGACTGCGTAATGATGCGGGGATCCGGCCAGTGGAACGACGCCTTCTGTCACAGCTTCCTGGAAGTCTGGGTGTGTGAGCGGTTGGCCACATGCGAGGATTCTGCACCTTTGGCCTCTGAGAGTCCAACAGGGCCCACTACTCCAAGAACAGAACCCTGACAAACCTCTGCCTACTCTTCCAGATTTCTCTCCCATCATGAAAAGCGCCAGGCCCTGAGGACCCCCTATCAAGGCCTGGACCCCTCTATGTGACTGAAGGCCTCCATGATTATGCCCCCATCCATACTGAAGCAGCTGGTAGATGCCAGCTCCCCAAAAAGCTTCTACTGCTGACCTAAGCTGACCAACCCACTCCCTCTGCCTTCCTCAATCAGAGCCCCAGCCATGCAGCATGTATGCGGGCGGCTGAACCATCCAGGGAGCTGAGAACAGATTTCTCAGGCTTCCTACTCCTCCTATCAAGTTTTCCCCTTCTTCCCACTCTCTGCAACACAGAACGGAGGTCCCTCTCCCCAGGGTCTGGGAGTGAACGCTCCCACCAAGCTTGAATCATCAGTGAAAAAGATCATGGCTGGTCCCCAGCATTGCTCCCCACCCTGGAGGCTGTGTCCGGTGTGTCCAGGTGTGGCAGGTAGAAGCTGGCAGTTTCAGAGACTTGGTGCCCACAAGCCTCTTTGAGAACGCAGTGAAATGGACATGGAATTTACGCCTTGTGGATCTTGGTTATTTCTTTTCTTACATTACTAAAGTGACAGGCTAGGGATGGGCGGGAGCATGGTTCAGAAGCACACCATCCTTAGCCAGGTACGCTGGTTACTTGCTTATAATCCAAGTAAGCTTCGAACTGTGGCTTTGGGACAGCCTGGCCGAATCAGTGAGACCCAAATAAAGCTGAGAGGAGGGCCAGAAATAACCTGAGTTCAATTCCTGAGTCTCCTGGGTCTTGTGTAGTGAAAGGAAAGAAACAAGTCCTGAAAGCCATCCTCCACAGTACCCCGTGGCATGTGCAGCCCCACACACATACATAAACACATATTTTAAGATGTTTAAGGTGGAGTGAAACAGAAGAAGGCATCTCACATCTCTGACTCTACAGACACACACAAAATAAATATAATTTTAAAAACAAGGTGGAGGGCTAGAGACATGCCTCAGCAGTTCCGGACACACTGTTCTTCCTAAGTATAGGAGTCCAGACTGCGACACTCATGTCAGGTGACTCACAACCACCTGCAGCAGCTCTAGAGGACCCAACGCCCCCTTCTGGCCTCCAGTCACCTGCATTCATGCTCACAAACCTACATACAAACACACACAAATAAAAAGTCTTTTAAAAAAATAGGCGGGGGTGGTGGTGCACAACTTTTAATCTCAGCACTAGGGAGGTAGGCAGACTTTGAGGCCAGCCTGGTCTACATAGTGAGTTCCAGGCGGGCCAGGACAATAGAGTTGAGACTTCCTAAAATAGAAATAATGTAATGAGGCACTACGATAAACACCCAACCTCAGAGAGTCAAAAGGGTGAATTCATGGTCATCCTGGAACACATAGCAAGCCCAAAGCCAGCTTAGGCTGACAGCAACCTGTCTCGGAAAAAATTTTAAAATATTTAACCTTAAACCAGGTGGTGGTAGTGCACGCCTTTAATCCCAGTACTTGGGAGGCAGAGGAAGGTGGATCTCTGAGTTCAAGGCCAGCCTGGGCTACAGAGAGTTCCAAGACAGTCAGGACTATTACACACAGAAACCCTATCTCGAAAAACCCAATTATATATATATTACCTTTAAAGCCTTTAAATTCTCAGATGATTTTGGGCTCTTCCCCTTTCAAGAGGCTAGTGTGCCATTGTTCTCAGTGGGATCCCTGGGGCACCCAGAAGCTCGCCAGAATGTACCAGAATGTACCTGAAAAAATTCTTAGGCACACCCCGAAACTGCAGAATCTGACTGAAAGGGCAGGGTCCGACCACCGAGTTTTAGAAACTCCTCTAAATGACTCTGATGCTCTGAAGCACTGCTTCTCAAAAGAAGCGACCCAGGGATACCTCTGGCAATGGGGCTAGAACACAAATTTGGGTCCAGTAAGTCTGGGATGGACCAGTGATTCTGCATGTGGGACAAAGATACTGACGCTATTGGTACTGGTGTTGATGCTGACAGTAATACTAATGCTGATACTGGTGCTGATGCTGACAGGCCACAGGCCACCTTGGGAGCAAAGGTCTAAAGGGAGAACAGGCACTCCCCATACATATTTTAGTCATACGGCCATGCTCTCTCCTTTATCATCTACTTCTTTCTTAAGAGCAAATGTAGATTAAGGAAAAGTGAGTTTCAAGGGGAAAGTCCCCCTGCCTGAACCGTGTTTAAGAAAGAGTCCTGTGTTACCAAAGCTGGTCTCAAACTTGCTAAGTAGCGGAGGATGGTCTTGAACTTCTGATCCTTCTCCCTCTACCTTCCTAGTGCTGGGATGAGACAATCTGCACCACTATGCCCAGTTTATGTGGCATAAGGAATCAAACCCAAGACGCTCGACCAACTGGGTGATAGCACTGGCAGTTTGCCAGGCCCTGGTCCCTCTTAACCTCATATCCCTGCCCCCATCTCTCCAGCCTACAGGCCCCAAAGATAATTCCATAGGTGCCCCATCTCCCCAGTACACCCAACCCTCCAACCTCATCTTAAAGTCAGAAGCTAGGTCAGTCCACTGTCAACTTCTTCATTCTCCACCTATGCCTAACACACTTGCCTCCGGACTCCCTCAGCCTGGGACTCAAGGCCCGGATCAGGGTGTGGGCAGATCTGGCGCCCCTACACAAGACACAACACAAGCTTAGGATCGGGATCTGCTCATCCTTTATCTCCTGTGGGGTCAGCGTCCCTCCAGGGCCCGATCTCGGGCGATAACGGCCTCTTCGAACTTGATCATGAGTGTGGTCCCCTTGTGCCAGTGCGCTGTAACCTTGGCAGGGAAGCCACTGTGAGTGAGCACAGCCTCCACGATGCCCGCCGTGAAGCTGGCACAGTTGAGTGTGCTGTTCTCCTTCGGCACCGAGATGTAGGTGTTAATGAGCGGCTCCCTTTCAATGATGTAGAAAGTGCGGGCGTCGTCATTGGCCTGCTCCAGCTTGTCTGCCTCTTTGCCGAAGAGTGCCTTCCACACTGCGCCCTTGACGAACAACAGCGCACCCAGCACTTTGGTCTCACGCCGGGCACCCTTTTCCCGGGCCACCAGGGCATCCAGGACTCGGGCGCCCACCTGGCGGCCTAGGGCAGCCAGGCGTGCCTGAAGCTCGGCCACAGAGAAGACGCGGCTCTGACAGTGTTGCACCAGCTCGGAGAAGAGAAGGGCAAAAGCGCTCAGGCTCACCTCGGTGCGTGGCCGCACCAGTGCGCGCTCCAGCAGCGCAGATTTCCCGCGCGTAAAACGCGCTTCCATACCGCCGCCCTGCAGGGAGACCAAAAGTCAGGGTGATGGATGGATGAGGCCTGGCACCAAGCACCAGAGGGAGAACCTGGAGAAGCTCTAGGATACCCACACAACCCAGCTGCACCAGCGTTGGGCACTACAGTGCCAAACAGATAAGAAGGAAACCCGACATTCAAACTCCTGGTAAACTGCACCCCATAAGCTTTAGCAAGCAAAGTATAAACAGTAGAGGAGAGCTCTATAATCTTGCCAGTCAGTGGGGAAGAGAAGACAGATGAGAACCAGAGAAGATGCAGAGATGACTCAGCACTTTCGAGCATGCCCTGGTAAGCACTTGAGTTCAGTTCCCAGCGCCCACTTCAGGTGGTTCACAACCACCTGTAACCCTAGCTCCAGGGAGAATCAGTGCCTCTGGCCTCTGCTGGCACTACACTCACATGCACAAACCCACACTAAGACACACACGCATATACATAATTAAAAATTAAAAAAGATCTTTAAAGGGGATTAACGGAGAGCAAAGGAAAAGACCCGAAAGCTGGAGACCCAAGAGGTTTTTGATTCATGACAAGCACTTGCAGCTGGGGACACACTCAGCTGGTCCAGAGCTCACCTAGTATGCGTGAAATTCTAGGCCCAATACCCAGCACTGTATAAAGCCAGGTACAGTGACACACTTCTGCAAACCCAGGACTCAGGAGGTGGAGGTGGAGGCAGAGGCAGGAGGATCAGGGTCAGAGGTCATCCTCTCCTACAAATGGAATCTGAGACCAACCTGGGCTATATGAGACCTTGTCTCAAAGGGGGGGGGGGAGCAACAGTTAAGAATATTTGTTGCTTTGTAGAAGGGCCGGATTTGAATTCCAGCACCCACATGATGAATCATGTGGACCTTCTGTAACTAGTTCTAGGAGCTCTTGTGCTGCTGAAGGCACCAGGCGTGTGTGTGTGTGTGTGTGTGTGTGTGTGTGTGTGTGTGTGCAGATAGAACACCCATATACATAAAACAGACTTCAAACAGATAGTTTTCCTAAAGAGCTATCACCGGGACTGGCAAGATGGCTCAGGAGTAAAGACACCTACCTGATAACCCAGGTTTGGCCCCCAGAACTCACACAGTGGGTGAGAACTCACTCTCAAAAGTTGACCTCTTACGCCCATGCACGCTCACAAACACACAAACACGCAATGAATAAAAGCGTAACTTTCAAGAAGTTAGCACACGGCAGGAGAACGGTTGAAACTGAAGGTGACATAGAGATAACATGACACTGGGTGTGGAGGCACACACCTGTAACCCCAGCACTCAGGGCTGAGGCAGTATGACGGCTGAAAGAAGTCAGCCCAAGTGAGTTCCAGGGCTATCTAGGCCACAGTAAGACCCTGTATGATGGTTCACCTTCACTTCCTAGATTTAGAATCACCATGAAAACACACCTCTGGATTTCCAGGTAAGTTTAACTCAGGGAAGATCCACACTGAATGTGGACACCGCCCCCTAGGGCCGAATAAAAAGGATGAAGTCACCTGAGCGCGTCACTCATCTCTCTGCTTTCTGCCGTGGGTGCAAGGCGACCAGCGGCCCCAGGCCCCTGCCATGTCTTGTGGATGGTCACATAAAGAGACCTGTCCTTCTTTTAGTCGCTTCTGTCAGAGATCTGACCACAGCAACAACGAGAAAGGCTCTAATACACCCTGCCTTTAAAGCGGACGGTTGAGGAACGGTGAGGAGACAGAGGACGGTCAATTATGTTTTCCCTAGCTGGCGTGTGCTCCAGCCCAGACTACCCTGGAGACCTTCCTGCTCAACCACTCCAGGAAAGCAAGTGACTGACAGAAAGAGGGTGAGTCAAGGCCAAGCCAGGAGAGTGTGTAGAAAATTCACAACCCCATAACCAAGGGGTGGGGGGGCGCCGAAGGTGTCTATGTGTCTCCACGGTGACCCTTAACTATAGATTTCCCATTGGGAGGTCGCATCACACAAACGGATGGTGGGGAAACTAGTGAAAAAGCCTGGAGGAGGAGGTGAGAGCCTCTGGGCCTCCCGTGCCTTCAGCAGGGGGGCCCAGCAGTGAATGGAGACTCCCCCGAGGAGCTGGACCCCAACGCGTCTCCAGGTGAAACCTTCGTCATTTCTGGGGGATAGATCGGAGCCGACGGCCCGCCCCTACAAAGCACATCCTAGGGACCCGGTCCTGGGAGATCAGGACGGACCATCCTGCCACCCAGCTGGGGAGCAGACCGTGCAGAGCGTGCTACAAGGCTGTTCGGCTGAGCTGTTCAAGGGCCGGGACCCCAAAACTCGCATCACACACCCCCAAAACCCAAAACACACTGACCCGGGAACGCTGCTCGAGACGCACAGAGAAAAGACGAGCCCCTTGCGTGCAGGAGTAGAGTCCTGGGCCGTGAAAGGTCTGAACCGGAACTGGGCTGCCGTAGGTTCAGCGGAACTTCTTGACGGCGTCGTAAAAAGCCCCCGAGTGCGCAGGCGCGTGTGGGCTAAACTGAGCTCACGGAGGGCGGGGTGATGCGGTGACCAAGAAGGGTCGCTAGGGGGCGCGCGCGTCCTTCCCAGGCCAGCGGCGTAGAACTCCAGCCTGCTCTGGGCGAAAAGAGCCAGTTTGGCCTTTGAGCAGGAGCACAGGCATGCCCTGGGGCACATGTTTTCTTATGAATATCCGTGAGGTGTAGGTGTGGTGCATTTTCACGCGGTTTACCCAGACGTGTGATGAAGCACACTATGGATGAAGGATTTAATCCGGGGATGTTTTTCCATCTTCCACAAAAGGTGTGGCTCCAATGCTTTAGTAACAGCCGTAGGATTAAATGTAT
Source organism: Myodes glareolus (assembly GCF_982192425.1). Taxonomy (NCBI): domain Eukaryota; kingdom Metazoa; phylum Chordata; class Mammalia; order Rodentia; family Cricetidae; genus Myodes; species Myodes glareolus. The sequence goes on along the minus strand of NC_142027.1, from coordinate 92,632,362 downwards.
TTATTTGTTGTGTATTTCTATGGGTCAGGAGAGAAAGTGAAAGGACAACTTGCAGAAATGGGCTCTCCCCTTCCATCAGGATCAAACCCAAGCCATCAGCCTGAGCAGCAGGTGATTGATTTTACCTGCGGAGCCATCTGACCACCTTTATATTTCCTCTGTGTGTCTGTGTCCCGTGTGCCCACATTTCTGTGAGGAGAGACCAGAGGCTGACACTGAGTGGATATCGCTATTGCCCTGGGACTTTTTTTTTTTTTTTTTTTTTTTTTTTTTTTTAGGACAGGGTCTATCTTACTGAAGCTGGGGTAACCATTTCTCCTAGCTGGTAGCATCTCGGGAAATCCTTTTATCTGCCCCACAAACACCTCACTGGCATCTGTTCTGGAGTCATAGGTGTGCACCAACACACCCGTCTTCCTCTTTCTTTCTTTCTTTCTTTCTTTCTTTCTTTCTTTCTTTCCTTCTTTCTTTTTAGGGAACTGGGAATCAAACTTAAGTCTTCATGCTTGTGTACTTTACCCATGGAGACTCCTCCCCAGCCCCTTAATCGTTTCTGTGCTGTTCATTGGTTGGTTGTTGGTTGTTTGAAAGAGCCTTGCTATGTAGCCCAAGCTGGCCACAAAATCAAGATGTCTTGGCTTCCTGGACACTGGGATGACTTATGTGCCCAGCTCTTCCTGTGTTTGGCTGACCTTGATAAGAGGAAATGCAAAAAGCAGAAAGAACGTAGGTCCTTTTTTCCTGAAGTCCATTCATATCTCCAACGAGCATATGACAGCTGCATAATGAATTGATTGATTTTCCAGTGCTAGAAGTGAAACCTAGGGCCCCACACATGCTAAGCAAGTGCTTTCCAGCTGAACCATGCCCCGGCACCACATCTTTAATTAAAACATCCTAGCAGCCACATTTGAAATGGTATAAAACAGTAACCTAAATTGTTTGGTTTTTCTGTGCTACGTGTGGAACTCAGAGCCACACATGTGCTGAGCAAGTGTTCTACTGATAAGCTGCATCCTCAGCTCTAAGCTCGTTTTAATATTGTGTGTGTGTGTGTGTGTGTGTGTGTGTGTGTTCACGAGTGCAGAAATGTGCATGTAACCAGGCATAGGGAAGCACACATTCTTAGTAAACACCAGAATTCAATAGGCAGAGGCAGGTAGATCTCTATAAGTTGAGGGCAGCCTGATCTACCTAGGGAGTTCCAGACCAGTCAGGGCTAGCTATGTAATGAGATCCTGTCTCAAAAGGGAAGAGGAGGAGTAGGAAGAGGAAGAGGAATCCCTGTGCCTGTGGAGGCCAGAGGTGTTTAGACCAGGCTGGCATCACACACAGAGCTCTGTTTGCCTCTGCCTCCTGATTGCTGGGGTTAAGGGCATGCAGCACCACACCTGGCTTTGGTTTCCTTTTTGAAACAGGGTCTCGGACTGGGACTTAGAGTTCCCCAATTGAGTCAGAGTGGCTGACCTTGAGCCCCATGGAGCGCCCTGGCTCTGTCTCCTCAGCACTGGGATTACAGCTGTGCACCAACATATGTGATCTGTCACGTGGGTTCTGGCAATGCGGTGAGCACTCTGACGAGTGGATTATTCCTGGAGGGACCCTTGTACTGCTGGGTGCTCCACTAGGACCCCAGATTAGGCACAAACCACACCCAAACACCAATTTCCAAGCACAAATCAAACACAACGAGATCTTTTATTAAGTAAAGCGAAAAGACCAGGTGACTGAATCTTAACCAAGCAGAAATAGCAGCAAATGGCTTTGCAAGCCTTGGTTTCAAGAGAGGTTTGTGTTTGAATGAGGCAGGATGTGTTGGTGAGTTCCGATTGGGTACTTAATAATACCCAATAATAGTCAAAATAATAATTTCGATTGCTGGACCTGGATGGTTTGATAGCTGGACCCTGGTGATCAGCCTCAGGAATGAGTCAGTGGCCAAATAAGAGGATAGACATTGAGGGCTGGCTTCAGGGGTGTAGTCTAATGGTTTAGCAAGGGTGAGGGAAGGGGAGAGGGAAAACCTGCAGGTGCCATGTCTGCCGTGCTCGGGCCTGTGTCTGCCGTGCCCGGGCCTGCGTCTGCCGTGCCCGGGCCTGTGCTCGGACCTGCGTCTGCCGTGCCCGGGCCTGTGCTCGGACCGGCGTCTGCCGTGCCCGGGCCGGCGTCTGCCGTGCCCGGGCCTGTGCTCGGACCTGCGTCTGCCGTGCCCGGGCCGGCGTCTGCCGTGCCCGGGCCTGCGTCTGCCGTGCCCGGGCCTGCGTCTGCCGTGCCCGGGCCTGCGTCTGCCGTGCCCGGGCCTGCGTCTGCCGTGCCCGGGCCTGCGTCTGCCGTGCCCGGGCCTGCGTCTGCCGTGCCCGGGCCTGTGCTCGGACCTGCGTCTGCCGTGCCCGGGCCTGCGTCTGCCGTGCCCGGGCCTGCGTCTGCCGTGCTCGGGCCTGCTAAAGCCCTACAATCCCCTGACCCAAAATACTATTTTTTAAATGTTTTGCTACGTTTTGAGAACTAGAGAAATGGCTCAGTTGTTACGAGTGAAGGGGGCTCTTTTCCAGACCCCAATTAGGCACAAACCACACCCAAATACCTGTTTTCACACAGAGATCCTTCAAGCGGGGAAGAAAAGTTAAAGTAGCTGCTTTCTGGCAGGCGGGAAAGCAGCAGCCAATGGCCTTGTGGATGCCATTCTTAAGAAGAGAAAAAGGGGAGGTCTGTGTTAGAATGGGCGAGGATGCCGTGATAAAAGAGATAGAGGAGGAGGGAGAAGGGAACAAGGGAAAGGGGGAAGGGTGTTTGTCTCTGCAGAGAAGGGAGACAGACACAGCACACAGGCAGATGGTTTAGATAGGTAAAGGGGGAAATTCCCTGTTAGGATGAGGTGTTCAATTTTAATTTGGTGAGCCAAAGGGGGCTTCTGATGTATGGACTTTAGTAGTCAGCCTCAGAAGGAGGAAGTGGCCAAATAAGGGAATAGACCTTGGTGGCTAGGAATGTAATCTCATGGTTTTTAGCAAGGCAGAGGGGACAGGGAGAAGGACAAGCCCACCAGAGCCACATGCTCAAGTGGGCTAGTGTCCCTTCAAAGAGTACTAGTTGCTCTTGCAGAGGACCACGGTTCAAAACACCAGCACCCACATAGTGGTTCGCAACCATTCCAGGGATTCAGTGATCTCTTCTGACCTCTACAAGCATGAGGCATGCATGTGGTACATATACATGCAGTCATATATGCAGTCAAAGCACCCATAGCATAAAATGGATAAATTAAGTATTTTTAATAAATTTATTACATTTTTATTAATTTTGTGTGTGTGTGTATATGCTTGCATGTGTATGTGCCACAGCATGAGTAGAGGTCAGAGGACAACTTTTGTGAGCCATTTCTCTTCTCCCACCATTTGAGGAGTCCTTCGGGCTGACAGCCCAATACTGCTTTTAATTAATATAATACCTCCCATATTGTCCTGGTGGACTTTCGTCAATTTGAGAAAATGCCTCCAGCATCTGGGAGGTAGAGGCAGGAGCATCAGGTGTTCAAGATCATCCTTGGCCTCACAGGTCAATCTTGGAAGTAAATGAATATTAAGATTTTTTTCATTTGCCCAATTTCTATCAGTGAACATTTCTACTGGTCTAAAAAACTAAGCAACAAAAACAGTAACTGTAACTGAGTTTGGTACTGAATGCACCAGCTCCTGAGGTGTAATGGTTAACACTCCGGACTCTGTATCCAGCAATCTGAGTTCATATCTTTGTGGAACTCGTTCCTTGTCAGTCGTCCTCATCAACTCAGACCATGAAGCCCAATATAAACGGGCTGCCCATGCATGCTTCAGCATTGCAAGGGATGGGTTTCACCTTCTTTTCAAGGTGCTGCGTGCCTATAACCACCGCACACTGGAGGCTGTGAACGAAGGAATTGGACCTTATACAAACCCTTCTGCAAGACTGAACCACTGATTAGAGATTCTGTGGTGGTGGAGAGGCTGGAATGTTGCAGGTCCAGAACCTAATTACAATGTATGCTTTGTTCTCATTGTCTGACCTTTTGGAATGTATCTACTAGCAGAACACTAGGACCCAGGAGATAATATCTGAGACCTGTAGCAGAGATTTCTCCACTTTGTTGCCTGCCTAGTTGATGTTTCTGACATTGTATTTGACAAGTATTTTGTATCCGCCACTATCTATAACCATATCTAACCATCACTATCTAATAACCCCCCAAAATAACCATAATTACATTTTTTAAGTCTGGAGATATATATATATCCATCCCAGCATGGTTTTGAACTTGCAGCAATCCTCCTGCCTCTGCCCTATCAATGCAAACACACAACTCTCACTTCAATAGTGATAGGAGATAGTTTATTCTGGAGGTAAATTATCAATGGCTGTGGCCCAGGGAACACAGATTTATGTCACCAAGTCTTTCTACGCCAGAACAAAAAGAAATCAACACAGTCGGGCGGGAAGAGCTGACTCAAATGGAATCGTTAGGGCAATTTATTCGACTTTAAAATGAAAAGCCCAGGGCGGGCAAACTGTAGGTGAGGGCAAGGCAAGTAAGGTGCCCAGAGGAGAACGAAGACAATAAGCGGCCATGGAGGTTAACCACACGTGATGGGGACTGGAGCTTTAGAAAAAAAGACTAAGGAAGCCCAAGCCAAATCGTTACGGAGCTTAAAACCGTACTCAGACAGGGGCCATCATCCTAAAAGAAAAAAAGGGGAGGGGGGCGAGGGCGGTGCTTATAGACTCAGCTAAACCTAATTAGTCCAATCTGTACAGAGGAAGAATTACATCATCTGAAATTGAAGCCGCCTCCCAACGGGTGGTCCTTATCAGGACCCTGACCCACCCCATTGCTTTAACCCTTTGGGGAGGAGACAAGGGCCCTGGAGAAGACTAGCGCCACAGCAGATCAAGAAGCCGGCGTTGGGTAGCGTGAGGTTCCAGAAAAGGATCTCGGAGGCGAAGTGGGGCCTCGGGTACTCCTCCCGATAAAGTAACGACAGACACTCTTGTGGAATGGGGTAGAAGTCAAGAGTCCTACCCCACTATGCATGCACCAGGACCCGGGTTTGTAGGGATGGGGCTGGGCGTTACTGCACTCCAGCCGGGAAGGGGATTGTGCAGAATACGTGAGAGACCCCTCTACCTGTATGTTCTGAGACGCTGAGCTGAGCTGCTCCAGGACTGGTGCCTCAAGACCTTCCCGTCAATTCCCCCACTACACTCCGCCCCAAGAACAATCCAAAGCAGATAGAGTGGGAGACGCAGCTGAGATCCACAGAGAAAGGACGAAACCGATGCAGGAAGAGCTGGGGTCTCACTGAAACTGCACCGGACTGTTTGCAAGCGCTTTGAGTCATTAAAAGGGTACCCTGCGGACTCAAGAACGGGGAGGGGCGGACAAATGCACACCCAGGCTGTGCGGGAGAGCAGCCGCAAGGGGGCGCGCATGTCCACCCGACTCAGCAGCCTATCTGAAATCTACCCTGAGCATTTTTCTATTTTGAATTAGCTACTTAATGACATTTTCATACGTATCTAGTTTGGGTTGACTCTTCCCTCAAATCTCCGCTCTTCCATCTTCCTGGCTCCCAATTCCACTAGGACCCTGCCGCCCCAGTATCTTTTCTACTTTCTTTCAACATATATATGTGTGTATGTGTCTGTGTGTGTGTGTGTGTATGTTGTGTCTATTCATATACATATATATACATATATATGCATATGTGTGTATGAAGTTAGACTCCACATATAAGAGGCAACATATAGTCTTTGTCTTTCTCAGTCTGACTGATTTCACTTAATACAATGATTTCCAGTTCCATCCATCTTCCTGCAGATTTAATTTTTCTTTTGTGCTGAATAAATCCCATCGTGTGTATATGCACCACATCTTCATGACCATCAGTTGATGGACATCTATGCTGTTTCCATTTCCTGGCTACTGTGAACAGAGCAGTAATAAGCTCTATTATATCATCCATTGCATGGATGAGCAAGTGTCTCTGTGGTAGGATGTAGATTCCTCTGGGTATTTTTAAATTTTATTTTTATTTTAGTATTTGTGTGTTCATGTGCTATGGTATGCCTGTGTGGGTCAGAAGTGGCTCTCTTGTCCCACTGTGTGGATTCCAGGGATGGAACTAGGGTAAGATGGTGCCAAGTACCTTTTACATTGTGATCCAGCTCACTACCCACCCAAACTCATCTTTTATAGCCAGAGCTGGCCTTGGACTCATGATCCTCTCACATCAGCCCCCCAAGTGAAGGACTTACAGTTCAGCTGCATCATGCCTGGCTTACAGCGATGAGTGTTTTGTCCCATCCCCAAATCCAAGCCCTAAATCTAGTCTCCCCACCAGGTCCCAAACTTCTGTCCCACAGACAACCCAACAACAGCTCAAGGGCTGCTATCCTTCCTCTTGGCATTTATCTTCACGAGTCATAAAATACAAGCACAGAAATTAATGGGTGCATTTGTGTACACGCTCTTAACCCACAAGGTGACACAGCCAAGCACACTAGGAATGGCACACAATGTAGTACATCCCCAGAGTGTCCATTGCTCACCACTGCGATGACACACACAAAATAGCCAGATGCACACATACATGATCAAGCTAATGGGGAGGCACATCCCACATATCACCTACACCCACACTCACAATGACACACTTTGGGGGCTTCACAGGAGCAGCTATCCATCAGGACATGCCTATTCTCATATATGTCAGGCCATACATGGCCTCTTTATGTGGTCCATAAAGAGTAACACATGCTGTGACTTCCACGTTCTCTTTCCACCGTAACACCTTCTGCTTGGATACATGGAAACTCCATATGCCACAAAATTTCCCCTTAGGTGCACACTCTTCAACAGTCAGCCTGCCAGATGGCTAATTTTCTCTACGAGGATGAATGGCAGACTCACACTCAAGCCGGGTACCCCCATTTGCCATCTTCACTAGCAGGTGCAATCCCAAGTCCTTCCAGGTATGGCTGTGGTGTCCTCTTATTTACTTAGAAGTGGACGCTATCAGAGAGGAGAAAGCAGAGGTCAGGCAGACTGGCACTAGGTCTGGAACTCCACCCCAACGCACCTCCCTAGCCCCGGCTTACGAGCAAGTGCTTTCTTCTCTAGCGCCTGAAGGGTTTTCTTGATGTCAGTTATATCTGGTGGGAGGAGAGGAGACAGACAAATCTGGGGCAGGGTTGCAAATAAAGCCCTAATATCATTAGCAGTTTTCAGTTTGAGTGAAGCAGATTCAGATATTGGTGGTTCGCAGTAGTGAACTGGTGTGTCCGTGTGATTTGTGCATGTGTATATGTTCACAGTATTTGCACTTGTGTGTGCAAATATGTAAAGAAGTCAGAAGCTGGCACCAACTAGCTGTTTTCCTTTACGACTATCTACCTTATTTTTTGAAACATGGTCTCTCATTGAACCTGGGGATTTGGCTAGACTGGTTGACCAGCAAGCCACATATATCTGCCTATCTCTACCACCACCACCCTTGCTCAACTGCTGGGGTTACATAGCTGTCCCACCATGCCCAGTTCTTACGTGAGTCCTGGGGATCTAAACTCAGGTCTTCATGTTGTACCTTACCAGCTGTGTCACCTTCACAGCCCCACCAGTGTTCTAAGCGCCCAAACAAATCCACTCGAAGAGAGCAGGCCTGTGAAGGAATACCTGCTGGCACCGTCTTCAGCCTGTCATTTCCACTCTGCACTTTGCTCGAGACTGTAGCGATGTTACTCTTGGCCTCCCGGATGTCCGTCTGGACAGCTTTCCAATGATTGTTTTGCTGATCCTGGCACTTCAGCACCAGGCTCGAAACTAAGGGCACAGAGTTTGAGATGTTCAGATGGCCGCCCCTCTCCTGTCCCACCAGCACCCCTGTGGGTCTCCTCTGCACCTCCCACTCACCATTCAGAAGCTCCGTTTTCAAGCTCCACAGCTCCCTGGACATTTCAGAATCTGTTTAGGAGAGGATAGAAAAGCTTTTAAGACCCCATCCTCCTCTTAGCCCTTTTGGAAATGGAGTTGGGGGAAGGGAGGGGAACCAGAGGAAATTCCACAATCCCACCCCTCTTCCAGCTCCCAAGATCACTTGCTTTTGACCAGGACCAAGGTTGACAGGATGATGCAAAATGAAAAGATGAGAGCGAGGAGGACATATAAGATCATGATGGTTCTGTGCAACCAGGGGGGGATCTGGGGTGTGTCCGGTGATGGCTTGACCTGGGCTGGGGCAGAAACACAGGGTACGTGAATTGCAGAGCCCAACCCCAGCAGCTAGGCCATCATACTGTCTGTAACATCTATCATCAGCATCGAGGACCACTGAGGACATCCCCAGTCAGTTAGCAGCAGTACTAGTACCTTGTATTCCTTACATTGTGACCCTCACATTTCTCTCAACAAATTCTGTCACCCAAAGACTAAAAGCACCGCCAACAGCACTGCCTGAAGCATTAGAAACCCCACTTCCATCGTCTCAGCTACAAAGCTACCCTCGCCAGAGTACATAACAGTAGTGGTGTGTGTGTGTGTGTGTGTGTGTGTGTGTGTGTGTGTGTGTGTGTGTGTGTGAGGGACCATTGGGTATCCTCCTCTGTCACTCTCTGCCTATTTCTTTGAAGTAGAGACTCTCCTGTTTATTCAGCAAAGCTGGGAATCAGCACGACCCTCTTGTCTCCACCCCTCGACGCTGGGATTACAGGCATGCACAGGACACTTGGTTTATTCTGTGGGTACCGGAGTCTGAACTCTGGCCCTCATCCTTGTGCAACATCACTTTTAACCACTGAGTTATCCACCTCCCCAGTCCCACAGTCTAATTAGTTAGTTAGTTAGTTAGTTAGTTAAGGTTTCCCGTATCCCAGGCAAGCCTCCAGCTCTCTGTGTAGCCTATGATGACCTTTAATTTCTGCTTTGAGCCCCCAAATGTTAGAATAATAGGTGTGCACCCACACCCAGTTTATACAGAACTGGGAATTAAACCCAGGGCATTGTGCATGCTGGGCAAGTTGTCTCCAACTGAGTCCCAACCACAACTGCATCGCCATCTTTAATGCCACCAACCCTGCACTGTCCAGCACTCACCCCTCCACATACTCCTTAAGGTTAGGGTGAGGATAGGCAAGTAGGTGTCTGCTCACCTTGTTTCTTGGGTGCTGGTTGATTGAGTTTGAACTCTTCCTTGTTTCTGAAGGCCAAGGTTATATTCTCATAGTCAGGATGATGAGTACCTGTATATGGTTTGATGAGAGAAGATGCTGAGACTCATCCAGATATTTGGGGAGTTGCTGGGGGAGCTCAATCTAGGGAATTATACTAAAGCAGACATGAAGGACCAAAATCAGCTTTGTGATTAAGCAGTACAGATGTTTTGAGCCCCTCGAAGAAAGGCGCTCCTCTGTCCTGACCGCTCTTACCTCAGGCTTCTTCATTGCCCCTTCCCATCCCAAGTGTCCTGACCTTCATTATGGCCTGGCTTCCTCCGGTTCTTATCCTGGGAGGCTGATGCCTGCATTCTGCTTGGTTGATTGAAAGAGATTACCACAGCCTTGGGCTCTGGACCTCCCAAATGTCCACATATCCTCACCTACCGGAAGGTGTCAAGATGGGTGAGGAAATCTGAGGGTGGAGGGGAGGGAAGAAAGCTTCATCTCCTCCTTTCAGGGATCCACACCAGATCTCCTGCTCAGAGGCATCTCCAGTGTCCACAACACTCTAAACGACTCCTTTAGAGTGACAGAAGTCTCACGGATGGCCAAGAAGGGATCCTAGATGTTAGGACAGAAGAGAGATTTTGAGGAAGCCAGAGGGTCTAGGTGGAAGACTCACACATGATTTTTTGTTTGTTTGTTTGTTTGTTTGTTTTGTTTTTTGGTTTTTCGAGACAGGGTTTCTCTGTGACTTTGGAATCTGTCCTGGAACTAGCTCTTGTGGACCAGGCTGGTTTTGAACTCACAGAGATCCGCCTGCCTCTGTCTGAGTGCTGGGATTGAAGGCATGCGCCACCACCGCCCAGAAGACAGATGGAATAGGCCTGACTGTATCTCCTTGACTTTTGTGTATGGGGGTGGGGTGGAGGACAACCCCAGCTTTTGACCCTCAAGCAATGGCACCTTGTGTTTAAGGCAGCATCTCTCGATAGCCTGGAGCTCACCAAGTACGCAAGGCTAGCTGGGCAACAAGCCCTAAGGATCCCTCTTTCCACCTCCCCATCTGGGATTACAGTTGTGCCCCACATGACCAGCTTTTCTTCTATGCTTTCTGTTTCCACGAGAAAAGCTGTATCAACTCAGAATCTGACTTTTAAAACAACAGCTGAGTTCCCTCTCCCCAAAACACCTTCCTTCTCCAGCCCCACTCCATAGCTCAACTCCGCCCCACCCAAGTTCTACTTTTCATACAAGTGTCACATGTTAACCGATTGCACCATGGGAGCAAAACGGATGTGAGGCAAGGAGAGAAAACCACTTTGACACCACACCTACATCTAAACTGAGGGCAGACCCAGGTCCATAACAACTGCCCTAATGGCATCCTCAAGGTATTCTCCCCACACATGGACACAACAGAAGAAAAAAAGGCACTCACTCCATCTATCTGTTCCCCTACATTCACACACGTGCGTGCACATACATGCACATTCAAACCTCCAAATGCCTTCAGTCACAGCTCATGTATGTATGTCACATGCTTATTGCATACTTTTGTAACTATGACATGTCCACATGAATATGCATGCATATTTGCATATTTCGAGTGTCTATAGTCTAAATGATGTCTTAAAATTTTTAAGACTTTATCTATTTAAAGAACTGCTGGAGGTATCACCACCACTGACCTCAAATTGTTCTACAGAGCAATAGTAATAAAAACAGAATGAGGGCTGGAGAGATGGCTCAGAGGTTAAGAGCACTGCCTGCTCTTCCAAAGGTCCTGAGTTCAATTCCCAGCAACCACATGGTGGCTCACAACCATCTGTAATGAGGTCTGGTGCCCTCTTCTGGCCTGCAGACATACACACAGACATAATATTGAATACATAATAAATAAATAAATATTAAAAAAAACAGAATGATATTGACACAAAAACCAATGTGTTGCTCAATAGAAATGAATTGAAGACCCAGGCATAAATCCACATGTCTATGGACACCTGATCTTTGGCAAAGACGTGAAAAATACACACTGGGAAAAAATAGCATCTTCAAGTCGTGCTGGTCAGACTGGATGTTTGCATGAAGAAGAATGCAAATAGATCCATATTCATCACCCAGAATAAAACTGAACTACAAATGGATCAAGAGCCTCAACATAAGGTCAGATACACTGAATCTGATAGAAAATGAAAGTGGGGAACAGCCTTGAACTCATGGGCCAGGAAAAGGCTTTCTGAACAGAACATTGATAACACAGGCACTAAGATCAACAATTAATAAATGGGACCTCATGAAACTGAAAAGCTTCTGTAAGGCAAAAGTCACTGTCACTCAGACAAAGCAGCAGCCTACAGAGTGGGAAAATATTTTTACCAACTACACATCCAACAGAGGGGCTTATATCCAAAATACATTTTAAAAAAACTTTGAAAAACTGGACATCAAGAAAACAAATGACCCAATTTAAAATAGGATATGGAGCTAACAGAATTCTCAAAAGAGGGGGCTGGAGAGAAAGCTCAGTGATTAAGAGCACTGGCTGGCTGCTCTTCCAGGGGACCTGAGTTCAATTCCCAGCACCCATATAGCAGCTCATAAATGTCTATAATCCAGCTCCAAGTGATTTGACACTCTCATACAGACATAAAATGCAGGAAAAACACCAATGTTCACAAAATTTAAAAAAATTAAAAAAGAATTCTCAAGAGAGAAAACACAAATGGCTCAAAAGCACTTAAAGAAATGTTCAACACCCTTAGCCATCAGGGAAATGTAAATTAAAACCACTTTGATATTTCATCTTACACCTATCAAAACAATCAAGATCAATAAAACAAATGACAGCTCATGCTGGGAAAGGGGAACACTCATTCATTGCTGGTGGGACTGCAAACTCATGTAACCACTATGGGAATCAGTGTGGCAGTTCCTTGGGAAACTGGGACTAGATCTACCCAAGGAGCCAGCTATACCACACCTGATCATTAACCAAAGGACCCCTAGAGCCTAGATGTCCACCAACCAATGAATAACCAGTAGCTGGCACATTCACATAATGGAATATTATTCAGCTATCTAAAGAAAGGAAATTCGTCAGGTGATGGTGGCACACACCTTTAATCCCAGCACTCGGGAGGCAGAGACAGGCAGATCTCTGTGAGTTCAAGGCCAGCCTGGTCTACAGGAACTAGTTTCAGGACAGGCTCCAAAGCTACAGAGAAACCTTGTCTTGAAAAACCAAAAACCAAAACAAAACAAAAGAAAAGACCCCCCCCCCTTTGGACCTACTGAATCGGTGGATGGCTGGTGCCAAGGGTGGAGAAAAGGAAGGAAATTATGCCAGGTAGTGGTGGCAAAAGCCTTTAATCCCAGCACTTGGGAGGCAGAGGTAGACAGATCTCTGTGAGTCTGAGGCCAACCTGGTGTACAGAGAGAATTCCAGGACAGCAAGGGCTATACAGAGAAACACTGCTTGAAAAATCATTTTTAAGAAACAGTGAAATCATGAAATTTGCAAGGAAATAGATGGAGCTAGAAAAACATCATCCTGAATGAGATAACCCAGCCCACAAAAGACAGATACGATATGTATTCATTCTCTTATGTGTAGATGTTAGCCTTTAAGCCTTCAGCATATATACTACAATCTGCAAACCCACAGAGATTAGGTATAGGGTAAGAGACTGGGCATGGGGACAATCTTCAAGGAAGGAGAAATAGAACAAGTAGTTATGGAAAGACAGGAGTGGGAGGATTAAATGAGAAGGTGAAGGGAAGAGGTGTAAGGGAGGGGATGCAGGGAGGAACAGCTAACACTAAGTGCCATTTGAGGGGCCAAATACAAACCTATTCCTGTTGATGCTTCCATATAGATATGTATATATATGCATATATATGTATGTGTGTGTGAATGAAAGAAATGTAAATGAAGTCACAAAATAACAGGGCAACAATGCTCCCAACTAGACATCTTTCCCCACCAAGTGAACCCTCCAGTGCCAGGAATGGATTATATCTACTTGAATTGTTGGCCAAAAGGGCCCCGGTGCGAACCTCCAAACAACTCCAGCTGCTGCCAACTATTAGTATAAACTGATAGTAAGGCCATATTTGCTGAAGACAGTACCTATATAACTCATTTTACATGGAGAAGTAGAATTGGTGTCTACCTAGAATCCTCACCCCTACTGACTAGTGTTCATGGTCCTGGAAGGTACTCTGCTTTCTACCAAAGGAGAGGGGCAATCTCTAAGCCCACAACAGTGACTTTCCTGAAAGAAATGCTGATGCAATAGTGTCACAAGCATTGTGTGAGTAACCAATCACTCTCTGGCTGGATTTGAGGCCCGCTCAATGAGATGGCATCCTTGTCTGACACTGCCACAGTGGCCAAGAACCCGAGACTGAATTGGCCATGGATCTAGGGGAAAACCAAATACTATTGTTACACTAAAGGAACATAGCAAAAAAAAAAGTCTCCAAACAACATTCTGCAATACCCAGATATCAGTATCTTGCTCAGCCGTTATCAGAGAAGCTTCTTCTTGTAGTAGACAGGAGCGAACAAAGAGACCCCACACTGGACAGTGTGCAGAGTGAGAAAATTCGGAATACTCGGTCCTAAATTGTAGCACGATTAATAAAAATCCAGATACAGATACTGGGGTTCAACCTGAAGGTCAGAAAAGCAAAACAGCCATAAAACTCCAGTCTTATATTCTTCTCTAGTGCTGGGAATAAAGGTGTGCACCACTACTGCTTGGTTTCTATGGCAAACTAGTGTGGCCACTGGGAATAAAGATGTGTGGTCACCACTGCATCTGTAAATCTGACCAGGGTGGCTGTTTTGCTTTCTGATCTTCAGGCAAGCTTTATTTATTAAAATACAAATGAAATATCACTACATTGTGTTCATCAAATCCTTCCCCCTCGGGACTCAGGGAGCTATGCAGGAGGGGAGAGAAAAGACTGTAAGAACCAGAGGGAATGGACAACACCAAGGAAACAGTGTCTTCTGGACCAGATAGGACTCACGTACATATGAACCTGTGTGCAGGTCCAAGACAGATGAAGTCCCAAACCAGAGAGGGGGAGTGGACATGGGGTCCCACCCCTGACCAAGAAGCCATCTCCGCCTGACAACTGCTTGCAAAGGAAAATTTGTTTCTCTCAAATGGAGTCTCACAGGCTTATGAACCTTACTTAGGGGAAGGCACCAGGCACAGGAAGAACTCCGTGGTGGTTTTGGAGGCTTTTAGTTTTATATTTTTTATCTTATGGGCCTTTTGCTTGTACATTATTCTTTTCAATTTTGTGTTTTCACGGATTTGGGGTTTATGATTTTTTTTTGTTCTCTGTTTTTGTTTTGGTTTGGTGTGTGCGCGCATGTGTGGTGAATGCATGTGTCTGGGCACATGAATTAGAGGTGATTGTTAGCTGCTAATCACAGGTGCTGGGAAGCTGACTGGGGTCCTCTGAGGGAGTAGCAAGTGCTCTTAACCTCTGAACTCTCTCCGGCTCCCACTTTCTCCTCTCTGTGCAGTCAGGACCTCAACAGTGAAATGGTACCACCTTCATTCAGGGTTTTCCCCATCAATTAACCCAATTTACCAACCCCCTCACAGGCGTGCCCGGATGTGTGTCTTCTAGGTTACCCTCTGTCCTGTCAAGTTGACAACCAAGATTAACCACCACAGAGGTATTAATTCAACAAACATTTTGTTGCATTTATTTATTATTTATTTGTTTATTGTGTGTGTGCACAGGGTGCACAAGTACCTCAGTGCACGTGGAAGCGAGAGGACAAGTTGCAGGAGTCGGCGGTCTCCTCCCACCGTGTAGGTTTCAGGAATCTATCTCAGATCACCAACCTTGGCAGCAAGCACACTCCCCACTGAGTCGCCTCACTGTCCCTCAGTAGGCACTTACTACCAGCACCCCCCAGACCACACTTTATTCTGAGCTCAAGATACAAGGAAAAAATTATCCTCTGCCCTGGGCTTTTCTATTCTAGGATTCCTGGGGCGAGGAGGGGCAGGGTAGGTGCCCTAGATGCCTCTGATTATAAATAGGTATTTGACCCTGCATCCACAGAGGTGGAAAATGGACTTGAGAACTATGGATCCCCCATCCTGCCAAGGTCCAGTCTCTTCTGTGATGGCGAGTATTGTTTAAGGCTAGCCTGGATTACATGAGACCCTGTTGAAAAGGTGGGATAGGAGGAAGGAAAAGAAAAAAGAAACAGGAAAAGTGATAGGGAGAAAAGGTTTCTATGTGGTACAGCAATTCCCACACACCCCCTTCTCCACTAAAGAAACCACACGAGGCTCGTGTCCATGTTACCATCACCTTTATCAGCACCACCAGCAGCAACATCACTAGCACCTCATCCTCTGTTTCCAGCCCCTCATCTTGGACTTGCCCCCTGCCCTCTCGCCAGCCCCATCCCTCTGCCCCAGCACATGACAGACCAGCTCAACTCTCAAGACCTCAGGCACCAACCCCCAGGGCACAGCAACGGGCTGCTGTCCAATCTATGCCTGCACACTGGCAGTGACACGTTGTTCCCTCTCGAACATCCCACGAGCCACAGGCAGAGCCACAGGAGCAGCTGGTGACTGCTAAGCCTGCGAGGAGAGAAGCCCCTGAGAAGCTGGGACACTGCAGGAGTGAGCGGGGGAGATGGGCTTAGGAGGCTGGAGGCTGTTGCCCAGGCAGTAGAGGGTAAAATGACTGGATGGGGGGGGCGCTAACGGAGACCTGGAGCTGGGCTGGGAGCAAGGAGACTGGAGGGTGGGACAGAGTCCTAAGGAAGGAGAGATTGAGGACAGAAACGAGGAAGCAGAGGAGTCTCAGGGGACGTCCAGAAAGTCTGAGCAACAGTTTGCACTCACCTTCTGGGCAGGAGGCCAAGTCCCCTCTGGAAGAGACTGTCCGGCATTGGATGCCACTGTTTATTACCGCTTCTGACACTGCAGAAAGGAAGGCGGAAGGGGGGGGGGTGTAAAACGAGGCTGTCCCAACTGCATCCTTGCACGGGGAGACCACTGGGTTTGACACTAGCCAAGGAGTCAAACCCTTCCCAGCAGAGTGGGGAGATGGCTCAATGGGTAAAGAGTTTGACTCACAAGTGCGAGAACCGGAGCTCTGATTCCTTGAACCCGCCTAAAAGTCAGGCAGGCATGCGTGGGGCCACCTATAAACCCAGTGTCCAGGAGACAAACAGACATGGGGTCCCCAGAACAAGCTGCCTAGACTTTCCCAAGTTCATGAGCCCTGGGTTCAACTGAGGGACTCCACCTCAACAAAGTAGGGAGTGATCAGGGATGATGGCATGACATCAGCTTCAGGCATCCACATGCCGATGCACACACACATGCACCTTCACACATGTACACCACATATATACAAGTACACATGTGCAGCACACATGTGTATAGTAAAATATTTTGTTCCCAGAGAGGATAGAATGGTGGCTCCCACCTGTACTTCAAACACTCAGGAGACGGAGGCAAGAGGAACAGGGGCTGGAAGACTCCTTGAACTGCAAATTGAAGCCCTTTGGGGGTGAGGGGAGGTTTGGGGGTGATGGTGGGAAGAAGTTTGGTTGTGGGTTGGAGCTGTGCTGTGTTCAAGGTAGGGCGGGGGGGGGGGGCTGGGTTGGAACCCGCAGACCGGGTGAGTTTGAGCTGACGTTAGCCTTGCAGCTGGGTGGGTCTGTGATGAGATCGGGTGGGGGGGAGATAAGCCTGTGAGGCCCTCAGCAAGGTTGGGTGGGGGGCTCCTCACATAGGGAGCTGAAGCCTTGCTTGATCTTCTGGTCAATGGCTTTATCCATGGAACACAGTGACCTGCCGGAGTTCAGCAACCCCGGGACAGGGAAGAGGAGGAGGAGGAGAAGCGAGAGGTTTTTCATCCTGTACTGCAAGAGACAACCAAGAGCCCCACCTTAGATGAGACCCTTCCCATGCTGGAGAGAGCCAGACCACAACGTCCTGTGGTACCTGTGGGACACAGGAGTGAACATTCAGTGGCCCTAGGTACCCCACATCAGAGCTCTGACTAGGGAAGGGTTGTCACTTACTGCGGCAGTGGACTCCGCGGGACACAAATCAGGTCTGGCCATGAGCTCCTGTCCCACGCTCCTTTTTGTAGACCTCTGGACGGGGCCCATCCTGCCTTGGGTAATAAGTCCCTTGGCCCCTTGGCCCTTGCCCTCCATTGCCACATCTGGGCCGAGAGAAGTGGACTCTAGAGACCCCAGAGGAGGTACTTCCCTCCTGCACAGCCTTCCCTGCATCAGGTACTGCTCAGGAGGTGATACATCAGGTACTGCTCAGGGACCGGAGTGGGAGAGGCAGGAGTAGGAGTCAAGGCTTTAGCGTCAGGGAGGGGCTGGATATGTAGACTGAGACATTGTTCCTGTGTGACCACAGCTGCCATGTATGTTTCTTTGTTTGGTTGCAGATATACTCTGTAGTCGGGTCCTACCACCTAAAATCTAGACAAGTGCTCAGTTGCTGAGTCACACCCCCAGCTCCTCACTAGGGGATTCTAGGCAGGCTCCTAACTCTGAACCATGTCCCCAGCCACCCAGTGGAAGATTCTCGGCAGGTGCTTTCCATCTGCACTACACCTCCAGCCCCTCAGTGCTGTACCCTACACAGATGGTCTACCATGGAGCTCCAGCCCCGGCCCCTCACTGTGGGCGTGTAAGCAGAAGCTCTACTAGGAATTCAAGCCCCCAGCCCTTCTTGGAAGGTTTCAGGAAGTCACTCTAGCTGTCAGCCATCACCTGAAGTCCCTCACTGGGGGATTCCAGGCAAGCGCTCTACTTTCTGGTGCAAGGATCAAGGGGTCCAATCCTCTTCCAACCCCTCTTCCAAAGGGGTCCTTTGGAAATCCCTCTTTATCACATGTAATTTTAATGATAACCACTGGGTGGTCATGGTTCTGGTTCGAATACAGAATATTCATGTGTATAAATGACTCGGTGGGGCTGGTTTATCTTCTCACTTTAAAAATATTATTTAGTTGTTATTGCATATGTGTAATTGTGTCTGTGAGTGCATGTGTGCGAGCATGTGCCATGCCTAGGTGGAGGTCAGAAGATGACTGAACTCGGGTTGTCAGGCTTGCAAACTGTTGGACTTGGACTTGATGCACTGGCCTCCCTCCATTTTTTTTTTTTTTTTTTTTTTTTTTTTTTCTGAGGCAGGGTTTCTCTGTGTAGAGCCCTACCGTCCTGGAACTTGATAGGCTAGTTTGGCCTTGAACTCACAGAGATCCGCCCACCTCTGCCTCCCAAGTACTTGGATTAAAGGTGTAGGCCACCACCACCCAGCTCTCTCTCCATCTTTTAACGAGCCAGCGACTGATGTGAATTTGAGCTCGGCAGAGGAAATTATAAATTGGACAAATGAAAAGACTTTAATATGCTGGCTGTGACGGACAATATTGAGGAGTTGGTTATCTCCTACCATGTGGGTCCCAGGGATTAAACTCAGATGCTCAGGCTTGGATGCAAGTTCCTTTACCCAATGAGCCATCTCATCAGCCCCAGTACAGTATTATTAAGCACAGCAAGGCATGCGCTTGTAACCATAACACTTGGGAGAGAGTTAGAGGCCCAAGACTTGGGATTTTAAGATCATCCTTGGCTACATAGTGAGTTCCTGGCCTGCCTGAGCTACATGAGACCCTGTCTCAAAGGCCTGATACTGGAATTAGAACATTATGACCAAAGCTGTTTTGTGTTTTTTGTTTTTTTGGTGAGGACTGCTACCACCATCACTGGAGCAACTCAGAAAAGAAAAAAAAAAATAAAAATACCTTAATTGGAGTCAGAGAGCTGGCTCAGTCATTAAGAGTGTCTACTGCTCTGGTGGAATTTAGTTCCAGCATCTACATCAGGTAGCTCACAAACATTTTTAAACTCCAGTACCAGGAGATCTAACGCCCCCTTCTGGCCTCTGTGGGCACCTGCACTCACATGCACATATATGCACACAGAGACATAAATGGAAAAGAAAATCCTCAACTGGTAAGCATAGAGGCTGAGTCCAGTGACACCATCGTGTCAAAGGCAAAGATCCAAGGTAAGGACAGGATCTCCCCAGTCCAAACCAACACAAGTTGATCTTTGTCAGCAAGAAGCTAGAAGATGGCCATGCCCAAGGGGAATCTACCCTGTGCCTGCTTCATCTCAGAGGTGGGGTGCATATTCTTGTAAAACCCATTGACACCATTGAGCTCATAAAAGGGCAGAAAGATGGACATATCATTCTCAATACACCAAGAAAGTCCTCTGGCCTGGAGGGAGGGTATCTTCTTTTTCTCCCTTTTAAGTATTTGACAAGTTTCGTTTGTTATACTTGAAATAAAATGCTTTCATTTGCTGGGCAGTGGTGGTGCATGCCTTTTTAACCCCAGCACTTGGGAGGCAGAGGCAGGCAGATCTCTGTGAGTTCGAGGCCACTCCACAGAGTGAGTGCCAGGACTCCAAAGCTACACACAGAAACTCTGTCTCAAAAAACAAAACAAAACAAAAAAGTTTGTGCTTCCCTTGCATCTGTATTATTACCTATAGCCCTCATATTGCTGTTGGTTTTAAAGAATCATCTTTAATAATGAAAGGCAAAAAGAAAGATTTTTTTTCCAATGTGACCAGTGTTGTTTCTGCTTTTAAGTAAACTTCTAGTGGTGTGTATATATCTGTTACATGAGTGCCATGCCCATGGGTGCCAGAAGAGAGCACTGGGTTCCTTGGAACTGAAGTTACAGGTGGTTGTGAGCCACCATGTAGCTATTGGGAACCAAACATGGGTCTTCTGCAATTGAGGCCAGTACCCATGTTGGTTTTTTGATTGTTTGTGCATTTGCTTGTTTGTTTTCACAGGTCTCATGTATCCAAACCTGGCCTTGATCTCCCCATGTAGCCAAGGGTACGAAAAGAGTAACCTTCTTTAGATTTTTTTGTTTCATGTATTTATAGTTTATTTATGTGTATAGGGGGTTGTGACCCTCAGAGAGAAAGAAGTGGGCGTCAGACGTGGATGCTGGGACCCAAACACAGGTCTTTGAGAACCACAAGCATTCTTAACCATTGAGCCATCTCTCCAGCCCCAACCTTGAACTTGTGATCTTGCTGCTTTCACCTCTCCAATGCTAGGATTCCAGACTCCTTCCGCCAAGCTCCATCTATGTTGGACAGTGTTAAGCCTGACACCTTGTATTCTCCAAGCTACATCTCCACTTTCTCTTCACTTTGATTTAACAAAGTGTCCCAATGTTAAAGGGCACCCCTAAATACACAACTTTACAAAAAAAAAAAAAAACAACAAAACACTTCCTTAAATTGATCTTGTGTGTGTGTTGTATGTGCCGGACTGTGTGTGATTATGTGCCTGTGTGTATATGTAGGTACATAGATGCAGAAGACAGAGAAGGGTGTCAGGTGCCCAGATCCATCACCCCTAGCCTGATTCCCTTGACACATGATCTCCCACTGAACCTGGACCTAGACCGATAGTCAGCGAGTCCTGCAGTCCTCCTGTCTTGGCCACACTTACAGCTGGGGCTAGAGGCAAGCACACAACTGTAGCTTTCCACATGGGTGTCAGAGATGCACACTCAGGTCCTCATTCTTGAGCAGCTAGAGCTCCCACCCACTGGGCCATCTACCCAGCTACCGTCCTTGCATTTCTGCTGCCAGGAGTAACTAAAATAAATGGGTCATGGATTTATGGAGCAACTTAAAACTTCCTCCAAAAGAAGAAATGTTGAGGAAGAGAAGGAGTGGGGCCAGGACCATCTGGTTACCGTTTCCTGGAACGAAGTTGAGCCATCCTCCTTCCAACTCCCTCCTCCCATCTCTTCAGCCTCTACCATTAACCCCAATGACTACACACGTACCGCAACGCTCCCTCTCAAGTCTTGCAAGAGTCATGTGCAATTTTACAGATGACACAACTGATGTCACGTGAGGTGGGCGTACATTCAAAAGGCTACTGGGACAGCTGGGGGGGGTGGCTCGGGCAGCAAAGTGCTTATTCTGCAAGCATAAGGATCTAAATTTAACTTCTCAGCATCCACATTAAAAAAAAAACTGTATACCTATAATCCCAGTGATGGGGAGGCAGAAACAGGAGGATCCCTAGGGCTGGACAGCCAGAGTCTAGCTTGAATCAGCAAACTCCAAGTTCAATTTAAAAAAAAAAATCACCCTGCCTCAAAAAATAAAGATGGAGAGTTAGGGCTATGGTTCAGGGGAAGAACCCCTGCCAAGAATCCCTCAGTGAGGGGCTGGGAATGGCTCAGTGGTAGAGCTCCTGCCTAGAATACCCCAGTGAGGAGTTAGGTAGTGGTTCAGGGAAAGAGCCCCTGCCTAGAATTCCCCATTGAGGGGCTGGTGTGTGGCTCAGGGGAAAAGCAGCCTCCTAGAATACCCCATGAGGGGCTAGGGCATGGCTCAGGGGAAGAGCCCCTGCCTAAAATTCCCTAGTGAGGGGCTGGGATGTGGCTCAGGTGAAGAGCTCCTGCCTAGAATCCCCCAGTGAGGGGCTGGGATGTGGCTCAGGTGAAGAGCCCCTGCCTAGAATCCCTCAGTGAGGGGCTGGGATGTGGCTCAGGTGAAGAGCTCCTGCCTAGAATCCCCCAGTGAGGGGCTAGAGCTTGGCTCAAGGGTACGCCAAGACCTCGGGTTCTATCCCAAGCACCACGCACAAATACAAGATAAAACTGTGCACAGCCAGTTACCATGTGCTGCTAACCTTACACCCAGAGGACATCACCCTTGCCTCAGAAAGGACACCCTTTCCCCTGCCAGGCCATTCCCTCACCCAGACACATTTTCACAATGTTCTTGGCAGCAGGGAGTCGTTGATCAACTTGTGTTGTCAGATTTGAGCAACTTCAACAACACAAAAATGTTCTGGATGGAGAATTTGATGGCTACTTTTGATGGTTATTTTTTCTTTCTTTTTTTTCTTTTCTTTTTCTTTTTTATTTAATTTGTTCAGTAGTGAGGATTAAATCTAGGGCCCTAACCATGCTGAACCAATGCTATACTGCTGAGGCACGCTCCCACCCTCACTATTGTGAGGCCGTACCTCTGAGCCATGTCCCCAGTTCCTTTCTGGGAAACTTCAGGCAAGCACTCTACTGCTAAGTCATGCCTATAGCCCCACCTAACACCTTACCTGGAGAGTTACTGAGGGCTAGGGACATTCCCTGAGAGGATAGCATAGGCCCCTTGATGTGAGGCAACAGGAAGGAACCAGCAAGCACATCATTTTCCTGGCTACTGATCACTGGATCAAATTTAAACGGATGCTGTTTGTTTATGGAAGACAGGAAGACAGGGGTGGGAGCCCATAGATGCTGGGGGACCATTATGGAAGGTGCTAAAGAAGCCGGCAATCAAACCTGGAGTGTGGGACACTCCACAGGCCAGGCTAACAACATGTAGCAAGTAATGCTAATGTGGTGACATTTGAGCTAAGGGGAGATAGCAGAAGGAGAACTGTAGGCGCAAAAGCCTCTGGGACAGGAACAAAATGTCACTGGTTAGAGGAAGGTCAGCAAGTTCCCTCTAAAGGTTTACCCACATAACACAGGAAGCAAGAGTGGACATTTTATTTTCATAGAGATTCTTTGTAATGTGAAAGGTGTGCCAAGATATCAGATGATGACATTAACCATGGGGGCCAATAAATACTTGCAAATCAATATTTGTGTTTGGTACAGACACTGTACTGGTTAGTTTTATGTCAAACTGATACAAGCTAGAATCATCACAGGAGAGAGACTCAACAGAGAAAATACTTCTATTGGGCTGTAGGCAAGCCTGTAGGACATTTTCAGAAATTAATATGGAAGGACCCATCCCATTCATTGTGGGTGGTGCCATCCCTGGGCTGGTGGTACTGGGTTCTATAAGAAAGCAGGCTGAGCAAACCTTGAGGAGCAAGCCAGTAAGCAGCACCTCTCCACGGCCTCTGCATCAGCTGCTGCCTCCAGGATCCTGCCCTGTGTGAGTCCCTGCCCTCACTGCTTTTGATGACGAACTGTTATATGGAACTGTGAGTGAAATAAACTCTTTCCTCCCCAAATTGCTTTTGGTCACATTTCATCACAGCAGTAGTAACCCTAAGACACACACATCGCTTCGAGAGTATCATTAGAAGTTAAAGTGGCCGCCCGGTGATGGTGGTGGCACATGACTTTAATCCAAGCACTCGGGAGGCAGAGGAAGGTAGGTCTCTGTGAGTATGAAGCCAGATTGGTGTACAGAGCAAGTTCCAGGATAGGCTCCAAAGTTACACAGAGAAACCCCGTCTTGGGACAAAAAGAGAGAGAAAAAAAAAAAGGACGAAGAAGAAGTAAAAGTAGGCAGGGGCAGTGGATCAACCCCCGCCTTTCAATCCCAGCACTGCCCTCACAGCCAGGAGGACTACACAGTGTGATAAGATTTAAAAAAAAAAAAAAAAAAAAAAAAAAGAGGAAAGAGGTGAGAGTAGTTTGAGCAACAGAGAGTTTTGCTTCTGTTGAGCACCACGGAATAATCCTTAGTCCACCTCTTCCCAGGCGTCTCTTATACTTAAAGTCACTCAAGCGGAATGAATGAGCAAAGAAACTGGAAAATTAATTGAGACGCAGCGTCCCCTGGCGCTCGCTTTGCTTAACTACACAAATAGATTCTGGGAAAGGAACCGCAGTTTTCCACCAGGGATCGTAGAACTTACATTTTAACCTTTAGAATTACCTCCCAATCCAGAAAACCCCAGCACTTCAGAGCCTGAGGCAAGAGGATAGCGAGTTCCAGGGCAGCCTGAGCTACAGAGCAGGAAAAACACCCTTCATCTCCCTCCACTTAACCCCGACCCCTTCAGCACTGAATCTAGGACAGCTGGTCTCGCGGGGTGGGGGTGGGGTAGGTCTGCGACGACCCACTTCCTCCCACACAATTATTAGTCATCCCACAAATTTCATAATCTTTCTGTCCCGAGTTGGGGCGCTCAGAACAATCTGGTTAGAATTCTAGGGGCTCGTGTTCTCAACCGTTCTGGGAGATGTCTTTAGATTCCTTCGACTTAGATGAACTCGCAATCAAAAGGAGCCTTCTTGCTGTCTGCAACTCTTCCTAAGCATAGTTCACAGGCCCAGAAGAAGACCCAAGAGAATTAAACATCGCACCGCCAAGGGGCGCTACGTTTGGCTCCAGCCCAGTCCACAGTCATGGTGTCCATTTCTCAGTAACCAAAAATCTTTGACGAACCTGCAAGGGTCCACGTAGTTCTCGCCTTATTCTAAGGTCAGGGATGGAACCCAGGACTTCTAGTAATTCTAGGCAAGCTCTAAGAGTCCCAGCATCAATGGTCAACACTCTACTTCTTTCCACGTTTTCAGCTTTGCAGCCTTGAGCTCCCCATGCCCTTCTACTCACACCATCCCCTCCAGATGAGACACATTGGGGTGTCTTCCATCCCTGCAGCCACTTTGCCTGCGACCCCTGTCTGGCTGTGTCCCCAGAGAGATGGACCCTTCTCTAAATTATTCACAGTGAAACACATCTCCTGTCACCCAAATGTTGTGGGCTAAATTGTATCTGTTCCCCAGAGTTAGATGCTCATGTCCCAACCCTTAGTATCTCAAGATGACTGACTATATTTAGAAACAAGGTCTTTTAAAAGATAATTACAAAAAAAAAATGAGGCCACAGGGTGGGCTCTAATCCAATATGTGATGTCATAAGAGGAAATTGGGACACCTGTAAGGAGCTACGTGAGGACACAGGGAAATGGCCGACCTCAGAGCTGGAGATGTGGCTCAGCTGGAAGAAAGCTTGCCTAGCACATGCTTGAAGAACTGTGTTCATCCCCAGCACAGCATAAACTGCATGGTGGTGCTTGGCTGTAACCCCAGGAGTAAGGCAGGAGAACCAGGAATTCAAAGACATCCTTGGCTATTTAACAAGGCCAACCTGGGGCTACAGGATACCCTTCCTTGAAACAAAATAAAAGATGGTCATCTACAAACCAACCAAGCCAACACCCTGGGTAAAGACCAAGTTTCCAGAGCCATGGGACAATAAATTTCTGTTAAGTCATGCAGAGTGATGTGCTTTTATTTATTTGTGTGTGTGTGTGTGTGTGTGTGCACGTGTATCTGGGTTCACACTGAAGCCATGAGCGAGCACTGAATTCCTGGAGCTGGAGCTACAGACAGTTGTGAGCCACCCAGAGTAGGTGTTGGGAACCAAATTCTAGTCCTCTGTAAGCAGCAAGCACTCTTAACCTCTGAGCCGTCCAGGCCCTGGGGATACTTTTTAAGTTGACCCTAAGGAACAAATATATCTCTACTAAAAGCTCTGAGAAGACCAGCAATTCAAGTCTACAGGCATACCTTGGGGTTGGGCTGGTGGGGATGTGTTTGCTGTGTTTTAAATGCTTGCTCTGATTCCTGGGATTGTGGCTGCAAGTTACACTTGCAGTAGCTTCTGGAAGGTTGCAGGGAAGTCAGGATTCAGGCTTACTCTACCTGCTTCTATTTCTGGGGCTGGAGAGATGCCTGTGGTTAAGAGCACTGCTACCCTTGTAGAGGACCAGGTTTGATTCTTATAGCCCACATGGCAACTCACAACCATCTATAACTCTGGTCCCTGGGATCCAACACCCTACTCTGACCTCTGAAGGCATTACATGCATATGCACAGACATACATGCAAGCAAAACATTCATACACATAAAATAAAAGGAAACGTTAGAAACTGTTCTATAATTCTAAAGAACTCTAGTAACAATGGGGTCCAAGCCCTGCCGCCCCCTCATCTGCAGCTTTCTGCTCTCTCCTCTGCAATCTGTCTGCTAAAATCGGACCCTGGGTATTGGCTGGGGTTTCCAGCAAGTTAGCCAGGGCCTTATAAACTTGCAGCCAATTCAGAACCTACAGCCCAGGTTCTCGAACTTCACGACAGCTGACAATGTGGCTGGGGGCCAGGGAAATGTTCGGAGCAGGACAGTAAAGAATGGGAGGTGTGCAGCGCAGGACTGGCTCAGTACAGCCCCCTCTGGGAAGCAAACGAGGTGAGCCCCGAGGGAAAGACCAAGGGAGGAGTTTATTTCTCTGGAACCGGTGAGCACAGAGGCAGGGGCTGAGTCAAGGCAGGGCCATGTCCTCCAGCTTCTGATCCAGGGTCTTGAGGTCATCAAGGAAGCGGGTTGGAGTAAGGATGTGAGAAGAGCCTGGGCAGGAGGGCAAGGTTGGGGAGGTAGAAGTCCCGCCTGGGAGTCAGTTCCTCCTGGCTAGTGTCCTGGCTGTTGAGAGCAATTTCCTGCCCCTCTGCAAACCAACGCCCTGTCCTCTCAATGATTCCGGATTCCTGAAGTTTAGGAACATGGGTGCCCCAGTCCCAGGTGCTTACTCCCCTGGGGATCCAAGCCCCAGCCCCTTAGAGACCCCAGACTCCTGTCCCAAGCCCAAAAACTTCAGAGTCTAATCCTAGGCCTTTCGGGACTCTCGAGTTCAGCCCCAGACCCTCAAAAACCAGAGTTCAGCACTGGACCCCAAAGGGCCTCAGAGTCCAGTCCTAGATTCCAAAAGACTCCAGAATCCAGCCCCAGGCTTTTAGAGACCCAGAATCGAGCCCCAGGCTCCAAGAAAGCTCAAATGCATCCCCAAATCTTTAAGGGTCCCCATGTCTTAGGCTTTTTGGGATAACAAATCTAATGGAACACTCCAAGGGACCCCCCCACAAGTACAGCCCTAGACACCAAGAGTTCCCAGAGTCAAGTTCCCAAGGACCCCAGTTCTGGCTACTCACCTATAAGAACTTCCCACTTGCCTTCAGTAGCCCTGGTCACTTCATAGGCAGCCCTCATTTCAGACATGGCCACACCACCCACAATGTACACGATGAGCCTGGGCCCAGCCCGAGCCTCGATGCCAGCCTTTTTGTGCCAGTGGCCAAAGCGGGCACTGCTGGGGTGATGGGCAGAGGTCAGTTCAGGCTGGTATTTCCAGTCCCCACCCCAGGCCTCTCCAGGACCCTCACCTGACAGCTGCCTGGGAGCTAGGCACAGGGGTAGGGTCAGACACAAAGGGCCACAGCTTTCGGTCCAGCCGGTCCTCCACCACATCCTGGGAGGCCAAACAGGAAGGGTTAAAGAATCCCAGCCAGTGGAACCCAGGAACTGAAATGGCCTGGGCCACAGCCCCGCTGTCTATACTTCCTTGTCTCTTGGGGACCCAAGAGTCCAAGAAGCCAAGGTGCAAGGTTGCTGGGCCCCCAAGCAGGAAGTACCAGAACCTTCCAAAGACTGGAAACAGAGGCCCCAATATACTACTACTTGATGTTGAAGCTTAGGGGTACCAGGGTGACCAGAGGCCAGCATAAGAAAGGCTTTTCTAGCAAGGCGTTCCATTGAGGTCCCAATTGCTGGGGTGCAGTTTTGCATGCCACCCTCCCCACAGAGCAGATAGGGTGCCAGGGGTATGCTAATAGTGAAGGATTTTCCACTAAGCCCCAAGGCTTAGCACTGAGAGCCTGGGTGGGTGGAGTGGAAGGCTTAGTGGGTAACGGGATCAGTAGAGAGGAACAGGGCCCCCAGCATGTGTACCTCCATCACATCTTTGATGACTGGGGACCAGCGGGACAGCTGGTAGGTGGGCTCCATGCGCTCCCTTCTCTCCAGCCGGCTGGAGGTCCCCGAACCCTACAGATGGGGCCAGGTGGGGACGGAATGGGGTTGGGAAGGGAAGGAGCCCATCACAGATGGGAAGGGGCTACAGGTGCACAGAAAGATGGAGGCATGGAGCAGAAAAAGACAGAGAAGCAGTAGCAAAATGACAGAAAAACAGAGACAGAGAGACAGAGACACAAAAAAAGCAGAGAAAAGACAGACAGAATTCGAGAGATACAGACAGGCAGAGGCAGAAACAGAGGTAGACAGAGACAAGATACACAGAGAAAGATGGGAAGATAGAGAGAGATGGGAGATGGATACAGAAAGACACAAACGCAAGAGACAGATAAAAAAGACAAAGAAAGAAAGAGACAGACAGAGAAAGAGCATGCAGACATGGAGATACAGAAATGGACACAGAGGCAGAGAGACAAAGAGTAGGAATGCAAAAGGAGACAAAAGAAACAGAAATGGGAAGGGAGAAACAGAACAAAGAAAAATAAGGAAGATGGAAGTCAGGTGAAGGATACAGAAACAGCAAGAGGCAAGGGACGAGCCAGGCATGGCAGGTCACATCTATCATCCCAGGAACTTAGGAGGCTAATGCAAGGGGATGGCCATGAATTTGAGGCCAGTCTGAGTTATGGACTGAGTTTAAGAGCAGCCTTAGCAGCCAAGTGGTGGTAACTCATGCCTTTAATCTCAGCACTAGGGAGGCAGAGGCAGGTGGATGTCTATGAGTTCAAGGCCAGCCTGGTCTACAACATGAGTTCTAGGACAACCTGTGTACACAGAGAAACCCTGTCTGGGGGGGGGGGGGGGAATCAGCCTTAGTTTAGTTGCAGAGTGATCTCAAGGCCAACCTGAGCTACATAGTTAAAGCTGCCTCAAAATAAAAAGAATGTGTGAGAGACAGACAGACAAGAGACAGGGGGAAGGACAAGGGACAATGTCACAGGCCTGTGGTACAGCAGAATCAAGCAAAGCTGGACATGTAGGTCAGGGAGAGACAGACCTTAGAGTAGAACATAGGAAACCATCATGCGTGTTGAGTGGGGGAAGAGGCTTACTGTGGCCCCCAAAATCCCCAGTTTGACCTTGTCTCCCATTAATGGGAGCCTTGAAAGGCTCAGGTCACACACCCCTACTGTACCAGCACCTAGGGGGCTCATTTCAGCTCTGCTGCCCACCATGTTAGGGAACTGGGGAAGGCCTTGGTTCTCTTGGTCCCAAAAAGCCATGCCATGTTTCTACACTCAGGCTGGACATGCATTATCCCTAATCCTTCAAGGGCCAAGCTCCATGGCTCATCAGCTAGCTCCCCACATACCGCAGAGTTGGTGACGGTACCCCCCAGCTGCTCCAGATTCCGGATGATGTTGCTGTGGTCCTGCACGTTGGCATGCTGAATCAGCTTGGCCAGGTTTTCCTCAGTCACACCTAGGGAGAGCAACAGGGTAACAGCAAGTGACTGGTGGCATCCTGTGTGAAGAGATTTGTAAAGAGATCTCATAGCTAGGACATCTCCAGAACCCAGAAGCTTCTAGTGTTCATAAAAACGAGGAATTGTTCTACCCTGAAAAGGAAGAATGGGCGAATCTTCCAGAATTAGTTGAAGAAAGCTGGAGAGATGGTTGAGTGGGTCAGACTGTTCGCAGCACAAACATGAGATCCTGAGTTCAAATCCATAATGCCCACGGAAAAAGCTGGGTGCGGCCACAGAAGCAGGAAGATCACTGGGTATTTCTAGAGCCCAGCCTAGGTCAGGTTCAGGGAGAGACCCTGTTGCCGAGACTTGAGACTTGCGGCCTGACCTGACGAGAGGCAGTGAAGAATGAAGAAACAGAGACACTAAAGAAATGACAGGCACATGTACAGGTCAGACGGACTGTGCACACTCGTAGGGAGTGGTACAGTTGCAAGTTTTTGCCCACATTGGTCAATTGTTTGGATCAGGGGAAGGCTTTGCCATTCCAAACCTGACCCAAGGAAGGTTTTGCCACCCCATAGATCTGAAGCAGTGGGTCCTTGACATGGCTGTGCCCATATCAACAATACACATCCATTCATGACTTCCTCAGCTTCCTCACAGCCTGTCTCAAGGGAATAAGGCAGAGAATGATACTGGTATTCAGCAGAACACCCAGTGTCATACTCCGGTCTTCCCACATGCATGCAAAAAGACCTGAATTCAACACCCAGTAGTCAAATGCACCTGTTACCCAGTGCTTCAAGGATAGGGACCAGATGGTCACAGACCTACTTGACTCCAGCCCAACACAATATTCAGGAGAGACCCTGTCACAAAGGAGTACGAGAGGAACTGAAAGAGCAAGGTCTGAAGTCCTGCTCTGGTCTCCCCCATGAGCACATAACACATACAGTGGGCACGCATGCCCCTACACAGAATCAGTAGAGGGACACCAGGTCCATGGAGGCCACAGATGGGGAGTCTTTTCTTGGCTAACTTTTCTTCTTTTCATATTTGTACACATTATGTGTGTACATGTGGGTATTTATCTGTGCATGTGCATGTGGATATATGTAAATGTGGAAGCTGAAGGCTGAAGGCCATCACTCTTCACCTTGTTTTTTGACTCTCTCATTAGCTTGGAGCCTGCTAATTTAACTGGACTAGCTAACCAGCAAGCTCCAGGGGTCCACCAGTCTCTGCCTCCCCAGACCCTGGATTACAAGTGGGCATCACATGGGCTAGAGACATGGCTCAGCAGTTAAAAACACTGGCTGTCCTTTCAAAAGGGTTCCCAGTACCCACATAGTGGCTCACAACCTGGACTACAACTCCAGTTCCAGGGGATCTGATGCCTTCTTCTGGCCTGCACATGTACTAGGTACACACATGACACACAAACATACATGTAGGCAAAGCACTCACTCGTATAAAATAAATAAATAAATCTTTTAAAAAAATGATTAATTAGAACAGGTTGGCCTAGGGACAAGACTGTGGGGGATTTTCTTAATGTCACAGCTGAAGTGGGGAGGCCTGCCTGCTATTAGTGGCACTATTCCCTGCGGAGGGATCCTGAACCATGCAGGAGTAGAGAAATAGGGCCGGGCACAAGCACGTATGCACCCATTACTTTCAGTTCAACTGTGGATCTGAACAACTGCTTTGCGCTCCAGCCACCCTGATCCCCCCTCTATGGTGATGTCTCTCTTAAGCTGCTTTGGTCAGGGTATGTTGATGGAGGAGGGTTATCTGTCTATTGTGTTATTTTCATTGGTCAATAAAGAGACTGCCTTGGCCCTTTGATAGGACAGAAAATTAGGTAGGCGGAGTAAACAGAATAGAATGCTGGGAAGAGGGCTATGAGGCAGACGCCATGGAGCCAGCCACCAGGTCAGACATGCTGAATCTTTCCCGGTAAGCCACTACCTCGTGGTGCTACCACGAGATTATTAGAAATGGGTTAATATCAAGATATGAGAGTTAGTCAGTAACTAACTCTCTAGAGATAATGGGCCAGGCAGTGCTTAAATGAATACAATTTGTGTGTTGTTATTTCTGGGACTAAGCTAGCCGTGCGGGAGCCGGGTGAGGCGAAAAGCAGGCCTGCCCGCAGCCCCTCACTACAGATGGCGCCCACGTGGATAACTGCATCCACAGAAAGCCTGAGAAAGTTTGAGAAAGAATAGAGTAAAACATGTTTTCTTGGTGGCAGCAATTTCTTGGTTCTACTCTGCTTGCTAGAGGCAAGCAAGCACTCTCATCTAAGAGAGGCTTTCTGACTCAGCTTTAACTGCAAAACTTTGTAGCTCCTTTAAGAGGTCCTGCCACGAAACACTTACGGTGTTGATCAAAAGCTGAATGCATGCTTTTCGGTTTTCAGCCATAGCAGGAAAAAAGCTGCGCTGTTTTAAAATGCCGGCTTTCTGGACTGTCCTGCCAGGGCAATCTCTGACTCTTTCAGGCAGGCAGTCTGACTGAGTGTGGTCTGTGAGCAGAATGCTCCAGCTTGCTTGCTGGCACGGACCTTGAAATGCCATAGAGTTGTGGCAGTAAAAGGCTCCAGTGGTACCTCTACCATGAGTCTGGAAAGCTAAGAAATGGACTGGATCTAGCTGTCAAAGCCACGGTTTTAGACTTATGTGGTCAGAAAAAGAGAGATATACAGTAAAAAGAGATTCAAAGAGGAAGAAAACCTCTAAATGGTTTACTATGAGTTAAAAATATATGCAGGTTAAAAGGTTAAAGTCATTAAAAATAAAAAAGAAGGGAGATATAGGGTGTGATGGTACACACCTTTAACCCCAATGCCTGGGAGGCAGAGGCATGTTGACCTCTGTGACTTCAAGAGACAGAGGTAGAGATTGACCTCTGTGACCTCAAGGTGTGGTAGTACACGCCTTTAATCCCAGTGCCTGGGAGGCAGAGACAGATCTCTCTGAGTTCAAGGTGTGGTAGCACACATCTTTAATCCCAGTGCTGAGGAGGCTGAGACAGTGGGATCTCTGAATTCAAGGACAGCCTGGTCTACAGAGTTATTCCAGGACAAAGATATACAGAGAACCAGTCTCAAAAAGTAAAAGTAAAAATATAAGAAATAGAGGTTAAAGTAAAGCCACATAAAGATGGAAAATAAACAGAGAATCTTGATACTGTATGCTATTATGCTCTCTTTGAATTGTCTGAATGCTGAGGAAGGAGCAACAGCTGCTAAAAGATATTTGTTTATAAATGCTGCTGAACTAATCCAAGATAGATATGTTCAAAATACCTTGACTTCTGAATTTGGATCTAAGGATATGATACTTTGGAAAGGAGGTTCTTCTTTTGTTTTCACAGAGGATGAGACCCTGTGGATTGCTTCTATCCCAATATGGTATGATAGACTACGCCCTCCTGAAAGGTTGCTGTGAACACCCTCAAAAAATTACTTCATTCAACTATCAACTGAGACGAAGCTAGCAAACAGGTTTACTGTGAAAGACCTGATTAACAGCGCCCCTATTCAGCAGGAAGAAGTTTGGAGAGAAATAACTACGTCCATATTCCCAGATATTGTTTATAAATGTTCTTTTACATTTAAAGGGGGATATGGTATAGATATGAATAATTTGCTTTGTTATGGATTTTAAGGTCAATTTTGTTATATGTGTATATATTTCTGATTTTGATTGTGTAGTTCATTTAAAAATGCAATGTATAATTAAAAATATAGGTTGTTAATGGATAATCATCGATAATAGTCAAGCTTGTAGTAATGTTAGTCTGATTTTCTAGAAGTGCATAGATATATTTCAGATAGACATCCATATCTTTCAAAGACTACAGAACATGGCATTTAATGTTTGAATAACTTAGGACAATGAGACACGTCTGCTCCTGGCAGCACCAATCTACTTCAAGAGGAAGATGGGCATCGAAGAGGCTCCTTATGGAGTTGGTTAGCCATTTGGGCAAGAAACTGCTCTTGCCTGGACTGTTGTATAAACTGGACACAGAGAACCTGCAGAGAGAGGACTGCTGAACTTGCCTAAAGGTGAGATGATCTTTCGAGGTTCTTGATTCATGAAAGAGTCTGCGAGACATTCTGCAGGACAAGGCAGATAGTGACTGAACTGCCTTTGAAATTTCCTGCTTCATGGAAATGTCTCTGGATATTATGGGCCTGAAGGCCGAAGATGGGTGCCTCAACGATACAGAGGAACTTTGGGTGACTGTCCAGGCAGCAAGATGTCTCTGTCATTTCTAGAGTTTTGGAAGTTGCTTACTTCTTGTTTACTTAGGTAATATTATATCCTTCTGGAGTCTTTGATGGAGTTGAAGAATGGATAGTCATAGTTATAGTTTTCCATTATTATGATAAAGATATAGTTATAAATATTGTGACTATAATTCTTCCTTGATAACTGTTTTGTTATATGTAATTTTACTATGTTAAAATGAAAGCCTTTCTTTTTTGTTTAAACAGAAAAAAGGGAAATGATGGAGGAGGGTTATCTGTCTATTGTGTTATTTTCATTGGTCAATAAAGAGACTGCCTTGGCCCTTTGATAGGACAGAAAATTAGGTAGGCGGAGTAAACAGAATAGAATGCTGGGAAGAGGGCTATGAGGCAGACGCCATGGAGCCAGCCACCAGGTCAGACATGCTGAATCTTTCCCGGTAAGCCACTACCTCGTGGTGCTACCACGAGATTATTAGAAATGGGTTAATATCAAGATATGAGAGTTAGTCAGTAACTAACTCTCTAGAGATAATGGGCCAGGCAGTGCTTAAATGAATACAATTTGTGTGTTGTTATTTCTGGGACTAAGCTAGCCGTGCGGGAGCCGGGTGAGGCGAAAAGCAGGCCTGCCCGCAGCCCCTCACTACAGTATGTTATCACAGCAACAGGACAGGAAACTAAGACAGCGTGCTACGGGATGAGGGCCTTGAGGCTGCAATGTTTCTAGGACTTGCGACTGTCCTTGGCCACCCCCTCACCCACCGTTCCGAAGAAGGATGTAGAGCAACAGCACCCGGATCTTGTTGTAGGGTGCCACCGAGGCGTCCAGCAACACCGGGACAATCAGCTTCATGGCGTCCTTGATCTTCTCACCCTCGGCATCAGAGCCCATGGCCAGGTCCTGCATGGCATGAGAGTCAACTGTCTAGTCAGCTGCTGGGGAGGCGGTGGGAGGGCGGCAGAGCAGGGGCAAATCAGGGACTTTGGTAAGATGTTCCCACCCTGTCTCCTAGAAACGGGTCTCCTACAGCTCATCTGACAGAGCACAGGCCATGCCCTCTCCGTCATCTCCAACTCTCACTCAGGTCTTGTCTCTAAGCACAGCTCTACCTACCTCTCCAAGACCTTCCCCAGGGCCCACAGCTCACCAAGATGCCTCCTTCCCAATCCCGTCCCTCCACAAGCTGGCTGTAAACCCTCTATCTGAAGCCATGCCCTTCCCTAAGTTCTTCCTCCCAGAGGGCCCCAGGCCTTGTGTGAGCACCCCCTTGCTACTCCAGATTTGCCCCACGGAGGGCCCTGGCCACCTCTTTCAGGCTTCACTCCTCCCTAAGTTCCACCTTGTGGGGAGCCCCACTCCTCCCTAGGTTCTGCCTCCTGGAGGGCATCCCTCTGAGGCCCCACCTGTTCCACACTGCACAACTTCTCCACGGAGCCTTTGAAACGTTTCATGCAGTCGTCTGCTAAATGCAGGTGTGTAGAATACTGCAGGGCAGAGACTGGGTTAAGTGACACCATCGAGTCAGACATCCGGACTGAGCCCGGGGCTCGACTGTCCAAGCTTACCTTGTTCAGTTCCTTCTGATACTGAGGCATCTTTTTCAGGATGTGAGACAGGTCTTTGATATTGGCCTGAAGTAGGGGTAGGAGATGGTAGAGAGAGTAGGGGTGATGCCAAACCCCTGCCCTACACCAGGGGAGGTTCCACGCTGGGCTGAGGACACAGGCTGAGGCTCTGTCCCACCATGGACCGCTACCTTGTCTGTGGTCAGCCGCTTGCTCTCACAGAATGTCTTCAGCAGCTCCGTGACCTTCCTAGCCATGAGCAAGGGCAGGGGAAGAGAAAGGGTGCTGAGATAGTGGAGGAGGGCCTCTTTCTGCCAACTGATGGAGGACACCTAGATGCCTGGACCAGTTCCAGCCGTGGGTGTGCACTAGGGTGAAGTGCAGTTAGAAGCAGGACAAGGGTCCCCCTGAAGAACGTAACTTACAGGGGGACAATCATGAAAAAGGAGGCCCGGACGCCTGAAGCCCTCCCTCTAGCACCCGTGCTGTTCTCTCACTTGGAAACATCCGCTATGTGCATGTGTCGAAGCTCCACCCACAGGTCATCATCTTCATCCAGGAGCACCGCCTTCTCCCGGGACTCACTCAGTCCTGTGGTCTCATACCTGGAGGGACAGGACATGCTGGAGGACGGGAGGGCCTAAGCTGACAGAGGAAGAGGTGGGAGGCATCTTCCTGGATTTGTCTACCTGTATGTGTCCTGCTCAATGTCCAGAAGATCATAGGCCATGGCTTGGAATGTGAGTTCATGTAAGAGCGGAGACACGGGGTCTGCTGCCCGGTCCATTATGAGTAGCTGTGAGCGTGTTTTCTCTGGACCCTGGGCAAGAAGAGAGGATGAAGACACTGACTGTGACCCTACAAAGCCTCCCTGGCACCCCCCTCAGCAACCCCCTTACCTCGCCCAGACTGGGAGTGTCTGCCTTGAAGGCATTCAGCTTCTCTAGGACAGCATGGGCCAGCTGGGCTGTGTCTTCTGGACCCCTGGAAGTCAGACATAGGGGCATCAG
The DNA here is from genome assembly GCF_982192425.1 of Myodes glareolus. Classification (NCBI taxonomy): domain Eukaryota; kingdom Metazoa; phylum Chordata; class Mammalia; order Rodentia; family Cricetidae; genus Myodes; species Myodes glareolus. Next base: position 92,596,215 of record NC_142027.1, on the reverse strand, counting down.
GATATGGGGGTTGGGATGACTGGGCACAGATAGGGGACATCAAGGGTAGGGATGAGGATGGCAGGTAGGGGACTGGGTGAGGATCAAGTTAAAGACTGGACACAGGAGCCAGGGAGATGGCTAAGTTGGTAAAATGACTGTCATGCTAGCATGAGGGCCAATTTCAATCCCCCAGAACCCACATTTTAAAATTGTGCTTGAATTTGCAGTTCTGGGGAGGTGGAGACAGAGGGTCCTTGGGCCTGGCCTGCTAGTCCAGGCAAATGCAGAAGCCCTGGGCCCAGGGAGGAACCTTATCTAAAAAACATGGCTAAGTGGTTAAAGCCTCAAACTGCTCTTCCAGAGGGCCTGAGCTCTGCTCCCAGCACCCACATCCAGAGGTTTACAGCCACCTGTAACTCTAGCCCAGGAGGTCAAGCACCCTCTTCAGGACTATGTAACAACCCTCACATACACATACATAAACATATAAATAACTTTGTTTGTTCGTTGTTTGTTTTGAGACAGGGTTTCTCTGTGTAACAGCCCTAGCTGTCCTGGAACTAGCTCTGTAGACCAGGCTAGCCTTGAACTGCCTCTGTCTCTGCCTCGTGAGTGCTGGCATTAAAGGCATGTACTACCACCGCCCAGTTTTTGGGTTTTTTTAATCTTTAAAAAAATAAAGGTGGGTGGTGACTGAGGAAGACACCTGAGGTTGACTTCTGACCTCCATACATACACACATGTGCACACACATGAAAACATGCATACACACAGAGAAAAAATGGACACAGAATGAGAGTAAAGGTAAAAAGGTAGCACTGGGGTTGGGGAGGGGATGGGTCCCCACTTGCGGTAGCGAATGGATGGGTATTCCTGAAGGGTGGCACATAGTGTGGCTATCTGCTGGGCCAATGTTTCAAGCTGCCGTGTCCGCTCCCCTGCCCGGAATGGGCAGTAAAGGTTGTAGGTGCTGTGTGGGGCATCCAGAGAGAACACCTGTGGAGGACAGAAGTGTCATGGCCACACTATAAGGGATACCCCCAACCCAACTTTCAGCTGCTGTCCCTGTACCTCCCAGGGGCCTTTGCTATTTTATTGAACCTGTTTCATCAGCTTTGAAGCTGGCTAGGGTAGCAGCTATGTTGAAAGGGAACAAAGACAGCTCATTGTTCGCTCTTGCTTCAGGGAATGAGACAATTCTGCCTGTACTCCTGGCCACCTGTTTGGAATGCCCAAAGGGTTAGCACTCCAGGCAAGGGCCTGCTAATTGTTCACTCCTTGTTGGTGCTGTCTGTTCTGGAGGGAGCTGGGCCATTTGGTCGAGGACAGTCCATCCCTTCCCCACCACAAGCTGGGGCTGTACCTGGGCCTCATACGGGAGGAAGGCCAGGTGGATCTCCTTCAGTGTCTTCACCACCTTCGCCAGACGGGAGCGGCCCAGTTCACTGAACAAGGGCTCAGGGCATGCTGGGGTTGAGAGAGGGACCATCAGACCAATGTTCTGTCACCATAACCCCCACCTCATCACAGCACCCAACACCCCTGGTTCTCCTCACTCACTGTCAGTGAAGAAGACATGGGCTGCTTTGTAGGTGAAGGTCGGTGTCCCCCGGAAGTCTGCAATCAGGGCCTGAACCGACTGAGGAATGCAGATTTCTGTTGGAATCAGACCCTGCACCCCAGACCTAGCTTCTGCAGGGAATCCTCAACTGATGTTCATCCCCCACTATGTACAATTATGGAGAGGGGGGCTCACATACACACATACATTGACACATGCATGCATTCTGACATATACACTCATGCACACACACACACATACATTCTGACATGTGAATACACAAATGCCTACAATCTGATATGTGTACACATACAAACACACAAATTCTGGCATGTGCACACACATATATGCACAAATACATACATTCTGGTGTGTACACACTGACATGTGCATAAATGCACATATGTATATGCACTGGCATGGGCATACACACATGCACATATAAACACATACATTGGCATATGAATACACACGCATTGTGACGCATGTATATGCATGCATCACATATGCACCCAAATGCACAATGGCATGTGTATGCGCACTCAGATACATGCACTGACATGTGCACCTTGCAAGCACACACAAACCCATGCACATGGAGGCTAACTCCTATAGGCACCTTCTCCGTGGGGCTCAGTAAATAAATGGCCTCCAAGCTGGGAATAGGTTCTCGCCGTTTGTTGATGTCTTCCACAACTAAAAGCAACAGAGGAAAAGACACACATAGGTGGCATGGGGAAAGAGACAGGGGAAGTCTCAGGTTTGGGGAACTGGACCCTTGGTGGGGGCGTTTTAAAGGGCTGTACTACTCCCTTGAATCCCTAAACAGAAATAAAGACCTAAGGTTCCCCCACTTAAAAGAGCTACAGTCAGAGCTCTTTCTGCACATCTGGAGTAACACAGCCATACTCTTGGAGTCTATATACTCTTAAGAACCCAGAGTTACTGGGCAGTGGCGGTGCACACCTTTAATCTCAGCACTCAGAAGGCAGAGGCAGGCGGATCTCTGTGAGTCCCAGGACAGCCAGGGCTACACAAGGAAACCATGTCTCAAAACAAAATAAGAGAGAGGGAGCCCAGAGTTCATTCAAACTTCTTACAGAGATACCTGTAGGAGGTGCACAATCATTGCTTTATTTGTTTATTTGAGACAGGGTCTCATGTAGCCTGGGGTGGTCTTGAACTCACTAGCTAACTTAACTTCTGATCCTCCTGAGTGCTGGGATTATAGGCATTTGATACCATGCCCATTTTATATGGTGCCGGAGACCGAACTCAGAGTTTTATTCATTCTAGGCAAGCACTCTGCCAATGGAGCTACATTCTCACCCAGGGCACTGAGTTGGTTACAGTCAATGAGGCTAACCCTTAAGGGTTGCAATCAAGAAGTCCAACATGGACTTTCATGCTCAGAGGAGGCACTTGGTCATATGCTCTGGATTATGTAGGGAGAACTATGAGCTGAACCAATCTGAAGGGATCCCAGACTCAAGGGCTATACCCAGAGGTCCCACATTCAAGGGCTCGAGTTCTATCTGGGGAACACAGGGGCAGGCATCCACTCACTGGTGATGCCCTCCGCCAGGATGTCTGACATTTTACAACAGGATGACAAGATCCTCATGCTTGGATGGTCCATGATGAGCACCTGTCCAGATGGATGGACACACAGACATAGAAAGACATAGAAAGGTGAGGCAAAAAAAAAAAAAAGCCTGTAGCTGGTTCTATGAGGATCCGAGGCAGTGGAGCACTCATCTACCCAGTCCAACCCCTGGGGATCAACAGCTTCTTCGAGGAACTCTCGAGGGGACTATCACATTCTGGGGTCCCTGCACAGACTTAGGTAAAAGACTCCCTCTGGGTATCCAGACATTCTGCCTTGGCTCCTACCTTCCACTCGCCATCCTTCTTAACGCTCCGGATGACTCCACTGAGAATCTCTACAGGGAAGGAAGAAGGGGAGAAGAGGGCTTGGGACACTTATCTTCTGGGCTGGGCCCCAACCCAGATCCTGAGCGGCAGCTCCTAGCATCACCCCCAATTTACAGATAGTCAGACTGAGGTTCTGTGAGGTCGGATAACTTAGCCAAGCACCCTCATGTCTGGATGGTATAATGCTCAGAACACAGGTAAGATTGGAGTTCTCTAAGATTAGAGAACTGAGTGAATGGAAGTGAAGGTCTCCTGGTTCCCTTAGACTAGAAGGCTTGGTCCCCAGCTCTGTGGGTTCTTATCCACCTCTACGCCTGTTTTCTCCATCTCCCACTAACACTTATGTAGGGGAGGTTCCTCTCTAGCACTGAGGTACTACTGGGCCTTTCCACGAAACCTGTTCTGCCCAGAGGCAGGAGTAGGGGAAAGGGGAAAGAAAGGTAGCCTTGCCCAGAGCCTGGCCAGTGCACCAGAGTGTCAGTCCACTGTTATCAGGACGGAAGAAGCAGCTGAGGCCGGAACTACTGGAGGTGGGGGAGGGGATCCTCACACCCTCTTCTCCCCACCAAGAACCTGAGCCTGAAAGGCGAAGAAGCCAATCCTCAAATTGCAATGAGCTGCTAGGCACGATGCAAAAGGGAGAGCGTCCCCTTCTCCACCCCCATGGGGAATGTGCACACCACCTGTGTACTCATACACTACTTGGGGTCGCTGACCAGGGCACTGTAGGACCTCCGGAGTCCGGTCCCTGAACTTTCCGGGTTAAGACACTCGACAGCCTATAGCTGGAGCAGACCCAGAGGTCTAGACTCGAGCCTGTGTCTCTCTTTCCTTGATCCTTTGAGTCCTTCGCGTCCCAACTTTGCTCCTCCGGCTGCATTTGAGGGGTGGGCAGCCCAGCTGGGCCCAAGTCCCCTGCCCGTCCCCTCAAGAGTCAGGTGCTCTCCCCACCGTCAGGGTCCTGGGATCCCAGAATCCGTGCACCGCCCCTCTCCCGAGGCCTCCAGCCCCCCAAGGGACAGCCAAGGGAACACCAGAGCCCCGCCCTGGGGTGACACTCACTTTCCCCCACCACCGCCTTCAGCCCCAAGGGCGCCATCTTCCCCCAAGGAGTACGGCCGCTTCCGGGTCGGTCCCAAGGTGGGGGCGTGGCCCCGCCCGTCATCCATGTGGGCCCCACCCCGCGGGTTCGGGTCACGCCCCCTGCGCACCTGGTCCCGCCCCGTGGTTATCTGGTCTCTCCCTGCCTCCGGGAAGTTGGGTCCCAGCAGCAGCAGTTTGACGGCAGATTTGCACTGGCAGAGGCTCAGACGAACAATCCCCAGTTCGTGTGCTCCCTCGAGGACTCCTTCATGGGAGTCTAAGTGCTCTCTTATTCACACACTTTGAGATCAGTTTGCTCAGCGGGCAATGGCAGAGTAGTAAAGAGACCCATCTCACCTGGGTACCACTGTACAGGTGGTAACCCTGTCCAGAAGCTGTTCCGTCTGTGATAAAGTGTGCCCACCGAAAGGACAACGGGGCCTTCTAGATCTGGAACTGTTACAACTGCCTCTATAATCCAAAGACTAGTAGCAAAGATTGGACAAAAGTCGGTAGACTCCGGAGGCCTGGAGACCCCACCGCGTACTAGGTACTTTTTCTCCTGTTTTCTCACAGCCTTAACATTCTGTGGGAGACCCGTGCTGAAACAGGAACATAGTCTTAAGGTCTGTGACCATATATCTGTGCCTGCTCATGAAGAAATGCTTCCCAGTCTTTTTTATTAGCATATATTAATTACACATGATAATGAGCTTCACTATGATATTTTCATACATGCATATATATGTATGTTGATCATTGCTATCCTCATTCCCCCTTATGCCCCATTCTGGATGATCCCTTTCCCCTTCCTAACTAGTCCCTGAAAGAGACTCCCCCTCCCGGCACAGTAGGGGACAGGATTAGGCACAAGCCACGTCCAAACACCTGTTTTCACAGAGAGATCCTTTATTAAGCAGGGAAGAAAAGTTAAAGTGACTGCACACTCAGGCAGAAAAAAAGGCAGCAAATGACCTTGTGGGCGTAACTTTTCAGAGGAGAAAAGAGGGAGGTCTGTTAAAATCTGCTAGAATGCAGTGACATATTTTGATTGGACATGTTAATTAGGTGAACCAAAGGGGGCTTTTGATTGCTGGACTTTGGTACTCATCCTCAGCAAGGAGCCTGGCACAGGAAAGTGTCCAAATAAGGAAACAGACCTTGGTGGCTAGCTTTAGGGATGTAATCTAATGATTTTTAGCAAGGCAGGGGGAAAGGGGGGAAGGGTAAGGCCAGACAGAGCCACATGCTTGAGTGGGCTAGCGTCCCTTCAGTCACCTCTACCTACATGTGTATGTGTGTCCTGATGGGTTTTTACTGGGGTTGCTTACAGGAGCATCAGCAACTTACCAGTGGCTACATCGCTAAAAAAAAAAAAAAAAAAAAAAAAAAAAAAAAAAAAAAAAAAAAAAAAAAAAAAAAAAAAAAAGTCTCACTCTCCTTCAGTTCCAATAGCTCAGAAAAGAATGAGACTTGTTGAGCCTGTAACAATCATATGCACCCCAAATTCCTCCTTCCTCTCCCCCAGATACCTCCCAATAGACAGCCCCCTCTACTTCGTGTCTTCTCTTGCTTTGTTTTGTAGCCCACTGTGTCCAGTTAGTGCTGCTTACTGGAATTTTGACTGATAGTGTTGGCATGATCTTGTGCAGGGGACACCATAAGTGCAGGGAGTGCGTGAATGTAACAGCCATGCCATGTCTGTGTTGTTCCCAGACTTCTCCCCCACCCCATAAAGAGACCACCAGGGAACCGGAACTTGGATGCAAAGAGCCAAGTTTATTCCAAACAAGCCTACACACGAACTCTCCCTTTCACATGTATCTTGCTCTGTCAGTTAAACCTTGTAATTCAAGAGTCACCCAGATAAAAGACTAAAGGGATCACGAGGAACAGCTGAGACTAGAGTCCCAAAGAAAGAACAGTTGCAAGGATGGACCTTAACAGTTTTAGAAACCTTGCTTTTGCATCCAATTCCCAGTTCCCTAGTTGTCTCTTTGGTGGGCAAGAAGTCTGGAAGCAGCGTTTCTCAGCACTCCCTCCTCCTTTCACATTTGTCACCCCCTCTTCCACAATGCTTCCTGAGCTTTGACGAGGTTCCTAGTTCTTAAAAAAAAAAAGTGTGTTGGGGGTCACGGCGACAGAGGATCAAACCCCGGATCTCATCTGTACTAGGCAAGCACTTTACCACTGAGCAACAACTCCAGTTGTTTGTCACAGTGTTATCTCAAGAACCACACACACAGGGTGACAATTGTATCTGTGTACTGATGTGTCCATGTGCAGATTCAACGCTACACACACACACACACACACACACACACACACGGGTGGGGATCAAATTAATCTCGGAATGTCGGAGCAGAGCCTGCTTCCGTCGTTTCTCTAGAGAGGAGCTGACACCCTGTGACAGAGGGTGCGTCGCCCATAGACATGAGGTTGCAAATCTAACAAGTGATAGTTGTGGATGTGGACTTGCTAGTCTGAAGTAGTTTTTGACGCGTAAATCTTCCAGATGGGGCTGCGAATGGAGCTCAGTTGGTAGAGCACTTGCCAATCATGCACAAAGTTCGGGGTTCCAACCCCAGCACCACTTAAACCAAGCAGGGTGGACCACACATGTAATCCCAGTGACGTCTAGAGCCAGGAGGATCAGGAATTCAAGTCCATACTTGGCTACATAACTGGTTAGTGAACAGGCTGGGCAATATGGCATCCTGTATCAAAATAAATAAATAAATAATCCTATAGAGACCAAAGAAGGGTTAGGGTGTGAGCTACAAGTAAGTGTGAGAATGATTGACAGGAATGGGAAGTGACAGGAGCCGGAAGTGCCTGGCAGGAGTGGATAGTGGGTAGCAGAAGCGGGAGATGACCACTAGAGGCCAGGAGTGCTTACAGAAGCAGCAAGGGGCAGTGGCCAAACTTCTTAGGTCAAATTTGAGTGAAAATGAGGACATGACCGCTCCAAGGTATGGCTGAGAAGGATTTTATTGTAGATAGGAGTGGTAGTACAGCCAGAAGCCTCTAGAAGAGTCCAGGGCAGAAAGAGAAAGTGGTAGATGAGTAGACCAGTAGACTGAACCAGGCCATGAGATGAGAGACGGGAAGAGCAAGAGGAAGAGAAGAGAGAGAGAAAGAGACAGAAGCAATTAGACCAAGAGAGCTAAGAGCAAGTCAGAAGAAAGCTTAGGACTTCAAAGCTGGGGGAGGGAAGTGAAGCCCCTGGACTAGAGAGGCTTAGGGTAGGGGGTGAGGTGAGAAGAACAGAGAGGATTCAAGGATACTGAGTAAGTCTGGTGGCCAGAGTGTGCTTTGGTGCGCCAATAGGCACCTCAGTTAACCGGTTTGAGACCTAACACTGAGTTTCTTTGAGACCAAACAAAACTAAGCCATCCCTCTTTAGTGGATTTCTCAGGTCACAAGCCAAGATTTACAATGAAGAAAATCCTTTTTTCTATCTCTCTCTACTGAAGGACTCCAGTCCTCTTTTTCATTTGAAACGGGGTCTGATTTAATCTCCAGGCTGACCTTGAATTTGAAATCCTCCTATTGTAGCCTTCTGGGTAACTGGGATTACAAACCTACATGCCCAGGACCAACCCATAAGATCTGACATGTAGAGATGAACAAGGATGGCCAGCCACCCTATGTAGGACTTGGGGCCCTCCCTTCTTTATTTTTCTTTCTCCTGTCTCCTTTTTAACAGCTTTGCTGAAAAGTCATTCACTGGGCCAGTGAGAAGGTTTGTCAAGGAAAGGCGCTTTCTACCAAGGCTGACAACCTCAGTTCAACCCAGGGCCCCACATGCTGGAAGGAGAGATCTGGCTCCTGAAAGCTGTCCTCTGACCTCCACATATGTGCCATGACACTCACCAAAAGTATATAAATTAACGGCTTTTGGCACATTAAAGGGTATACATCTATTGCCACAATCCATTTGTTTGTTATTGTGTTAAGCCTGAGAATTAGGAGGAGAAAAAACAAGTCCACAGTTGTCTGTGTTAGGTTTCAACCCTGGGACAAATGACTGAGGTACCTATTTAGCAAATCAAAGTGGACCTGGCCATCAGGTTCTCCCTGCATCCTTCAGCCCCTATCTGTTACTGGGCCCTCCCAGATGGCGTACCCCGCCCCCTACCCTAAACTCTCCAGCTGGACTGCCCTTCCCTATATAATCCAACCATTTCAGTTACCTGCCCTTTGGACCTTTGGGCCTCCTGACAACCGCAGCAGGTTCTCCTCTCTCCTCTCTCCTTTCCCTCCACGCTCTCCTCAAATGGCAGAACTCAGTCTGGTCACGTCCACTCTGGACTCTCCCAGATGTCCCTGTCCCTGCCCCTGGCTATGCTGTCCGCCATATCTACAACAAACCTTCTCCTCCAACATACATAGGAGCAGTCGTGTTTCCCTTCTTTTCCTTTTTATATCTTTTTCAGTCTGATTAAAGCAAGATGTTATTTTGGGATGTGCTGGGGACTGGCCCATTTGGCTGCTTCTCCCAAAATTGGGATTTGAGAGAGTAACCCCTGCCTGCCTTTGAAGTCCCTTTTACAGAAGAGATAAAGTATCCACAAGGGCGAGAGAGTTGACTGTTACACATTGTTAGAAAGATACTATGAAAGGGAAGGAATTTGGCAAGGATGTACATCATGTGAATGGGGTCACAAGTTGAGTGTAGGTTTAGAAAACATGTTTTGCAGAAACAGGAACTTATTCTTAATTATAAATAGGAACCAGCTTTCAAGGACTTAAACACAGGACAAACAAGCACTTATTCTTTAACTACAAACAGAAACTTTAATCTGCACAGGACAAACTCATTCTTAATTGTCTAAACTGTGGACAGAACCCTTCACCTGCAAGCTATATTTTCCCTGTTTTGGTTTCACATTAACTTTCAAGGTATATTCCTGTTTCGGTCTCGTGGTTGTTTGAGACTGGGTGTCCTCCTGTAACTCCAGCTGACCTGGAGCTTCCTATGTAGTCCAAATTGGCCTTGAAATTGAGATCTTCCTGACTCGGCTTCCTAAGTGCTGGGTTTACAAATGTGTATCTCAAAGGAAGTGGACAGTGTTTGTGAGAATGACCAGGGAGCTGTCCTCTGGCCTGCACACTCTTGTATACACAAATGCACCTACAGACATATGAATATGTGCACGCACGGGTTTTTAAAAATGGCCTTAGTCAGGTGGTGGTGGTGCACGACCTTAATCCCAGCACTTGGGAGGCAGAGGCAGGCAGATCTGTAGCGCAAATTCTAATTGGTCTTAATAGCAAAACCCTGAGTCAGATATCGGGAACTGCTGTAAGAACAGAAAAAAGAAAAAGAAAAAAAGGAGTCAAACACTAGAGACTGTTTTTTGTTTTTTTGTTTTTTTTGTTTTTTTTTTTTTTTGCCTCTACTGAATTCTCAGACTGAAAGGGGCAAAATTCTGTCTCCACAAATCCTCAGAATCCTGGGCTCCTGTCTCCTCCCACCTTATATTTCTCTCTCTGTTCAGCCATTTCACTTACAGTCTCCACCTCCCTAGTGCTGGGATTAAAGGTGTGAGTCACCACTGCTTGGCTCTGTGTCTCGTTTAGACTGAGTCAATCTTGTGGTGGTCTTGAACTCACAGAGATCCATCTGCCTCTGTCTCTCAAGTGCTGGATTTAAAGGTGTGTGCCACCACTGCCTGACCTCTATGGCTAACTAGTGTGGCTAGCTCCACACTCTGATCTTCAGGCGAGCTTTAGTTGTCAAAGCACAAACAAAGTATCACCACACGGGTCTCTGAGTTTGAGGCCAGCCAGGTCTACAGAGTGAGTTCCATGACAGCCAGGACTAATTCTAACAACTTGTGTGAGCTCCTTAGAATCCCCATGAAGGTGGAAGAAGAGAACTGATACTAGAAAGTTGTCCTCTAGCATATGCATTCACCCTCACATAGCAATAAATAAATAAAACTTTAGATGGCCTTATAGCCACTGGACATGATAGCACATTCAGGAAGCAGAGACTGGAGTGTCAGTGGAAGCTCAAGATCAGCCTGATCAACAAGTTCTAGGCCAGCTATCTATCTATCTATCTATCTATCTATCTATCTATCTATCTATCTATCTATCATCTATCTATCTATCATCTATCTATATATCTATATCTATATATCATCTATCTATCATCTATCTATATCTATCTATCTATCTATCTATCATCTATCTATCTATCTATCCTATCCTATCCTATCCTATCCTATCTCAAACAAAAACCCAAGCTGGTAGCTTATAAAGATGTGTACAAACAGAAAGAGTGCCGTGTGTCTACACAGGCAGGGACCCAAGTATAGAAGCTTCCAGCTAAGGAATCCCAAGACTGAAGGCATGGAGAGATAAGGCAGAATGCCCAGACTTCTGGGTTTCAAAAGGAATATGGCCTCCCTGACACCTTTATTGATACGATAAATTCCTGTAGCTTTAAACCACCTTATGAGAGACACTCTGACCCAGCAGCCCTTAGGAAATGCTTACATCCTACAGAGAATAGGACACCGTATTGTGTACTGAGGATTGGGACCCGGATGGCCCCATGAGAGCAAGTGGTAATAACTTTAGGAGGGTGTGAGGACTAGTCTTGGTTGTTGACACACATGGGAAAAGGAAACTTCGGTTGAGAATTGCCTTCCATCAGATTGGCTGTGGGCATGTCTGTGGGGCCATTTTCTTGATTACTGATGGATGTGGAGTGTTCCGCTCACTGTGGGAGGTGCCATCCTTGAGCAGGTGGATCTGAACTGTAGAAGAATGAGCTGGGCTCTGGTAGCATCAGAGGACAGATCTGTGAATTCACAGCAGCCTGGTCTACACAACAAGTTCCAGGACAGACAGGACCACGTTTTAACATTTCAAAAAGAAAGGGGATGGGAAGAGAGAGAGAGAGAATATGAAAGATGGAGAGATGGCTCAGTGGTTAAGAGTACTTACTCTTGCTCCTCTACTACAGAACCAGGTTCAATTGCCAGCACCCACATGGTGTCTCATAACCACCCATAATTCTAGTTCCAAGGGATCCAGTGTCCTCTTCTGACCTCCATGGGCACATCATATATGTGGTGCGGCAACATACATGCAGGCAAAACACCCATACACATAAGATAAATATAAAAATAAATTTAAAGCCAGGATGCTCAATGCCCAGCCAGCCCAGCCAAACCCAGCAGCTTGAGGTTTAATTTTTCAGACTGTGTCTCAAAAGAAGGTAGAGAGCAATAGAGGGAGGGAGATAGATACCTGATGCTGACCTCTGGTCTTCACACGAGCATGCATGCACCACATGTGCACACACACCACATGTACACACATACACTATATATACAAACCCCACCCCACTCACCCCCAAAAGAAAAAATGTAACTTTTTAACTTTATTTATTTAAACTTTTTAAAAGGTTTATGGATGTTTTGCCTGTATGTATGTCTGTACACCGTGAGTGTGCCTGGTGCCCAGAAGGCCAGAAGAGAACATTAGATTCCCCTAGAACTGGAGTTACAAATGGTTGTTAGCTGCCATGTGGGTGCTGGGAATTGAACCTAGTACTCTGGCAAAGCAGCCAATGCTCTTACCCAGGAACCGTCTCTCCAACCCTGGAAAAGAAGCTTATCTAGTTTCCTGAAAGGCATCTTGAAGACAGGATCATGCTCTCAGAGCATGATCAGAAAGCCACAGCTGTTTGCTGGGATGGACAGGAACTTCCTCTCCTGTTCCATGTGGGAATGAGAGACTGAAGACACTCAACTTGGCCTTTGAGGGGCAGATGGACAGGAGATTCGGTGTTTCTTTCAAGGTGGCCCCAGGGTAGGCACTACAGAACCTCAGGAGTAGTGAGTATCGGGCACCAGGTTGGCTTGTGTGTCTGTGGAGGGTGCAGGGGTTTGAAGAGGAGTACTGGACCCCAGCTCCCTCCTTGGTTATCCCCCTGCCGATGACATCTACCCTGCAGAGGGATGAACCTGTCGACAGGAACTGGATGGCATGCCTGGGGACATCCTCCACCCTCCTGTTGGTCTTCAATTCTGCACTGGCTTCTTCTTGGCCCCAATTAAGAGTCCTCAGGGCCCCGTGAGTATGGCTGGGTCCAGTGAGGTCCAAACCTGGACTTCCCTGCCCCCTCCACCCACACCCACCTCAGCATCAGTCTGGATGAACAATTACCTAGAGATCATCTTTCTGGGGCTTAAGCGTGGGTGGGAGCAGATGGGATATGAGCTGGGGATTTGGGGATGGAGAAAGGTATCTGCTCCCCTTCCCCCACATCCTGGCCCTTTAAAAGGCCCTCTCAGGTGTGGGGACTCTGTCACAGGCCAGGAGGAAAGTGTGGGGAAAACAAATGATGGATCAGGAAGAAGAAAGGGGTGAGGGGGGCTCAGGTCGTCTGGACAAGGTAAGAGGGCTCTGCCTGACTCCACCACCAGCTTCTTGAGGTCTCAGTACCCATGACTGACAGGATTAACTCATTTGTAGGGCATCTAATTAGCAAGCAAGTCTCTGGGGTCCCCTGACCCAGTTACCATAACGCATGGGGGGGTACATTAGGAGGGTATAAGTGCCCCTCCCCCTGCCCAGGGCAAATGGTTGGATTCCTAGTACTGTTCTCTCCAAGAGATGATAGGTGCTATGATTTAGGGGCACTTCTGAGCCCCATTTCTCTGGTAAGTGTCCCAGCCCCCAAACCAACCCCAGTATGGTCTTGATCTAGGACAGTGGTGGAATACTGTCCCTAGAGGCGATACCTTGTGAAATTGTGCTGCAGGCTGGGGCCCCAGGCTGGGAGGTGGGAGGAGGGGGGTGGGGGTAGGGGCAGTTCAGAGAAGGAGACTCACATTTCATTTTGAGAAACTCTACAGACCTGTGAGGACTATGGTGAGAGCAGAGATGGGAAGGCAGGCACTGGCTCAGGTGGGCGCTGGATGGAAGACAGGAACGGTACAGTACCCAGCTAAACCAAGCATGTCTGTCCCCAAGGCAGGTTCACCAGACCAAGAAGGCTTCTTCAACCTGCTGAGCCACGTGCAGGGCGATCGGATGGAGGAGCAGCGCTGTTCTTTGCAGGCTGGTTCAGGCCAGACCCCAGAAAGCCGTGAGCTGGGCATGATGCAGGGTTGGGGGCAGGGCTGGGGTGGGTACTGCCTGAGAAACAAATGCAGCAGGGGTGCAGGAGTTCTGGGGTCTTGTGGCTCTTTGGACTCAGTCTGGAAAGCACCATGTGACCTCCTTGGATTTGTATTCATGACCACCTGTCTCTGATCCAGAGGGTGGCCCTGCTCCTGAGATGGACAATCTCATGGATATGCTGGCCGACACCCAGGGCCGCCGTATGGATGACCAGCGTGTAACAGTCAATTCCCTGCCTGGCTTCCAACCTATTGGTCCCAAGGTAGGTGATGATAACCTGTCAAGTGAAGCAGTATAGCTCTCTAGATCTATGCCCATCTTCAGCCAAGGTAGGACAGGACCCTGTCTCTAACTCTGGAAAAGGAAAGTGCACATGGATGTGGATGTCAGAGGGACTTAAAATCATGCAGGACTCATGCTAGTATCAGAATTATGGCTGGAAGTTACAACTGCCACAACATCTGTGTACCTGGGAAAGGCCTCGTGGAGAAAATAGACAGTTTTTCTATGGTGATGCTGCTGGGAGAAGGGCAGATGAGCTCACACACCCATGTATTAACAAAGAGCATGGGTTCTGTTTGAGGGTATTTTTGTTTTGGAGATAATGTTTTATGTAGCTCCGGTTGGCCTCAAACCCACAAGCCAATGATGACTTTAGACTTCTAATTTTCCTACATGTACCTCCTTAGTGCTGGGATTACAGGTGTGAGCCACTAAGAGTGGTCTGTGTGGTTGCATTGAATGATCTGTGTGGTTAGGGATGGAATCTGGAGCTTTGGTGCATTCTGTCAACTGGGCTACATCCCCAGCTCTGTGTCTTAAGTACACTAGCATACATGTTATAGGTCCATGTGCACATATGCAGGCAGAGGCCAGAAGTTGACTTCAGATACTGTTCCTCGGTTGCCATCACCATTTGAAACAGGATCTTTCACTGCCCTGGAACTCATCAAGTAGACCAGGCTCGCTGGCCAGGAAGCCTTAGGGCTCCTCCTGACTCTACTCAAGCACTGAAATTACAAGTGAATAAGACCACATCTGGCTTTTCATTTTGATGTTGTGGATTAAACTCAGGTCTTCAAGTGCACACAGCAAGAATTTTAATGACTACATTATCTTCTCAGCCCATTTATTTGTTTGTTTTTGAGACAGGATTGTGAGCCTGGAACTTTTTATGTAGACCGGGTTGGCTTTGAACTTGAGATAATTCTCCTGCCTCTGCTTCTTGAGTGCGAGGATTAAAGATGTAAACCAACAGCTCAGGTTCTGATCAAGACCCCACTGAGAGTTGACTGTCTCATACCAAATACCACACTGATTGGCAGATGGAGACAGACAAAAAGAAGTGTTGTCTGAAGCCTCCTCTGGCTTGCACTTTCCTTGGTCTCCTCCCTCTGTCTGACCCTTCTTCATCTGCAGGATGGAATGCAGAAACGACCCGGGACCCTCAGCCCTCAACCCCTGCTCACCCCTCAGGACCCTGCTGCACTCAGCTTCCGCAGGAACAGCAGCCCCCAACCTCAGACACAAGCTCCTTGAGAGTTCTAGCCATCCTGGGCCCCTCACTGGCCCCTGAATACAACAATAAAACGCTTGGCACTAGTAACAAAGAATTGAGTGTGTGTTATTTCCTGGGTGGAGGGGCCGGGACTTGATACTTGAAGGTCTCAGGAGCTCTGCTGAGCAGCTTGAAGAAGTCTCTCTTCCCTCTGCTTCCGGATCTTCTGTTTGAATTCTTCTAGCTCCTGGCGCTGGAATGAAGAAAAGGGTATGATGAAAAGGAAGGAGGGGCACACACCTTAGGGCCTGGACTTACTCCCACTACCCTCCCTTTGGCTTGACAGTTCAGTATCCATCCTGGGACTCCATGCCAATCACAACCACCATACCAGTGAGTTCAGCTTGATCCTTCAGGGAGAAGGTACTATATGAAACTACTTGTGCCCTTCCCACTTTTTAAGACAGGGTCTCACATACTGCAGGCCAGCCTTGAGCTCATTATGCAGGAGAGAATACCCAGAATTCTTGATCTGCCTGCATCCACCTCCTAAGCACTGGAATGCTGGAATTACAGCCCCCTCTTCCTGCTCCCTCTCTCTAGCCCTATGCAGTTCAGGCCAACTCAATCTGATAATCCTCCTACCCCTACTTCCAAGTAATCATGGGTATATGCCATCTCTAACAGTAAGAAGCTTGTATGGAAACAAGGTCTCTAGCCCAGGATAGTCTAGAACTCCTACTCATTTTTCTGTTTCCAATTTCCCATCTATGGCTGAGGGTGGAATTTATTCCAAGTCCACCAAGGGTAAGGTGACCCAGCCCCTTGGAAGAAGAACGGGCTCCTTACCTGAGTCTCCTTCTCTGGTGGCCACAGCTCCCTCTGTGGAACAAAGTCACAGGTGAGAACACAGCCAGAAGAAGCCGGTGTCCCGCATTCAGAGCAGAGTTGCACATGAGAGGCAGGTAATGGTCCCCAGCAACAAGTTAGTGCCTCATACCCTGCCTTCCTTATCCCCAGGAATGACCCAACAAACTCTCCTGGTACCTACCTTGCGCTGGACAACATAGTCCTCAAACCACTCTGCCTGATTGGAGATCCAAAACATAACCACGGGGAAAGTGAGGTAGAGTGACATCTGCAAAGGCAAGGGGTGCATGGACAGAGCCAAGAACTATCATCACCCTAGTACAGGGAGATTGTAGCAAAGTCCAGAAGACAGATCTATCCTCCTACACAGGCCAGGAGCCTGACCTCGTGGCCTCCCCAAGGAACCCCAGAAATCCTACCAGTAGAACAGAAATTCGGCACCTTAAAGCCTGGTATTCCTGATCCAGCAGGCTTTATTCGTAACAGTCCTGTCTAAGCTTCACTCTCAAACACACACACACACACACACACACACACACACACACACACACACCAAGGCGCACGGTGGTGGTGGTGGGTACCGTCCAACCGCTCCTACTACAAAGATATATCCTTGAGATGTTACTGCCTCCCGATCTGATTCCCGCAGCATTTTAAATAGAGAGGCCTCATTTTTTCAATTATACTCTTCTACATCTAGGAGTCCGCCTACTGAGACCTATTAGAAGCCCGAGGCGCCCCTTCTGGAAAGCCCGCTCTGGATCTGAAGCCTCCTTTCATTCCTCACTGAGACGCTTCCTCAGACCAAACCCAGACTCTCCATTTTAAGCCCACACATTTAGAGCTCAATCCGCTGGGGTTCCAAAACAAATCTCAGATACTTTCTCCGTGGAACTCCCCGCTCTGCCCTTCTCTCACTTCCAATAACTAATTTCAAATTCTGAAAGATGCCAGGTTCAGACGTCCAACCCACTCCTGAGCTCACTAACCCGAAACACCTCCAGTTTCACCCCCATCTCGCTTCTCCGGTTTTATGAAGCCACTTCCGCCCAAAGGCGACTCTCCAGCAATACAAAATCTCATTGGTGTATCTGGAGAAGCGCTACTGAAGCTGAGTGGCCAATAACTCTCTCTTTGGCGTCATCTTTCGGCGCCGCTTTTCTGCTTCCGGTCACAGCCTTGACGACACAAAATTCGACAGAGCAGGCATTGCAGGGAAAGTGACGTGCAGCCAATAGAGAAAGTCTGGCCGGAGAGGACGGGCCTTCTGTGAGTGACGCCACCAGAGCACAGGCTCTCGTCTGTACCTGGGATCCAGGAAGATGGTGGTGATGGCGCGGGTTCCGCGTCCCGAGCGGCCGGATCTTGTTTTTGTAAGTCTGCGCGAGGCCAAGGGTGATCCGTGAGGGAAGATCCGAAGCTAGATTCCTCCTCGGCTCGGAATCTGGCTATCTGGGGGGTAGGCCCAGACTCTGCATGCCCAGTCCATGGGGATCCTAACGAGCCAAAGGCGACATGTCAAAACACTGACCAGGTCGGGAATAAAGAACCGGATCCTTCAAGGCCTGAGTGAAGCGAGGAACTTAAGGGCTTGATGTCTCGGGCCGGGAGAAAGTGACGTCAAGAGCGGGAATGGGATAGGGAAAAGGCATGATCTTGATAGGCATAGTGACCAGGTTTGAGTTCTGGGACTGCAAGAACCTTGAAGCATGAAGAAAAGACTAGTGATGTGGATGGCCCCTGGGATCCTAAAAAGGTGAAAATTTGGTGGCTGAAATAGAGGCTCCATATTTAAACTGCGTTTATAGTGTTCTGGGTTAAGGGCCATAACTGGTACGTGGGTTTGGAGTTACTGGGGTTTAACCAAGGGTCTTGAGCATGCCAAGCAAGCACTCTACAATTGATCTATATCCCCCCACAAATATGTATGTGCCCCAGCTCCGGAGATAAAAACCCTTTAGCTTGCAATTTCTGGGGTAGAGTTGAGGTAAAGTTCAGGGTAATGAGATCCTGAAGGGCAGAAATCTGACGGACTAGGTGACTTACGTAAAGATTTAGTCACCTGGGGCTGCGGAGGTGGCTCAGTTGATAAAGTGCTTGCTGTACAAGCATAGGCCCTCAATTCAGAACCCTAGCACCCATAAAATGCTAGTGAGAGACCCTGTCTCAAAAGGCAGAGAGCAATTGAGGAGGACCTCTGACTTCTTCCAGCATGGGCTCCCACATGTGCATATATGGATGTATACACCTACAAAAAATGTTTTTGCTTTGTTTGAGATAGGATCTCACTATGTAACTCTGGCTGGCCTGAAATTTACTGTAGACCAGCCTGCCCTTGAACTCATAGAAATCCATCTGTATCTGCCTCCTGAGAAGAGGCTGGAAGAAAAAAAGAAATAAATGAAAAACTTCAAAATTTTGAGGCAGGTGTGGTAGCACATACCTTTGAGTCCAGTACTTGGGAAGCAGAAGCAGGTAAATCTCTATGAGTTTGGAGTCAGTGCGGTCTACATAGTGAGTTCCAGGGCAGTCAGAGCAAATAGTGAGACCCTGTCTTGGGGGGAAAAAAAATCTTTAAAATTTCATTATCTGGGCTTGGCATGAAGATAGGTCTGGTGCTAACAGTATGAGCATGGGGGAGCAAAGCTTTATGTCTGGGAAGAAGTGTTGTGAGTACATGCAACCTATTGACAGTGGTAGAGGCCTGGCGCCCGGACCTGTGTATGCACCAGTGTTATGAAAGTCTAGAGATTATGGGGAAGACATGGGAGTGGAAAATCGATGGTGAAAATGTCCAAAAATCACTATATATATGTATGAAATTACCAAAAAAAAATTTTTAGAGTGAAGGAATTGGGACTAGGGAGTGGGCAGTGGGATTTACTAGCCAAAGCTGATACTTGGGCAGGGGTCTCCTTAACCACTAGCAGCTGAGAAGTGTCCTTGGGCAGTCGAGCTCTGAGGGTCAGAGGTCTTCTCTGACACTCTAGCACAGTGGTTCTCAACCTTCCTAACGCTGTGCCTCTTTAATACACATCCTCATGTTGTGGTGACCCCAACCATAAGGGGTGCTTATTTCATTGCTACTTCATAACTGTAGTTTTGCTACTGTAATGAACCACAGTGTAAATATCTGTGTCTTCCAGTGGTCTTAGTTGACACCTGTGGAAAGGTTTTTCATCCCCCAAAGGGGATGTGAGCCACAGGCTGAGAACTACTGCTGTAGCATCTGAGTGACTCGTAATCCTGTTTCAACAGAGGAAGAAACCATGCCTGGGACCTTGTTGTGTTGTGTTTGCTTGTTAAAGATGTATTTTTAAAGTCATGTTTGTGTATGTATCTTCGTATGGGTATATGCATGTCAATCAGGTGTCCATAGAGGCCAGAGACAGGAGTTATAGGTGGTTATGAGCTGCCTGACATGAGTGTAGGGAGCTGACTTCGAGTCCTCCACAAGAGCAGTGCATGCTCTTAACTGCTGAGCCATGTCTCTAGCTCTGTGTGTTTTTAAGTATGGTGTGTACGTAGTGTTGAGTATGCATGTGTGAATGTGTATTGGCCAGAAATAGATGTTAGCTGTATCCCTCGGTTGCTTTCCATCTTTTTGAGATAGAGTCTTCTCTCTGAACCTGAAGCTCACTGACTAGCTAAATGGCTAGCTAATGAGCTCCAGGGATCTACCCCTGTCTGGTTACCCCGCATTGGGATTATAGATAGGCACTGCCATGCCTGGCATTTACATGAGTGCTGGGGATCTAAACTCAGGGAATTGTGTGTACATACGGACTGGGCCGTCTTTCCATTCCTTTTTAGTTTTTCTTTTCTTTTCTTTTTTTTCATTTTAGCATGTGCAAGAGGTAAGTGATGTGTGTACATGTGGAAAGTAGAGGACATCTTAAGGAATTGAGTCTCTCCTACAATGTGGATCGAACTCAGGTCTCAGGTTCGGTGGCAGGTGCCTCTTCCCACTGGGCTTCTCACCAACCTTGAATTTGTTTTATTCTTTGAGGCCTTTTTGTTCTGCAGTGATGGGAGTGCAGGCTTGCACCACTGCCTTTTGTGGGGGCATGGAATTTTAGCCGAAGCCCAGAGTTTGATGCTAAGGCCTCAAACAGGATGTGACTCCACTGAGACTAAGACAGGCCTCTTCTCCCTTTCCCTGGCAGGAGGAGGAGGACCTTCCCTATGAGGAAGAAATCATGAGGAATCAGTTCTCCGTCAAATGCTGGCTCCGCTACATCGAGTTCAAACAGGGGGCTCCCAAACCCCGGCTCAATCAGTTGTACGAGCGGGCACTCAAACTGCTTCCCTGCAGGTGAAAATGGCCCTTCCTGTGCTACCCTCCTCACCAACCCCACCCCTCCACATGCAGCACAACCCAAGTGGCAATGTGTCCCAGGTGACTGCTGTGTCGTCCCTTCCTGAAGCACAGCCCCGATGGGTCACACCTCTTGTGTCCCAGTCATTCCCATCCTCGTGAGCTCTCTCACCCCTCCTCAGAGCAAAGGAAGGATTCTGGGGTTTCATGAGCCATTGTGTCTGTCTTTCCGCTCTCTAGCTACAAACTCTGGTACCGCTATCTGAAGGCACGCCGGGCACAGGTGAAGCATCGCTGCGTGACTGATCCTGCCTATGAAGATGTCAACAACTGCCATGAGAGGGCCTTTGTGTTCATGCACAAGGTGAGGAGCTGGAGAGGGGCTGTGCAGTGGGAGCTATTTCCCCAGGGATATGTAAACAGATGGCTACCCCTTCCTTACAGTGCTCCAACAAAACAAAGTATAGGTCCACCCAAATGTCCCACTGACTTGAGGAACTAACGAGCTTATTGGGCTCATTTGCAGAGCCTCGGTGTGGGGTAATAAGGCCTCTTGTCTCCCTGCTGCCCTTATGCCCTAGATATGGATGGCAAGCAAGCCATGGAGCCTGTGGCTCAGACCTGGCCCATCACTCTCCGTTATTTCCAGATGCCACGTCTGTGGCTAGACTACTGCCAGTTCCTCATGGACCAGGGACGAGTAACACACACCCGTCGCACCTTTGATCGTGCCCTCCGGGCCCTACCCATCACGCAGCACTCTCGCATCTGGCCCCTGTACCTCCGTTTCCTACGTTCCCACCCACTGCCCGAGACTGCTGTGAGAGGCTACCGTCGCTTCCTCAAGGTAAGCACCACTGAACAGTTCAGTTGCCAGGTCTGCTTCCAAACCTTGGCTCCCTGGAATAAAGGGCCCTCATGCAACAGGGAGGCTGCAGGAAGAGGCTCCTATGAATAGAAACAGCTTATTTGTGGTTTTTTTTTTTTTTTATGTGCGTGGGTGTATGGCATGTCGAGGCTCAAAGTTGACCCTGGATATCTTCCTCAGTACTCTGCACTTTATTGAGGCAGGATCTCTTACTGAACCCAGAGTGTACCAGCTAGAACTCTAGCCCCAGGGATCCCATCTCTGCCGCTCCAGTGTTGCCATGGCTACCCAACATTTATGTGGGTTCTAAAGAGTCAAACTCCAGTCCTCACGTTTGCAAGGCAAATGCTTTATACACTGAGCCTTCTTCCCAGCCCCTGTGGTTTATTATATTTGGTTTCTAAGTAGTTAGCTTTTAGCTTGTCCCTACTCCACAGCAGGCATAGAGATGAGAGCTAGGGAGAGCATGCATAAGGCAGTCACCAGCACCTGCACTGGACTTTCAGACTAACTGGTAGACACATGCATGAACCAGTTATGTGAAACAGAAGGAAACCCCGGCCATGGGAAGAGGTGAGAGTAAGAGACACATGCAGTGGGCAGCATGTCAGGCAGAGCATGTGTGCTCAGGCTTGTGATAACTATTGCGGTCAGTTTTCTAGCATGCTACAACTTGGGTGGCAGCTTGTGACAGAAGCAGGTCCTTTCCTGATCATCGGAGTCTAACTAAGTTGGACTGCTTAGAAGTAATTGGACAGAGTGGTGGCTGGGGGAGGTGTCAAGGCTAAAGGAAAGGCCAAGGGCTGAGGCTGAAGGCCCAGGCTAGATTACTGTCTCAATTCTTCTTCCTGTGGCTGTGACAAAACACCCTAATCAATCTAAGGGAGAAGGGTTTGCTTTGGCTCACAGTTCAGGGGAGCATAGACGAGAAGAAGCTAGTAGTCACATCACATCCAAGATCAGAAAACAGCATGCATGCACACCCGTGTGCTGCTCACTGTGTCCCTGTTATACAGGATCCCTACCCAGGAAATGATCCCATCCATAAGGATCATGAACATTCTCATGTAAATTAACATAGTTCAGATAATCTTTCACACGCATGTTGTAACTACAGACCCATCTCTGAGGTGATTCTAGAGTCTGCCGGGTTGATAGTTAACATTGACCAGCATAAGTACTGTAGCCAAACTAGACCCATGGTATCGAGACTAAGGTTCGAGGCTGAACTGTTGAGCCCAGGCTACACCACCAGAGAGCTAAGGCTGGCTGAGTTGGGCTGGCTGTTTGCTAAAACACTTGCAAATGGGGTTGGGAGGCCTTGAGTCACTTAGTCAGGAGAGAAATGTCATCTCCTGCAGCCCCATTCACCAGTGGGGTGGGTCTTCTCCAGCTCAGTCCTGAGAGTGCTGAGGAATACATCGAGTACCTGAAATCCAGTGACCGGCTGGATGAGGCTGCACAACGCCTGGCCACCGTGGTGAACGACGAGCGCTTTGTGTCCAAGGCGGGCAAGTCCAACTACCAGGTGGGTCTGGTGGAATATGGAGGCTGGGTGAGAGGTGCCCTCCCTCCTGGACCAAGGCTGAGATGTTCCCCGACCTGTGTCCTGCAGCTATGGCATGAGCTCTGCGACCTTATCTCCCAGAACCCGGACAAGGTACAGTCCCTCAATGTAGATGCCATAATCCGTGGTGGACTCACCCGCTTCACCGACCAGCTGGGCAAGCTATGGTGCTCCCTGGCTGACTACTACATCCGCAGTGGTCACTTCGAGAAGGTATGTGGGTGCCTAGGCCTCCACTGTGAGGTGGGTCTCTGGAGGACACTCGGAGTGCATGGCTGGGAAATAACCACATGCTGTGTGTGACACATCACAGAGTCCACATATTTTCATCCCAGCAGCCCTGTAGAGAGGCTAACCTTCAGGACGGCCTGACTCAGGTCTGCTTCTCTTACCTCCTTGCTGTGTGGTCTGTGACCTCGTAAGTGTGAGTGTCCTGTTTGAGAGCTTGTTTGGAGGGGTCTTGTGAATCTTGCAAGTTTCATTTATTTTCTGAGCCTTAGGAGCCTCTTTCTTCCTCCGGAAGGGAGCCTTGCAATTAGGAAAAAATAGCTTCACAGCAAACTGAGCTCAGAGTTCTGTGGGAGCTAAAGCATCGCTGATTACCTGTTCTTTTGGTTGTTTGTTTGTTTGTTTGGTTGGTTGGTTGGTTGGTTTTCAGGATAGGGTTTCTCTGTGTAGCTTTGGCTATCCTAGAACTCACTTTGTCGATCAGACTGGCCTCAAATTCATAGAGATCCACCTGCCCCTACCTCACGAGTGCTGGGATTAAAGGTGTGTGCCACCACCGCCTGGCACTCACCTGTTCTATCAGGGCCAGTGCTTTATTGAGGTGTCTCATGTAAGTCTTGAGATGGTGCTGCACAGGGGACTACCCAACTTACAAACGAGGCCCTGCAGCTAGAGGCAGTGCAGGGCAGGAACGGGCCAGCGGGGCTCCACTCTGTGCTCAGCACTTGTTAGCCCTTGGTTGCTGGCAGTGGGTCCTTGTGGGTGGGCTCTCATGTCTCTCCTCTGTACTTTTCCTCACACTGTGTCTGAACCCCACAGGCTCGGGACGTGTACGAGGAGGCTGTCCGCACTGTGATGACTGTGCGGGACTTCACCCAGGTGTTCGACAGCTATGCCCAGTTTGAGGAGAGCATGATTGCAGCAAAGATGGAGACTTCCTCTGAACTGGGGCGTGAGGAGGAGGGTACGATGTGGGATAGTGAACTGGGGTTGGGGGAGAAGGTTGAATTCCAGCCATTGTGGTGGAACAGGCAGGCAAAGAGAGAGGCTGGGTGGACACTGAGGTCAGGGTATCCTGGAGTAGCCACAATTGTGTACAGGCATGGCAGGAGGGCTGGGGCTAGGTACAGGGTGGTCAGCCTGGCTCTTTAGGGTCTACAACACTGGGTTTAGAGAGAGGTAGCCAAGGGCCTGTGCTGTCACCTCCAACCTTCCTAGCTTCATGAACGTGTTTGGCTCCCAGATGACGTGGACCTGGAGTTGCGCCTGGCCCGCTTCGAGCAGCTCATTAGTCGGCGTCCCCTACTGCTTAACAGTGTCCTGCTGCGCCAGAACCCACACCATGTCCATGAGTGGCACAAGCGTGTGGCCCTGCATCAGGGCCGCCCCCGTGAGGTGCGTGATGGTCCTCCAACCCATGTTGCCCTGCCTCTTAGAGCTGCCATGGCCAAACTGCCCTCACCTATCTGATCCTCCTGTTCCAGATTATCAACACATACACAGAGGCTGTGCAGACAGTGGACCCTTTCAAGGCCACAGGCAAGCCCCACACGCTGTGGGTTGCATTTGCCAAGTTTTATGAAGATAATGGACAGCTGGATGATGTAAGTGAGTTACATTTATGCATGTGTCTGCGTACAGGTCTTTTCACCATGGGACTTAGGGGTGGCCAAGTGGCAGGGTCTCAAGTCAGTCTCTGCCTGTCACCATAGGCCCGTGTCATCCTAGAGAAGGCCACCAAGGTAAACTTCAAGCAAGTAGATGACTTGGCAAGCGTGTGGTGCCAGTGTGGGGAGCTGGAACTCCGGCATGAGAATTATGATGAGGCCTTGAAGCTGCTGCGGGTAAGGATGTAAAGACCAGCCATGGGTGGTGCTGGGGCCCGGGACAACCTCTCAGTATCTCATTGCCTCTGCCACTGTCTCTCCACAGAAAGCCACAGCGTTGCCTGCCCGCAGAGCTGAGTACTTTGATGGTTCAGAGCCAGTGCAGAACCGTGTATACAAGTCACTGAAGGTGTGGTCCATGCTTGCCGACTTGGAGGAAAGTCTGGGCACTTTCCAGGTCAGCTGCCATGGACAGGGATGGGACAGAGCTGGTCACCAGCCCCAGAGTGGAGCATTCCCTGACATCTCTCTGTCCCCACAGTCAACCAAAGCCGTGTATGACCGAATCCTGGACCTGCGCATAGCCACACCACAAATCGTCATCAACTATGCCATGTTTCTGGAGGAGCACAAGTACTTTGAGGAGAGCTTCAAGGTGAGGCATGTCCTAAGGCTGCAAGTCAAGGCCAAGGCACAGTAAGGGGCTGCCTCGTGGTCTGCAGATGTCCTCTCTCTAGCACTGTCTATACGTCTGTGTTTAGATACATCAGGACCACAGGATAGGGCTTGGCTTAGTTATTCTCGCTGTTGTTGGGACAGAACGTCTGACACAGGCAAGCTAAGGCAGGAAGAGTTTATCCTGGCTCACATTTAGAGGATTTATTGCATCGTGGCAGGCAAGGCATGGCAATGGAAACATCCTATGGTTATTCCCGATGCACCTGCAGTCAGGAAGCAGAGGGGCGAATGTCGGCGATTGGCTCAGTTTCTTCTTTTATGTAGTCTAGGATCGCAGCCCATGGGATGGTACCCTCCTCCCCCCACACATTTAGGATGGCTCTTCCTGCCTCAGTTAACATAAGTAAGACATTAAAATTTGTCCTTAGGTCATCCTAGAATCCTATTAATGTGATTCTAGGATCCTGGTAAGCTGACAACAGCACCATGGGTCTGTTTTTATCTATGTATGGGACCCAGGACTTTGGGCATTTGAAGCAGGGGCTCTTACCACTGAGCAACATCTTGGTCCTTGATCTCTTGTAAAGCCATCAGTCGTGACTGCTTAGGCCTACCCGAATAATATCAGTTAAGTCTATTTCCTTTT